>NC_069393.1:32803700-33138700 GCF_027475565.1 Acinonyx jubatus
ATGAATTTCTGGAGAGTTGTACTCATTTTTAAGGCATTTTTAGGAGACAGTTCTGTCAAAACTCTGAGCTACTCATCAAACAGATGTCATTCCTAAAGCTTTCTCTTTAGATGTCCAATCTTCTAGGCAGAGGTATGGAAGGGGTGAGTAATAAAGACATAAATGTTGAACACTGGTTTAAAGTAACTTATGTAATAAGTCATAATGTATATATATTTTCAGACAGGACAGCTCAACCTCACAATGCCTGCTTGATATCAGATTATGCTTTTCTTAAAGGACTTTAGTGGTTATATATATATTTTTTTAACTATTAAATTCACCTTATCAGATTTTCTTCTTAAGTTCTAAGTCAACTTGAAAATTTATAGAATCTGCTGGTAAGCCAGCAATGCCTTAAAATTTCAGAAACTCTGGTAATTGGTCTAGTATAAACATATCCTAAGAGCAGAAGTAGAGAACTTCAACATTCTTCTGATTTCACCATGGACTTTTTTTTGGAGGACATTCATAAATGCAGCATAATGCAGGTTTTAACTATGGCTTAAATTTATTTTATTTAAATTTCATTGAACTTTAATTTTGATGACCCTATAAGTTTTAAATCTTGTTAATCTTCAGAGTGGATAAATTCAGGTGACCATAAATAGGGGTATCTTTTTTATTATATCAAGGTGTACTATGCTATCATATAAAGAAGACAGATGCTTTGAACAACCTGCCTTAAATTATATTTTCAACACAAATTAAAGAGTATTTTTTAACCTGTGTGTAATCACAAACTGAAAGCGTTTCATGTGCTTACCTCAGTTATCATACATAAAGCTCAGTAACAGAAGGGCTGTGTTATGCATATGGTATTGGATACGTAAGTCTACAAATCAGAGATATTAAGTTTAACAATTGCTAAAAAAATTTCCATATATTCCAATGACTATATACCGATCTGACTAAATTAAGTAAAAACCTGTACTTTTCTCACAAATCAATACCATGAGTGCATGGTAACAAACCACGGGATCAAGATGGTCTGCCTTTCAAATGTAGAGTCAGAAGACACCTCTGAAGAAGTCACTTAGCCCAATTCCCTCACCCTTTCATAGATGAGGAAACAAACGACCTAAGAACACTCAACAGTTACAGGTAGGACAACTTCTGTTTATGATACTTAAACCAGACTACCTACTATAAATAAGCTGACTAGGATTATTTTTCTTCTCTCTTCTCTAAGCACCTTCCATAGTTTCTCTAGATTACAGATTTTTAAATGATCACAAAGATCATTTAAAAGGCCCCACAACTTAATAGTCCTTTTTAACCTGTTTATTTCATCAGGTATTAAGTCTTACAAAGATGCCTGAGGTAATCTGAACATGTTTCTCCTACACTTCAAGCAGAGTACAAAAGCTGGCTGAGTAAAACAAAAAGGAAAGGGGATCTATTCAAGAGTATTAAGCCTGAAAGTAAACTCACAAATATGTGAAAGACAGATGTCCAGCAAGTGTTTTGAAGGCTTTCTAGCCAGGTAGAGTTACTGTTCTAATAAACACACACATCACTTCGAATACTCTGCAGCTGTGTGCACACTCTTGTGTGCCAAAATGACAACTGCTAAAGGCTGTATGGGACAGACCCACATTCTAGATAAGAGTTTCTTGCACAGAAGACCCATAGAAGCAAGTGCTGCCAGCAGGAATACACCACTCACCCCCATTCCCTTAAAAATCACCACTAAACTCCTTTATACAGGACCTCAAAGAATGTCAGGGGATTTCTAGGGTTCCTAAAATCAGGTTGAGAGATTCTGCGTGGTTTACAGAATTGATCTGAATAATCTAGGCTGGAAGGACAATTTTTCTCAAGGGCGGGGTTGACTTTTGTCTTCAAATCTTGACTGTACCTTGCCTGTAAGGGCACCAATTAACACTTAAAGACTTTTGAAGAGAAAATTCCATTATTTCTTTTCTTTCTTGAGAGGCGTTTTTTTCCCTCCTCGTTTAGAAGGTTTGCAGTACTTTGCTTCCATCTGAGCCAGAAAATTGTCCATTTCCTTTTGCCGATCCTTTTGTCTGCTCTGTTTAAGAAGTTAAAACACAAGCTTTCAAAACACAAGGCTATCCAGAGACAAAAGTACTCAGTGGTTGCCAAGGGCTGGTGAAAGGGAGAATGGGTGAATGACTGCTAATGAGCAAGGGATTTCTTTTAAGGTGATGAGAATGTTCTGGAATTAGTGCTGACAGTTATACAACTTGATGAATATACTAAAAGCCACTGCATTGTGCACTTTAAAAAAATGAAAACATGGTATGCATGGTATGCAAATTATGTCTTAAAAGAAAACAAGATACCCACAACATCATATATACACTATAATGAAAATACTAGCAGAAGGAATCAGAACACGAAAGTGGTGACAACCTTTAAAGACAACCTGTCAAGTTTACCTGAATGACTGCTTTCAAATTATCTACTCCTTCATCAAGGCCCAACTCCTTCCTGCTCATTTCTGCTTCTTTAGCCTCTTCCTGAGCCTAAAACAGAAACTCACATGAGACTCCATGGAAACTTAGCATATACTAAAAACATACCCTCTTTCCCAACACCAGATCTATTAATAACCTTTCATTTTGAGGATTATACAGGTTAAAAGAACACAATTACATAAATATGTCATTCATTAAAAGACAACACAGCTGACAGCATGCAGTAGATCCCCTGATTCCAATAAGCATTTCTGAGTTTCCCTCATTTCTACTAGCTAGGGGTAGCAAGTAGTTTGGTATTCATAAGCCACATGGTGGTAAGAATGAAAACAAAACACTAGAAGTAGGAAAGGTCATTTAACCAAGGATGCCCTCAAAAATGTTGTCAAGATACAGGCATCTCAGATTCCTCTCCTCTGGAAGCCCACTTTTTACATGTGACTTGTGGCAGCCTTGAGAGTAACCCTGGCTTAAAATTCCCAAGTAGTCAGAATACTAACAAACTCAGTTTTAACCTTTCTTTACCTGATTTCAAAGCCACCTTCTTCTGCCAAATTTTCCTAGGGCACTGATTCCAAAATACAACAAGAATATCTTGAAAAAGGTTAATGACTTTGTTCTTTATTTCAGGGCAACAACTAACACTATAATAGGTCCCAAACCCCGGTAAATTTTCTAAATAACAATGAACACCATTAATACTGGGAATGATGATACATTAGGATTTTGTTATTCCAATAAAAAGAGTTTCCATGCTCTGTTTTCAGTCCTTGTATTCTATTTCTGTCTTTTAATACTGTGTACCCACTCCCCAGGTTTGGTGGAGTCTCTCTCAAAACTATACCATCCCCCATCCCCCAATTCTAGGGAAGTTTCTCAAGCTAATATCCTATTACTGGATACAGCTGTGCTCAGTTTCACCAGAGAAAATTATTACCAACTTAAACGGTCAACTTGAGCCTAAACAGATATAGCCTATGAGCCCAAATGATTAATACTATTACTTTTTAAAGTAGGCTCCATGCCAAACATGAGGCTTAAACTCATGACCCTGAGATTAAGAGTAGCATGCTCTACTGACTGAGCAAGCCAGGCACCCCCAAAATGATAACCTTGATACACATTTCACCTTGCTCAACAAATATGTACATACACACACACACACACACACACACACACGAGCTCACCCCTGGTATGTATCTTGTATCAAAGTTGCAGACCTACTTCCACCTCCAAATCTTACACTGTCTACTTTCCACAGAGCTCCCATTAGGAAATCCAGGTTGAGGCAATGGTTACTATCCCAGAAGACCAGACACACAGATGTTTGCTACCTTGAATCCACTCCCTCCCAGAATCTCAGCTGTTCCTAAATTACTTTCCCCTGCCATCAACCCTCCCTCTACCAATGCCACAGTATAGTAAGGTACAGAGGCCACAATCCTGGGCTCACCACAAGAGTGTTTCTCTCAAAGTGTGTTTGGGAATACAGTTGCATCAAAATAAACTGAATCGTTTGTATAGAAATATATATTCTAGGCCTAACTCAAGAACCAGTCTGGGCAAGGGCAAAAGAAAATCTGTATTAACAAGACACAGTGCCCCCCCCTCCCCAAAAGTTTCTGTCATCCTCTCCCCATCCCTTAACCGAGTGAGAACCACCGTCTAACCTATGTATCTGGACTCCATTAATTTATCTCTTGAGGAATAAAGAATATTTGTGTTAAGATGATATTAGTTTAAAAAAAAAGATATTAGTTAAACCATACACATAGTAAAATCCTGTTGACCACAACATACTAGGGAAAAAAAGTTTCTCTTGATGAGCTGGCATGCTCATTTCATTAGACAACCACTATTTAATAAGTTAACCCTGATGCGCATTTCAGTAATCTTCTATATATTTGTTATTGTAAATACTCTCATATTCTCTTTGGAAGCAATCAGGATATAAATAATAAATTGCATTCAAAATCTTACCCTCCTTTTTCTTGCATTCATCTTTTGCTTCGATTCTTTGACAAAGGCATTATAGGATGGGATCTCTCCAGCATCAATGGCTTGCTGAATAATGTTCCTTATCCTGGGTTCCTCTGTGTACTGCACACACAGCACAGACTCCATGATCTGATCCATGTCACCCTTGAAATCCAAATAGGCCTGTTTAATATCTGCCAGCTCTTCTTCAGAACCTTTGTATGTCTTTTCAAAAGCTTGAATGTCTTCTAGAGATATCTGAACAGAGACATATGCTTTAGCTTTAACTGACAATTTTATTTTAAATAAATAAAAAGCATACTAGTAAAACTAGATTTAGGTGTTGAAATATTTCCCCCCAAGTACAACAGATGCTTCAGTTGAAATTGTTGCAAGGAACCACATTTTCTGTGCCAAAGCTTTTCCAGAGTTCTCCCTGCTCCAACCTTCACAACTACTAAATTACAGACCAGGAAATTTTAAATGAAGTCTCCCGGGAAAACTCGAGACTTACATGTGGATATGTACAATGAAGCACTATCTCGTAAAATATTAAACTACCTTTTTCACTACAATCGCTCTACATCAACAGTAAAGGCTCATTTAAATAGATTTATTCTTTGTATCTCCTGAGGAATGCTTGCTTGTATGTGTGTATATATCTGTATTTTGAGATGAAACAAATTCCTCATTCCTACACAACACAAAATGCAATGCCTTAAAGGCATTCAATAAACGTTTGTCGAATGAATGAACAGTCACAGAGAAATCTCCAGAGTCCTCCTCTACCTTTTTAAAAAGTAATCTCCAATACGTCTCCCAGTCCCGATCTTGGTTGAGCACATCAGAATCTTCGTCCACTGTTCCCTGCTCATTGTATAGTGCTCTCTGCTCTTTGTCGCTCAGAACAGAATAGACTTTCCCGAGGATCTGTGGGGAAAGAGCATCCAAAAGTCACCCGTTGCATTCCTCACTGAAACCGCGCTTGAGAACTAAAGATTAGAAAAAGCCAGACCCGGCTGGGCGCACTCCGCTGGGGCGGGGCCAGTCGGCCAAAAGACCAAGAGAAACCCAGGAGGCCAGTGGAGCGGGGACTCACATACCTGGAAACGGCGGGTGGCGTCTTCTTTGTCGTCCTCGCCGACCCGGTCCGGGTGCACCTGCAGAGACACCTTGTGGTAGCCGCGCCGGACCTCGCTGTCCGAGGCCTCGCGCCGCACGCCCAGCACTCGATAAAGGTCGGCAGTACCGAACACTTCCTCGCACAGCTCCAGCAGCCCCATGGCCAGTAAGGGCAGGGAGCGAGCTGCAAACTCCGCAAAAACTGCCGGTTCCGGCCACACTGCCTAGCGCTCCGAACTGCCTCCTTTTCCCGCGCAAAAATACCCAGGGCGACTGCGTCACAAGAAGCGCCGGAGGGGCGTGGCCAGGACGCCGCACTTTACGGCGGCTGCAACACGGGGGCGTGGCCAGTCTAGAAGGAGCTGCTGTGGGAACCTCCTTCCGCGTGGTTAGCCTTTAAGGCCCAGTGCCAGGATGCCCTCCTCCCCTTATTCAGGAAATCTGGCGCCTATCTTCTCCCCAGTGTCCCAACGCATAAGCTTATTTAATATATGGCAGGTCCATACTACTCGAATCTATATATTGCTGTTTTGTTTGCCTTTTTAATGTAAAAAACTGCATTAGCATTGACGTTTGGCAATTTGATATGGTTCAACGATCCAGACAGGAGTACACAGAACGCGCAGACCCAATAATTTTGCAACCTACAGGCTGGGACTGCTGGGTAAGGGCTTTCCCTCGATTCCTGCAAGAAAAAAAACCCTAAACCAAAAGCACAAAATACCGGTCTTTTAACTCTAACGTTTATTACAGAATCATTCCCATTTACCTTTCACTTTGGTGAAAGTAACGTGACCCAAACCCTCATCTTAGTAAAAATAAAGATGCTGAAGAAAAAGCTTTTTTTTTTTTTTTTAATGCTTTCTAAAGTACAAAGCTGGGTTTGAGCATGTTGAATTTGACGCAATCAACTAGAAGATGGTGAGAAACTGTGTCAGGAGATCCAAAGCAAGGCTAGAGCTTGAGATAACCTTGGAAATCAGGGACAGGATGAGCTCACACAGGAAGTGTGTGTATACAGATCATAGGCAAAGGATAAACCAAAGCACAAAGTGAATACTTGAGTTGGCAGAAACTCAGTAGCTCAAAATAATACCTTAGCTTAACTCATTTCCCAGCAGTTCCCCTTGCTGTTCAATACTTTTCAGAATCATTCTCCTCTGATCTACAATTACAGTTTACCCAAAGATCTTGAACTCTCCAAAGTGGATTATTATCTTTAACTTCCAGAGTTCCCATGGTTTTCATAGCATTTCTCATTCCCAGATTCCAGATGAAATCCAGGTAGTCAGTTCTTCTTGGCCTGCTCTGCCTTCAAAGTTCCCTCAAAGCAAGGGAGGCCAACCAGTGACACCCCTGGGACAGACTTGATGATGCCATAGCGAGATCGCTGGTAACTGTTCTCAGGATACAAAACCCAGAGAATAAAATAAATTGGTACATTGATAGCCCTTTAGTATCTCCTCTATAAATCTCCCCACCCTGGTCTCATGCCAGAATTTGAAATCTGTACTATCCAGGGTGTGCACTAAAATTCTCCAATCCGTGCCCGTGGTTGTCCTGCAAAATGGTGGACCAGATAATGTGACACCTTGGGTTTTGGGCATAGCCCATCATTTATATTGCCAAATTCATCATACCTAACCCTCATCCTATCACTGGCTTTTTCAGTGGACTTTTGAAAAGCTCCTCATCTTTGCTCATCTCACACCCACCCTGCCCCAGACACTCTAATATGCTGTAAAGGGCTCTCCAGGTATGCATAGTGGGCTCTGAATCCTAGCTCTGCCCAAATGAAAATAGGTGGCTTTGGTCAAGTTTCCACCTCTCAACCTCAGCCTCCCATCAATAAAACAGAGACAATCCTACTCACTTTCATGATACCTAATAATCCTCACAAATAACCTACTTGTAAAGAGCTGAGAATGTACATAGGTACTTTTCAATAGTACCTTTCTTCCATTTTCATATTCTTAAAATAGGCTCTTATAGCCTAAAAGCTCATTAAAAACTCTACCTTTGTAGGGCAGCTGGGTGGCTCAGTCAGTTAAGCGTCCGACTTCGGCTCAGGTCATGATCTCATAGTTCTTGAGTTCGAGCCCCGCGTCGGGCTGTGTGCTGAGAGCCTGGAGCCTGCTTCGGATTTTGTGTCTTCCTCTCTCTCTGCCCCTCCCCAACTCATGCTCTATCTCTCTCAACAATAAATAAACCCCCAAAAAATTAAAAAAAATCTGCCCTTGTAAATTTGAGATTATGTGTCAAACAAGACAATATAAATTTATAATTACAAAAAAATAATAATAAGCAAAGTGTGTCTTTGAGCTAGTGAGATGACCGTAAGTGATTAAGGAAGGAATTACTCTGATGGACCATGGACAGGCTGGCTGGGGGCTGTCAAACAGGGGTCTTGGCAGGCAACAGATTGTAAAGTTGCCCAAGAGATCCAGGGCCCAACCCAAAGTCCAACACACCCCATAGTCACGGTCTTTCTCCCAGATGAAAGCTGAAAAATCGAATTAGTACCTAGACCCAGATTTATGTCAGAAAGAACAAATCTCTCCCTGAGCCCTGCTCAGGCCAGGCCAGAACATGGGTGACTTAGAAAACTCCATTTATTGACCTCCAAAGCTAATAAAACTAAGTGCTCTGCACAGGTGTTTTAAGAGAACTTTGACCTTATTCCCAATGCTCTGCTCAAGCTCAGCTGAAGTCAGCTCGTTTTTGTTTCTGTAGCTTCTGTGTCTGTTTTCTGAGATGCTAAGAGGACTTCACGTGCTCGTTTCCTTCGCAGCCTCTCAGCATTTGTGATCATCATGGGATGCAGAGGGAAGAAGCCAGAGAGACCTACAAGCAACAGGATTTTCACTCATTATAACGTGGAAAAAGGAGTCTCCACATTCAAAATGACAATTAGAACACAACTTCAGCTCTCACTCCAGTCCTGATCAGCCTGAGGTAATGAAAGTCATTCTTAACTACTATCATCCTGAAACTGACTTCAATTTAAAATCCCCTCAATGAAGTAAGGTTACCCAGAAGCTAGAGCTAGGTTACCCAGAAGCTTCTCCACAGGCTTAGAGAGGTGAGCCCCACAGCCAATCCAATGCCGGATCCGGTCCAGGTTGAGAGCAACGATTTTCTCTCCATGACTGTTGGGCAATGGATCATAGGAGCCCAGCTGCTCCACGAAACGGCCATCCCTAGGGCACTTGTTGTGAGCAGCCACAATGCGGTAGAAAGGCCGGTTGGTACAGCCACTCAAGGCAAGGCGGATGGTTAAGTGGCCTCCATGGTAGGCCTTGCAGAGGACAGTAGCTATAGAGAAATAAATGATTAAGACACAAGAACTGAGTACACAAAATGGACAAAATGAGTTAGATAAACAAGCCCCTTCCTCAACTGTGGTATCTTTACATCCAACCAATTATTGTCAATCTGGTTTAAATATTATATTCTTTGTGAAACTCCTCTCATGCTCTTCAACGAGAAGTGACTACCTCCTCGTCCCTCAATCCACTCAACACCAGCCTGCCATTTAATAGCTCTGCAACCACGACGGAGCCTCAGCTACCTCATCTATAAACAAAATGCCATTTGTCTCATAGGTTTTCAGCAAAGATTAAGGAAGAAAAAACTGAGGAGAGAGCTAAACGTAAGGCTGTGTGGCTGTTTCATGTTGGGGTGGCCTCCAACTCGCCCTGGAGAGAGCTGTTTCATTCCTCTGGTCCCATATGCCACCCCCCCCCCCCCCACGCCCCATACGCCGACGAGCTCCGCCCGGAAGCTCACTCACTGAGTTGGACCATGGTGCAGCCGGCGTGCGCCGCGACTTAGGGCGCCAGGTGCCGCGCCTCGCAGCGCCCCGCGGTCCGCACTGATCAGCGCTACGGCTTGGGAAGGGCGAAGGACGAACACCGAAGTCCACACTGCCGAACCTGGGGCGTGACCTGTCCGTGACCCAAGCCCTAGCGCCCTGGTGGCGGAAGCAGAGTCCACTCGCCCCGCCTCTTCCGCTTTTCGCTCCTACCCTTCCCATAAGGCAACGTCGCGAACCCTAATGTACCTTAAACTGCTGCAAAAAAGGCGCGCTGCAATTGCGTGTAGCGGGGGTGGTAGTGCGAGCCGAGCTGAGTGACAGTGGGTTCCTGCTAGAGTGAGGAATATTGGGAGAATCCAGGGGAGCGGCCAGGAGAATTGCTAAAGTGCTCTTGAATACATCCTTCCAGGGAACGTGTTTTGGGCACCTGTTTAGAGCCAAAGCCACTGCTGAGAAGGCCTAGCTGAAAGGGCGCTGTCCCTGCCCCTAGGAAGCTCATAGTCACGTGGGGGAGACGCTGAGCCCACACCAGAGTTGCTAAAGGTGGTCAGTATACAGTCCTGGGGCAGCGGAGGAGGAGGCGAACCCGATACTTCCTTGGTGCCTCAGGAAGATTTCATAAAGGAAGTAGCGTTAGAGTCGAGGCTATAGAAGAACAATAAATGAATGTGGAGTTTATTTTATCTTTCTATGTTTATTAATATGCCTTTCACTTTCCCTCCTATTCCTCCACCTCCCTCCTCTGCACCTTCTTTAAAAAAAATAAGAGAAAGGAGTCTTTATTTCTGGTTTTGCTATGCAGTGATCTAGAAGAAAAGGAGTGAAGGATGGTTCCTTTGTCATCTCTAACCCTAGAATAATGGCCTCAGTTGTGAGTTTTCCATCTATTATAGAGTAATGGACTCTTCTTGGAGCCCTTGTGATTTAGATCCATAAAGATACCCGGGATTAGAGGTAATGAGCAAAGACCTCTCTGTTCAGCTCTGTTCACCATTGAATCCAAAGGGTCTGGTCACAACTAATGTGTTTGTCCTATTACAGTGACCCAGCATTGCATTCTTACTTTAGGCCCACTTTAGAAATTGATACCTTAATTCTCAAGTTCCAGGAAGTAAACCAGGCCAGAGACTTTAGCAGTTGACGTCCTAAAGGAGTGATCTGATAAGCTTTTACCAGAAACCTTAATAATGAACCCACTATACCTTAATTATAGAAATAATTATGTTCTTACATATACCTCAGTATACCTTAATTAACTCCAGAACCACACTGATGAATTTTTAATCTCTTCCATTTTTTATTGTCATCTAGTTTACTGTCATTTGTAAAACATCCCAGGAAGGGCTATCCAGTAAGATAGCCCATGGAAATAAATGAACGAGTTTCTGTTCATGGTGTTGTCCATTCCCAGGCCTCATGTGATGAAATATCCAGGGTTTAATTTCTCTGGGAAGGAAAGAAGCTCAGAGTCCCATACAGAATAGTCTTCAGCTGGAAGGATGTCAGAAAGATGGATTTCCAAAGCCAACTGCCTCCTGTACCATGTGGATCTCTGCAAGTAGAGTCTCATCTTTCAATTTCAGCTGCATAAGAAGATGGAAGGGGAGGAGACATGTCATACCTGATATATCTTTGTGGAAACCCCTCATTTACAGGGCCACAGTTAAAGAATATAGTTCCTTGGCATGAAATTGGCTCTTCCCATATTCCCTATTTCATGGTAGCTCCATTAAAAGACCTCAGAACATTGCGCTTACATGGACACATTCACTTTATGAAAATTCAAGTAGTATAAACATTTGCAATTTGTGTATTTTTTTGTAAAATAACTTTAATAAAGTTTACTTTTAAAAGAGTTCACATCATCACCCAATCTATCTTGACTATAATATTCCAATTTGGCAAGTGACAGGAATCAAAGATACTAGATTTAATTTTAGACTCTAGATGTGTAGTAAAGATGTCTAGTGGCTACTAAATATCCACTCTCCTTTCTTACTAACAAAATCTTCACTTCTTTTCAGGGCAGGAATTCAGCTAGCTAAAAATCTCCATTCCCTTCTTCCCTTAGATCTAGGGGTAGTCTTACGACGAATTGTGGCTAATGAAATGTCACCTAAAGTCACTGCTGCTTTTTCCCCCCCAAAAGGAGATACTTTTCTCTGGAAATGATTTTCTTTACCATCAAATTCTATGTACTTGTGAAACATCTTTATTTTTTTACTCTGAGTGTAGTTGACATACAATGTTACATTAGTTTCAGGTGTAGAACACAGTGATTCTACAAGTCTATACATTACACTAAGTATAGCTAATAAGTATAGCTACCATCTGTCCCACACACTATTACAATACCATTGACCATATTCCCTATGCTATATCTTTTATCCCCATAAAGTCATTGCTTCATAATGGAGGTGAAATAGCTAGCATGTTTTCTTTGTTCTTTCCTCCCTTTTGTTCTTTATTGTGCCCGAAACATGTATGTGGTGGCCTGAGCTACAGTGGCTGCCTTGCAACAATGAAGGATGGGAACTGCATGCTGTGACTGAAGCAAAGAGATAGAGTTTAGGTCTTTGATGACATTGTGGAGCTGGGATCCCAGCCCTGGGCTTTTCATGAGATAAGAAAAATAAAACTCCCAATTTTTTTAAGCCACTATCTTTCAAGTCAAATTATCTGTAATTCATAATGAATAGAATACAATGGAGGTTGGCAAACTACTGCTCATGAGCCAAATCCGGCTGGCTGCCTGTTTTTGTAAGTAAAACTTTTATCTGAAACACAACCATGCCCATTTGTTAATGTATTGTCTATGGCTCCTTTTGCACTACGAGGGAAGAGTAGTAGATGCAATAGAGACAGTTTGGCCCACAAAGCCTAAAATATAAATAATCTTGCCCTTTACAGAAAGTGTGCTGATCTGTGGACTAGACCAACACCTTCAGTCTACACACGAGGAAAATGAAGCCCAGAGAGGTTAACACAGTAAAGTTAGTGGCAAAACTAGGACCATAGCTCAGGTCTCCTGACTCCCAGGCCATCTGTCTTTCCATTAAACCAAATTCTATAAAGAGGTAGAAAAAAGGTCCCCCATAGTAATATATGGGTTATTCCAATATATGGGTTATTCCAAACCCAGCAGCAAATGGCAAAGATAGTAAGAAGAGCCTCTAGAAAAATATTCACATCATGAAATGTTGTAAAGTCTTGAATTAAGGCAGCATCTTCCTCCCAGTTTTCCAACCTCAGTACAAGCAGCAGAGGCACCTGCATCATACCTTCATTGTGTACTTGTAGGCCTGCTCAGCTTCCAGTTCCCATCCAGCCTGAAAAAGAGAGCAGCAGCTGGTGATGATGACATATCATAAACATTACGGTAAGAAAGTACAGTGCCACAAACATTTCTACCAAAACATAGGATTACCCTCTGGATTCAAAGGGGGAACAAAAATGAAAGGTGATATCAAAAAGCAGATGTCCCTGTATATATATGTGTTGCAAATGTATACACACATGTACGCACGCACACACACACACACGAGATATATGAATATTCCTTCTTCATTTTAAAAATCTTAAAAATAACTTGGCCTCTCATTTTTTCCCCCTGAAAACACCATGAGTCATTTGTTTCTCTCAGGATTGAAGCCATTCTGTTAACAATAGCTAAAACTTACATAATGCTTACTTTGTGATTCATACTGTTTTAATTGTCTATATTGTTTTAAGTGCTTTACACACTTTCATTCCTAGTCCTCAAAGTAATTCTAGGAAAAAAACTGCTATTATTTATAATTCCTTGTTCACAGATAGAAATACCTAGGCATAGAGAGGATAAATAAATGCCCAGGGTTACGAAGCTAGTAAGTGGAGGATCCAGGTTTTAAAACAATGGCAGTTTGGCTCCAGAGTCCCAAGGTTTTAACTATTGCACTTTATCCTGTCTCTATGCATTAGAAAAAAGCAAATACTGAAATTGCTTCCATGCATATCTGGATATGAGATGAGGACACCTAACTATTCCTCCCAGTTATTTTTTGCATGAAGCACATCTAGGTATTAAATGAGAATAATATGAATTCACTATTATACTTAACGAGTTTGTGCATAACAAATTAGAGTATACAATGTCACTTGGGAAATACATAAATATGAAATACATGCATAATACCTAGTATTAAATAAATATGAAAACTACAGAATGTTCAGGCTAGAAGGAAACTTAGAAAATATCTAGTCCAAATTCCTGATCAGTGCCAGTTCATGATAAATTTTTACTAGTTCACAAAACTTTCACTATTTAAGAGACTTTCCTAGGGGTGTCTGGGTGGCTTGGTCGGTTGAACACCTGACTTCAGCTCAGGTCATGATCTCATGGTTCGTGGGTTCAAGCCCCACATCAGGCTCTGTGCTGACAGCTCAGAGCCTGGAGCCTGCTTCGGATTTGGTGTCTCACTCTTTCTCTGCCCCTCCCCTGCTCATGCTCTGTCTCTCTCTGTCTCTCAAAAATACATAAACGTTAAAAATTTTTTTTAATTATTGAAAAAATAAAAATAGGGGCGCCTGGGTGGCTCAGTCGGTTGAGCGTCCAACTTCAGCTCAGGTCACGATCTCGCGGTCCGTGAGTTTGAGCCCCGCGTCGGGCTCTGGGCTGATGGCTCAGAGCCTGGAGCCTGCTTCCGATTCTGTGTCTCCCTCTCTCTCTGCCCCTCCCCCGTTCATGCTCTGTCTCTCTCTGTCTCAAAAATAAATAAACGTTAAAAAAAATAAAAAAATAAAAATAAAGGACTTTCCTATAATATATACACTTCAAAGACATCCCCACCTGAAGTTCACTGAATTCCAGGGGCATTTTCTAACACATCTTCCTTTCCTGTCACTATTACCTTTGTTTCATTTCTGCTGGGATCCAAATGATGTGAGGATCCAGAACAGCCAAAACAATTTTGAAAAGAGTGACATTTTTTGTTTGTTTGCTGTTATGGAAAATGCTGTAATAAACATCCTTGTACATGTCTTCTGGTATTTTTCTTAGGAATATCTTGATATAAAATTGCTAAGTTATAGGTAAGAATTTGGGTAAATAATGCCATATTGCACTTCAAAGTAGTTATCAATTTATATCAACAATTCTGAAAGTCCTTGTCAATGTTGATATCAGACTAATTTTCCCCTGTTTAATGGGTGTGAATTTCTGTCACAATGTCATTTTAAATTGCATTTTCATGATTACAAGTGAGGCAAACTTCTTATCATAAATTTATTGACTTTTACAATTTCCACTTCAGCAAATTGTATATTCCTATCCTGTGACCATTTTTCAATCAGATTGTTTGTTTTTTTCTTATTGTAGGGCATATTACATATTTATATAAAAGCTATATTATATAATTACATAAACTGTAATGAGTTATAAATTCTGCAAGTATTAAAGTCCTTAAGCTTTATTTTTGTGTCTTTTGTTATGCATGAGTTTCTATTTTAAAATTGTTAATTCAGGGGTGCCGGGGGAGCTCAGTCCGTTAAGGACTGACTCTTGGTTTCAGCTCAGGACATGTTCTCCCCGTTTCATGAGTTCGTGCCCTGCGTCAGGCTCTGCGCTAGTGTGCAGAGCCTGCTTGGAATTCTTTCTCTCCCTCTCTCCCTGCCCCTCCCCTACCTGTGCTGTCTTTTTTTTTTTTAATTTTTTTTTTCAACGTTTATTTATTTTTGGGACAGAGAGAGACAGAGCATGAACGGGGGAGGGGCAGAGAGAGAGGGAGACACAGAATCGGAAACAGGCTCCAGGCTCTGAGCCATCAGCCCAGAGCCTGACGCGGGGCTCGAACTCACGGACCCCGAGATCGTGACCTGAGCTGAAGTCGGACGCTTAACCGACTGCGCCACCCAGGCGCCCCAGCCTGTGCTGTCTTTGTCTCTTTCAAAATAAATAAACTTTAAAAAAAAGGTTGCTAATTTTATTTTTGGTATTTTATTTTTGGCTAGTGCATTTACAGTCATAAGAAAATTTGCACACCCCGAGGCTATAGAGGTATTCTCTATATTTTCTCCTAAGCAATCCAAAGTTTTAAGATTTAGGCCTTTAAACCAGCTGGAAGTATGTATGCATCCACGTGCATGTTTGGTGTGAGGTAAGGAACTAATTTTCTTCACATGGATAGCCAGTTGCTCCATCTGTATTTATTGAATAGTCCATTTGTTCCTCATTTTGGGGGGCTATACGATCTTTAAAATTGGCTTTATTGAAGTATAATTTACATACCATAAAATTCACTGATTTTAAGGTTCAATTGTGCAACCATCACCACCACAATCCAGTTTTAGATGATTTCTATCACTCCCAAAAAGCTTACTAACCTGAGTCCAATATTTGTATAGAGGGTTTTTTTTTTCCTTTTTAGTCTGAGAGTATATATTTCAAATAATTTTTCAAAAGTATCTTTAAAATTTTTTTAAAAACATTTTAATTTATTTTTGTGAGATAGAGAGACAGAGCACGAGCAGGGGAGGGGTAGAGAGAGAGGGAGACACCAAATCCGAAGCAGGTTCCAGGCTCTGAGCTGTCAGCACAGAGCCCGACGTGGGGCTCGAACCCATGAACTGTGAGATCATGACCTGAGCCAACGTCAAATGCTTAACTGACTGGGCCACCCAGGTGTCCCCCAAAGTATCTTGAGTTAGTTTTCTTTTTCCCACCTTCAGTGCTGTTATTCATGGGAAGTAGTTTTGTTGTTATTGTTATGATATGAATTATACAATCTCCCTGTTTCTTGTTGAATTTCTTAAAAAAAAATGAAACATTAACATGGTTCCAAAAGTCAGATATGTACAAAAAGTATAATCAGAGTGTCACCCACTCATTGCCTCCCTTGTACTCTATGTCTGCCCATGTCCTAAAGGACCCACTCTCATTAATCTGGTTTTTCCTTCCTGTGCTTTTTTTGCACAAATGAGCCAACCTGTAAATGAATTCTTCTTTTTCCCTCCTTTTTACACAAAAGATGGTATAAAATCTTGCACTTTAGTTTTTTCACTAAACACTATATCATGGAAATCACTCCACATCAGTTCATAGAGATCTTCTCCATTATTTTTTTCAGTAGCTTAGTACTCCATTATGTGGATATACCATAGTTTATTCAAATATTCTCCTATGTATGTTGTTTCCAATATTTTGCAATTGCAATAACACTGTAATAAACATCTTGTGCTTGTGTAGTTTTTAGTTGTTGGAGGAAGAGTTTCAGGGAAAATTCCTAGGAAACCCCATTATTTTTAAAAACCATCTAATTGGGGCGCCTGGGTGGCTCAGTCGGTGAAGCGTCCAACTTCAGCTCAGGTCACGATCTCGCGGTTCGTGAGTTTGAGCCCCGCGTCGGGCTCTGGGCTGATGGCTCAGAGCCTGGAGCCTGCTTCCGATTCTGTGCCTCCCTCTCTCTCGGCCCCTCCCCCGTTCATACTCTGTCTCTCTCTGTCTCAAAAATAAATAAACGTTTAAAAAAAAATTTAAAAACCATCTAATTAAAACCTAAGTTTCCACATATATGTGGGTCTACTTCTGTCTAGCAGTTATGTTCCACTTACCTATTCTTACCCTAATATCACTCAGTTTTAATTATCAGAGCTTCACAATAAGTCTTAATATTTGGTACAAAAGTCTTCACCTCTTATTATCCTGTCCATATTGTCACTATGATTTTTTGGCCTTTATTGGGCAAGTGAATTTTAGGGTTACTTGATCAAGTTCCTAAAAAAAAAAAACACCTGTTATTATTTTTATTGGAATTGCATTAAAATTAGACATGTGGGAATATTTTCAACTTTATGTTCTTAAAACCTCCTGTCCATGAACATAGATAGTATCCTTATTAGATCTTCTTTTATGTCCTTCAGTAAAGTTTTACACTTTCATCCATAAGATCTTGAGTGAGATTTTTAAAGTTAGACTTTCAAATTGATTGTTGCTATTGATCTTTGATTTTGATGATATTGATTTTTATATTAATATTTTTTCCAGCAACTTTGCAAATCTACTTCTTTGTGTTAATCTTTATTGAACAGATAATACATATACATAAGTAAAAATCAAAAGGATATAATAAGGTATATAGTAAAAGGTCTTGCTTCCACCCTGACCCTATCCACTCTGTTCCCAACTCCTTCCCCCAACAATAACCACCATTCTTTGTTTTTTGTCTACTCTTTCAGTAGTGAAACTTTTTATTCATCTTTCAGTTTGTAGATTCCCTTTTAATCCTTTTCCCCCAATTTCTTTTATGAGTATGTGTGTTGTTGGCATGGTGGAACTTCCAGTACACAAGGATATCTCAGAGATATTGCAGGTTTTGTTCCAGACAAGTGCAATAAAGTGAATATCACAATAAGCGATGTCCCCTAGTACATATACAAGTTATGCTTACACTATACTGTAGTCTATTAAGTGAGAAATAATAGCATCATGTTTTTAAAAACAATGTACATATCTTAATTAAAAAATATTTTATTGCTGGGGTGCCTGGGTGGCTTAGTCAGTTAAGCCGTCTGACCCTTAATTTTGGCTCAGGCCAAATCTCACAGTTCATGAGCTTGAGCCCTGCATCAGGCTGTATGCTGACAGTGCTGAGCCTGCTTGGGATTCTTTCTCTCTTCCTCTCTCTCTGTCCCTCCCCTGTGCACTCTTTTTGTCTCAAAAACAAAAAATTAATAAACATATAAAAAATACTTTATTGCTAAAAAATGTTAACCATCATCTGAGCTTTCAGGGAGTTGTAATCTTTTTGCTGGTAGGGGTCTTGCCTTGATATTGAAGGTGAAGGTTAATGAAGGTAGGGGTAGCTGTGGCAATTTCTTTAAGACAATGATGAAGTTTGCCACATCAATTGACTCTTCTTTCCATGAATGATTTCTCTGTAGTATGCAATTCTGTTTGACAGCATTTTACCCATAGTACAACTTCTTCCAACATTGGAATCAATCCTCTAAAACCCTGCCACTGCTTTATCAGCTAACTTTATGTAATATTCTAAACCTTCTGTCAACCACTTTCACAACATCTACACCAGGAAGTTTCCATCTTAAGAAATCATTTCCTTTGCTCATTTATAAGGAGCAACTCCTCATTTGTGAAAGTTTTTTTCACGAGATTACAACAATGCAATCGCATCTTCAGGTGCCATTTCTAATTCTAGTTCTCTTGCTATTTCTACCATATATGCATTTACTTCCTCCAAAGTAGACTTGAACCCCTCAAAATCATCCATGAGGCCCGTGGTCAACTTCCAAATTCCTGTAAATGTTGATATTTTGACTTCTTCACATGAATCACTAATGTTCTTAATGAAATCTAGAATGATGAATCCTGGATTCCAGATGGTTTTCAATTTACTTTGCCCAGATCCATCAGAGGATCTGATTCTTATCTGGAGTCTATTTCCAAGCACATACAGGTTACTGGCAGAATTCAGTTCTTTGTACTTGTAGGATGGAGGTCCTCATTTCCTTGCTGGCTGTGAGCAGTTGGCATTTTAGCTTCTAGAGGCCATCCACATTCCTTGATATGTGGTCCCTCTCTATTTTCAAGCCAGCAATTGTGCATTGAATCTTTCTTGTGCTTTGAATTCCTCTGACTTCCCTATTTGTCCCCAGCCAGAAAATAACTCCCTGCTTTTAAAAGATTCACCTGAATGGTACAGGTCCACCTGGATAATCTCTGTACATATCTGCAAAATCCCTTGGGGGTTGGTAGTAGCTTTCCTTCTGGTTTTGTCCTGAATTTCTCTTCTAGCACTTTCCTTTGCCCCAAATCTCCAGTCAGGCCTCATCTTGAGTCTCTTCAACTAGAACTTCACTAAGGAGACCTTTAAACCTGACAAACCATTGTTTCAATGAACAAATCAAAGCACACCTGGTAGAAGGTCCAAACACTCCACCACTAAAATCAAGGAGGAGCTTTGCAGAGGACTGACAAGTGGGATAGAGCAACCAAAATGCAACAACAGAGTGCAAACAACACACTCCAAAAACACTTCCTAAAATTCCAGTCCCTGGACAGTGTTTGAGCCCTTTTTAATACAGTAGTACTTGCACATGCAGAACACATAAGAAGCTACTAAAACATGTAAAAGACAAAAGCCTACCAAAATGATGAAACAGAATAATTCTCCTCAAAAGAAAATCCAGAAAGAAATGACAGCCAGAGAATTGCTCAAAACAGATATAAACAATATATCTGAACAAGAATTTAGAATAACAGTCATAAGACTAATATCTGGGCTTGAAAAAAGTATAGAAGACAGCAATCTAGTGCTGTAGAGATCAGAGATCTAAGAAATAGTCACACTGAATTAAGAAATGCTATAAATCAGATGCAATATAAGCTAGACACAGTGACGGCGAGGATGGAAGAAGCAGAGGAGAAAATAGGTGAAATAGAAGATAAAATTATGGAAAATGATGAAGCTGAAAATAATAGGGAAAGGAAATTACTAGATCATGAGGGGAGAATTAGAGAGCTAAGTGATTCCATGAAATGAAATAATATCCGTATCATAGGAGTTCCAGAAGAAGAGGAGCAAGAGGAAAGGGAAGAAGGTTTATGTGCACAAATTATAGCTGAGAAGTTCCCCAAGAAACAGGCATCCAACTCCAAAAGGCACAAAGAACTCCCTTCAAAATCAACAAAAATAGGTCAACACCATGACATATCATAGTGAAACTGGCAAAATACAAAGATACGGAGAGAATTCTGAAAGCAGCTAGGGACAAATGGGCCTTAACCTACAAGGGTAGACACATAAGGGTAGTAGCAGGCCTGTCCACTGAAACTTGGCAGGCCAGAAGCGAGTGGCAGGAAATATTCAATGTGCTGAATAGGTATACTATGCAGCCAAGAATCCTTTTCCAGCAAGGCTGTCTTCAGAATAGAAGAGATAAAGACTTTCCCAGACAAAAAAAAAAAAAAAAAAAAACTAAATGAGCTCATGACCATAAACCAGCCCTGCAAGAGATTCTAAGGGGTACTCTGAGTGGAAAGTAGCAAAGACTACAAAGGACCAGAGACATCACTACAAACATGAAACCTACAGATAACACACTGGCACTAAATCCATATCTTTCATTAATCCCTCTGAATGTACATGGACTAAGTGCCCAATCAAAAGACATAGGGTGTGGGGAATAAATTTAAGAATTCTCTGAGCTTTCACCAAGGAGTTAACAAGGCTTAGGATGAAAAGCCGCCTCAGGGTGAAAATGCTCAGTGTAGAACAAAGCATCAAGCAGAAAGTTGCTTCCACAGGATGAAAGTGAGAAGAGGTAGAGGCTGAAAGCCCCTGAAGCAGGGTGAAAGCACCCAGAGCTAATTAGCAAGAAAAATGCCTTGTTAACCCTGAGATAGCATGCTCTATCTGTCTTAGCCCCCAGAAAAGTTAAGATACATAGACACGGTGCTTGTTGCCTGCAGTAAACAGCCATCTGCTCGGCGCCAGGATTTTGATTTGTCTTGATCCTAACCCCTAACACCACATACCTTCTAACCCCCTTTCTCTCACACACGAGTTAATGATCACTGTTTTATTGTCTCTTTCTGCATGTCCATCACGTATGTAAGCCTTATGATCCTAATAAATATGGAGAAAGGACCCTTATTCAGGGCTCTCGTTTCCTCCTGGACATTAGCCTCTCTTGTATAAAATTCTACATCCATCCTCTTGCTGGACAAGAGAGAACACCAGACTCAAAGTCTGCAACAATAGGATATCAGAATGGATAAAAAAAGCTAGATCCATCTATATGCTGTCTACAAGAGACTCATTTTAGACCTGAGGACGCCTGCACATTGAAAGTGAGGGGATGGAGAACCATCTATCATGCTAATGGATGTCAAGAGAAAGGCAGAGTAGCCATACTTATATCGGACAAACTAGATTTTAAAATAAAGACTGTAACAAGAGATGCAGAAGGGAATTATATAATAATTAAGGCTCTACCCATCAAGAAGAGCTAACAATTGTAAATGTTCATGTCCCCAATGTGGAAGTATCCAAATATGTAAATCAATTAATCACAAGCATAAACAAATGTATAGATAATAATACCATAATTGTAGGGGACTTTAATACTCAGAGCAATGGACAGATAATTTAGGCAGAAAATCAATAAGGAAAGAAAGGCTCTGACTGACACACTGGACCAGGTGGACTTAACAGATATATTCAGAACATTTTATTCAAAAGCAGCAGCATACACATTCTTCTCGAGTGCACATGGAACATTCTCCAAAATAGATCACATACTGGATCACAAAACAGCCCTCAACAAGTATAAAAGATTGAGATCATACCATGAATATTTTCAGATCACAACACTATGAAACTTGTAATCAACCACAAGAAAAAATCTGGAAAGCCCCCAAATACACGGAGGTTAAAGAACATCATACTAAAGAACAAATGCGTCAACCAGGAAATTAAAAAAGAAATTAAAAAATATATGGAAACAAATGAAAATGAGAACACAGAAGTCCAAACCCTTTGGGACGCAGCAAAAGCAGTCTTAAGAGGAAAATACGTCGCAATTCAGGACTATTTCAAGAAGCAAGAAAGGTCCCAAATATACAACCTAACCTTCCACCTAAAGGAGCTAGAAAGGCAGCAGCAAAGAAAGCATATCTGCAAAATCCCTTGACAGCAGTACCTATATTAGTATTTGATGGAATAATCTTGTGGGGAGGGTCATCTTTAGAACTCTACCCACCACAAGAAATTGTCATGTGATTTTCTCTTAGACCTATGAATTAATTACATGTATGAGTTTAAGTTTAAATGTATCTATGTCTTCTGGCATAAGTTTTAATTGTTTACATATAATTTCACTAGTAGTGTGATCTATATGCATTTGTTGAATCTCTCTTTGTGGTCTAGCATATGGTCAACTTTTAAGAACAACTCATCTGTACTTGCAAAGAATATGTATTCTCTAATTATTAAGCACAGAGTTCTATATTGGTGTTTGAGGTCAACCTTTTTTTTTTTTTTAATTCAAATCTTACATATCCTCAATTTTTTTCCTATTTGACCTAGCAGTTTCTACAAGATGTGTATTAAAATTTTCCATTTTGGCCCTTTTAATTTACAGATAAAGAAATTGAGGTCCAGCAACTTTTTTTTAATTTAAATTTGTTTAATGTTTATTTTTTGAGAGAGAGAGAGAGAGAGCACAAGCAGGGTAGGGGAAGAGAGAGAAGGAGACACAGAATCCCAAGCAGGCTCCAAGCTCTGAGCTGTCAGCACAGAGTCTGACATGGGGCTTGAACTCATGAGCTGCAAGATCATGACCTGAGCCGAAGTTGGTCACTTAACTGACTGAGCCACCCAGGTGCCCCGAAGTCCAGCAACTTTAAGTGACTTGCCCAGGTTCCCATGGTTAGTTGTGGCAGAGTTGGGGAAGAACTCAGGTATCTCCCATATTGACATTCAAGACATTTATTCCAAAAAGAAAAACCAGTAATTTTAATTTTGTTTATTTCTCTTATAATCACAATACTCCCTGTCAGTTTGAGGTCATATTGGCCATTAGAAAACAAAGCGCCATTCTTATTATTCCCCATTTGATCTTAGACTGCTGAGCAAATTATTTAATTATAGGAGAGTTATTTTCTATAGGTAAAGTAGCTATCACAACTCCCATAATACGCCCTTCCTAATCTCCCATATATGTCAAGGATAAGCACCTTCAGCCAGAAGTTTAACAGGAAGGCATGTTTCAGAAAGTCTAGTAGAGCATGTCCTTCACTGACCTTTGGCCTTGTTTACATTCTGATACAAGAGCACTCCCATTTTAAAAATGTATTTATTTATTTAAAAAAAATTTTTAATGTTTATTTTTTAGAGAGAGAGAGACAGAGTGCAAGCAGGGAAGGAGAAGAGAGAGAGGGAGACACAGAATCGGAAGCAGGCTCCAGGCTCTGAGCTGTCAGCACAGAGCCCGATGTGGGGCTTGAAGTCACAAACCACAAGATCATGACCTGAGCCAAAATCGGCCACTTAACTAATTGAGCCACCCAGGCGCCCGTAAATGTATTTATTCTTTTGAAAAGCAAACTACTTTGATGAAAAGCAAACTCAGGAGTGAAGTCGTTAAATATAACTAAACACCTTTTAAATATAAATAACATATATTTACTGATTAGTATCAGGTAAATGTCTAGACTATCCCAAATTCTTATCTCAGAGAAAAAAAATCAGAGACAACTGCAAAGAAGACACTTTGTAGTTACCAGACAATGGACTCTCTGGGAAAAATTGCTCTAGTGTGTCAGAGATTTCTGTTGAATAATCTATTTATGTTTTTTGGTAATGCATTTGTGTTTGCACCTTTATCATTAGCCTTTATTTTTTAAAATGTTTGTTTATTTATTTATTTATTTATTTATTTATTTATTTATTTTTTTTGAGAGAGAGAGTGAGCAGGGTAGGGGCAGAGAGAGAGAGAGAGAGAGAGAGAGAATCCTAAGCAGGCTCTTTGCTGTCAGTGCAGAGCCCAACATGGGGCTCCGTCTCACAAACCATGAGATCATGACCTGAGTAGAAATCAAGAGGTGGACACTTAACCAACTAAGCCACCCAGGCATCCTCATCAGCCTTTATTTTTATCAGTAGATTCTTATATAGCTTTTCTGGGTCATACACAACTAACAAAGGGGGAGATGAGAGAGGATATGGAGGAATTTTTTTATAGATTCATGGTTTGAATGACTATACAAGGAATGCATACCAATGTCCCAGGCTTGAGAGCTCAGGCAGGCCAAGAGGCATCAAGGAGGGCAGCAGGAGAATGGCCACCACCCCCTAGTATCATCTGCCATCCCACTGTACCATCAGTCACTGCCCTCACACAGCTCCCCATTCAGCATTCCTAATCCCAACCCTAGGCCAGACTCTGATCACTATATCCTTCATCTTGAGGAAAGGGATGCACAGAGCTGGGCTGGTTAGTATACCCTGCCCAGGGACTGCAGAGCAGCTTAAAAGTAACACAGAGAGACCACCCAACCCATAACACTGGATGACAATCAGTCCTGGCCCACCCCACTCCTGCTCACCTATGACCAACAAGCCCAAGTGACTTGCTCTCAGTTTCCATACAAACACACCTGAGTATATGATTTTTAAGCACATTCCAAGTAGCAGCTTCTCAGACTTGGCCTCTCCTTTCTCATAAGTATAATAACCAAATCAGAAACTCACTAAATCTCAACTATCATGCATTAATGGCCACCTACCTATCTCTTGCTTTACTTAGTTCCTCACCTCATTGCCCTAAAAGGGCACTGTGTAAGGCTAATAAACACTCACTTTTAGGCTGACCAGAGCCAAATATGCCCATACTTCAGCATTGTGGTTGTTCAATGCATTGGCTTCAGAGAGAGCATCTTCAGCTTCCGTGAGCTCCTCCAGCTTGACAGAAAAAAGAAAAGTATGAGTTAAGTCAAAGAAGTTTTCCCTTAAGCCAGCTGGAGTTAGTGTAGTTGAAAACATTATGTTCAAATAACACTGGTGTGTGTGACCTATACAAACAGTTTTCAATTTTTTAATTTTTAGCAGAACTCTTTCTTCAAACAAAATCTTATGTGGTAGCTCAACCTGTTAAAAGCAGAACTGCTCTGATTAAAAATCCAGGTAGAGCAAACTGGAGTCCTGCCTGCTAGGCTCTCAACTTACACCCCTCTCTTCCTCCTTTCCTCTACAGCAGTCCCATCAGGGCCTCCCTGAACCATGGAGCTTCAGGTGCCAAGATTGGAAAACCAGAAGTATTCACTATTATGTGTGCATCATTCAGTGATTTTCCAATACACAGTAGGCTGTCAGATACATTTGTGGTTTCTTCCTTTACATCATGCACCCCTTTCTTAAGGTTAAAGTCCCATTAGCCTGCCAAAATACTATTGCTCAGACAGCTTCCTTTCCCCTAATATTAGTTATTGACAGCACAGTCTTGAGGAATCAATACAATATTCAGACTCTAAAATTCTCCCTGAGCTCTGGACACATGGGTATCATTGCTGCTTCCTAAAAGTAAGTTTGCTTTGTAAAATCTTCCAAAAGGTCACCTGAGAAAGAAATAAGTCACTCTTCTCCCCAGTAAAATAGCTCTTCTTTTTTTCTGTTTTAGAAAAGAAAAGTATGGGTTTCCAGGCCCAAGACAATATGAAGAATGACTTTTAAGCAATGCCCAGACTTTGGTCCACACCTTAAATGTCTCTAAAATATTGAATCAATATTCAATCAATGTATTGATTCATTATTCAACCAACATTATTCAATCAATTATACTTGCTAATGATTTATTCAGTATACCAGGTACTGTGAATAAAAAGATAACATACAAGCTTTACCCTCAAAGGGTTCACTGACATATATGTAAAGAAATAAATAAAACAAAATGAAAACCCAAACACATAAATAGTTCCAATACAGAATAAACATTTCTGTAATAAAAGCATATATATGATCTAGTGGAGGGAAATAGGAAAATGGGAATATTTCTGCACTGAAATTAAAGGGCAGCTCTAAAGTGAATCTTGAAGAATAAAAAGGAGTTTGTTAGCTGTACAAGGTGAAGAAAGGCATTCCAGGTGAAAGCAATATCATATGCAAAGGCATGGAGGCACAAGAGAGTGTGGTGTGGTCAGGAAACTCTTAAGTATTCTTGTGTGTCTGGAGAGAAGAGAGAGATTAGGGAAAAGACAGTAAGCAGATGAAACTAAAGTGTTAGGTGAGACCAGATCATATGTATTCATTCACAGGAATGTAAATTTTATTCTGAAATAAGGATAGCCATTGAATGGTTTAAGTAGGGGAGTAACATAGTATTTCCAGATTTTAAAGACCACTTTGATAACAATGTGGGAGATGAATTGAAGGAAGACAGATTACCCTAGAAGATGAGGGATGAGGCTTGAATTAGAGCTGTAAAAATAGGGATGAGAGGAGACAACAGACTTAAGAGACATTTAGGAGATAAAATCAATAGGATATTTGGTGCCTAGTTAAAAGTAATAGGAGAAGTAGACTAGGACAGATTTTTTAACATTTATTTATTTTTGAGACAGAGAGAGACAGAGCATGAACGGGGGAGGGTAGAGAGAGGGAGACACAGAATCCGAAACAGGCTCCAGGCTCTGAGCTTTCAGCACAGAGCCTGACGCGGGGCTCGAACCCACAGACCGTGAGATCATGACCTGAGCCGAAGTCGGCCGCTTAACCGACTGAGCCACCCAGGCACCCCTAGGACAGCTTTTAAGTTTCTGGCTTGGTTGATTGGGTTCATTACAGTCCCATTCATGAAGACATGGAATACAGGAGAAGGGGTAGGCTTTCAGAATATGAGAATCCTTCAGAGATAGGTTATATTTCAGTTATGCACATTTTGAGGTGTATTTTACACTGTTTAAAGGTCAGAACTTGAAAAGTGTTATGCATTAAAGGTTTATAATTCATTGGGGGCACAAGTGGTAGTTAAGGCCACTGGGATAGATGTTATTTCTTAGGGAATAAATATGGTGACAGGAAAAGAGGGCTGACTATAGAACTCCGAGTGGGGGTGGGGGGACCCAACAATTATGGTGGCTAAAAAAACTAGGAGCTGACAAAAAAAAAAAAAAAAAAAAAAAGGCTGAGAAAGAGATACCAGAGAGGAAGGCATGGAACTGGAAGGATGTAAATGAAGTATTATGGAAACCTAGGGAGGAGAGGGCTTCAGGAAGAAGGCACTCAATGGAGTTAAGCTTCAGAGAGACTTAACCTAAGTGTCTGTGGCATCTGGCAATTAGGATGTTATCAGGAACTTCTGTCAGAAGGGTCAGTAAGTTGGTAAAGGTAAAGTGGTAAAGTGGTAAGCCTAATTGCAATGAAGTGAAACGTAAATGGGACCTGGGATATGAACAGACAATTCACAAGTAAAGAAATACACACATCACATGATTTCAACCTCATTCATGATGAAAATGCAAATTAAGATACCTATCAAATTGGCAAATGATATCACCCACTTTCAATGAGGTAACAGTGAAATGTACTCTCATACCTTCTGGCAGAGTATAAATCAGTACATACCCTTTCTAGGGGCACATTGATACTGTAATTTAAAGACTTTTAAAATCTTCTACATTCTTTAAGGATGGATCTTAAGGAAATAATCAGAATTAAGCATAGAGATTTATGTCCAAGAACGTTTATCTCAGCTTCATTTATAATAGTATAATTGTAGAAACTAACATGTCCAATAATGAGTGATCAGATAAACTACGGTATGTCCACACATAGGTATAGTATGACTAAAACGCTGGTAGGGAGTAGGGATTACTTAAACATCTTAGTGGCATGGCTTAATCCAAGGTGTTTTCTTTAGTTTCTGGTCAGTAAGACAAATTACATGGTCACTTCATTTATGCATCCAAACAAGGGGACACCAAGAAGTCATCAGAAATCGTGTTATAGACTCTTTGGTGATGTGAGAAGATATCAATGCTATACTGTTTAAGTAGAAAAAAAGATTACAAAGCAGTAAATATATTATTTACAATTTTATACATTAAAATTACTTTCATATATGTATAAAAAAGACTGCAGTAAAATGCATTCAAATGTTGACAGTGCTTATCACTGAATGGTTGGATTACGGATGCTTTTATGTTTTCTTCACATTTTGTATCTTCTAAATGTTCCATAATGAATATATATTACCTTCATGCTCAAAAAAACAGCAATAAGGAAGAGGAGACAGGAAACACAGACAATTCATTTGGTTGTTATCACTGTGGTTAAATAAGAAGGGGAAAAGTATGAGGAAAGAGTTGAGAAGGGAAGGATAAAATAAAAAGAAAAAAATAAGAGAGTAAGTTATTAGGAGAAAATGAGAGGGTTAGAATCAAGAATACATTGAAGAAATTAGACATGAATAGCAGGATGCATGCCTCTTTCAAAGATTGTAAGAAAAAAAAGGAAAGGGTGACTGGAGAGTTTTTAGGGGTCGTGGAGTAAAAAATCTACCAGAAGCTGTAGCATCTCCTCCTGAATACAGAAGGGCCATAGAGCTTAATAAGAATCAATCAATTTCTTTAATTTAATTGAGTAGATTCTTCATTTATCATATCACTTTCCCCTTACAGATAACATCATAAAATTAAGAGTTTCTGTACCAAATAACATGAAATTTTTTATTATATAACTTCCTGGTTCCGGTTTTTGTGCGAGTTTTTAAAGAATTTTTTTCTTATAGTACAGATTGTTTAGTTTACTGAACACCTTTGAAAAGTAAATCTTCCCACCATCATTACAAACGTCCAGGGTGCT
This sequence comes from Acinonyx jubatus, assembly GCF_027475565.1. Taxonomy (NCBI): domain Eukaryota; kingdom Metazoa; phylum Chordata; class Mammalia; order Carnivora; family Felidae; genus Acinonyx; species Acinonyx jubatus. The sequence continues at coordinate 32,832,455 of NC_069393.1, forward strand.
TAGAAGACCAAGGAATCAAGGTCAGCTGTATTCACAGTCTTGAGCCTTCACCCTCTTACCCGATAACAGGCGATTCCCAGTCCTAGCCAGGTAAGGCACGAAGGTGATCTCTTACAGGCTTGCAGGTAGGTTTTCTTTGCCTTTTCATACTGTAGAAAGAAAGCGCCCCTAAGCTATTGTTCTTCTGGAAGTTTCAAATGTTGTATTGCTAAGTTAGTCATGGGGCATCTGTAGTTGTACCAAAGACCAATCTAAGTTAAAGGAACCCTTAAATTGTTTTTTTTTTGTTTGTTTGTTTAGAGCAGTTTTAGGTTCACAGCAAAACTGAGAGGAAGGTACAGAGATTTCTCATATACATCCTGCTGCTGCATATGCATAGCCTCTCCCATTATCAACATGCCCCATCAGAGTGGTACCGTTGTTACAACTGATGAAACTATGCTAATACATCTTCATCACCTAAAGCCCATGGTTTACCTTAAGGTTTGCATTTGATGTTATACATTCCATAGGTTTGGACAAATGTATAATGACATGTATCCATTATTAGAGTATTTTCACTGTCCTAAAAATCCTCTGTGCTCCATCTATTCATCACTTCCCTTCCCCAACCCAATCACTGATTTCTTTACTATCTCCATAGTTTTGTCTTTTCCAGAATGTCATACAGTTGGAATCATACAATATGTACCCTTCTCAGATTGGCTTCTTTCACTTAGTAATATCTATTTAAGCTTCCTTTATGTTTCTTCATGGTTTGCTAGCTTATCTCTTTTTAGCACTGAGTGATACAGGAAACATTAAGAAAAACTAAAAAAAATTTTTCAAAAGAAGTAGATTACTTCTTGTCTTGTATCTCCAATGTGAGAGATGCAACTATAGGTAAGCCTCAGCAAATAGCCTAAGAATCGCTTGCCTAGGGAAATTGCTTGCCTTGACTACATAAGTCAGAAGCTCTATTCAGATGCAGCTTGCAATGATGTCAGAAAGGAAAGTTTCTTTCAGGGAAGTACACTGCAATGGGATAGTGATTTTTCTCTCTCAAGCCTATGTGAGCCATCATACTTACATTATAATACATTGTAATTTCTTGTTGCTCTTGTTTTATTTTATATAGAAAGAAAATTGGGTGTTCTGGAGGGAGAAATGGAATGAAGTCAAAACAAAAACAGAATCAAAAGGACTTTGGCAAAATATTGATAATTGTTAACATGGGATGGTTAGCCCATGTTGGTTCATTCTACTATTCTATTTTATATGTATTTGAAATTTTCCATAACAGAAAGTTTCTTTTAGAAGGTCTTGGGGTGGTTCCTAAAATATGGACAGTAATTACTAAAGAGTCAGGTCAGAGTGTCCTGTGGAATGGGGCTAGCTACCCTCAGCCAAATAAACTATAAACCTCTGTGCTGAGGAAGAAGTTTGGAGAAGGTCTTTTGATATTTTCCATTAATAAAGTCAAGCTAAGAATGTTTTTACTACTGCTAATAAAAGGAAGTTTGCTTAAATAGTAACTACAATAACGTTTATTGTATAAATGTATACATTTATGATACAGCTTTTTAGTATCATAGTGGTTAAAACCACAGACTGTAGTATTGGACTGCCTGGGTTTGAATCCTGATTCTATTAGTTACTAGTTTATCTAATGTTGGTCAAGTCACTTTACTTTTGGATGTAAAAGTATCATTATTATATGAGTATGTGTAGTCCACACAGATGAATGCTAATGCTTGAACTGTAGTCAGGTCTCAGACCATAACCTGATTTATTTACATGGTTACTCCCCATCCTGTATCCCTCACCTCTTTCTCTTCTAGATAGATGTGTCCCAGTCGCAGGAAGATGAAGTGCATCTCAGAAGCATCCACTACAAAACTAATGGTTCGCTCATAGCATGCCTTGGCCTCAGCATGATTTCCACTTAGAAAATAGAGATGGCCCTTCATGCCCCAGACATTAGGGTTCTGAGAAAGTAAAGAACAAGTGGTACCTGGGATGAGGTGGTATTTATAAATACATTAATGATCTTTGTTTAACATTTAAAATTAGATTAAGTCCTTTTTTCCTTTTCCTAATAGCATTCAATTAGAAAGAGGGCCATTCAGTTGCACTGGGAGATATTTTTCTAGGTCTGCCCTTTCATTTCTTTCTTGCATTCTTCAAAACCATTTTGTCTTTGGGGTAAATATTAAGAAAAACATTCAAATATAACCAAGACAATGTTCACAATGAGAAAACAGAAGAAGTCCAGAAGACTTGAAATAGATCAACTATCTGCTAAAGAGCTATCCTTACCCTTTTCTCTGCCTTTTGCAAAACTCATAACTGCTTGAGAAAAACAATGGAAGGAAATACATGAGTTTAGTGATAGTTGATGACCTCTAACTCTGGTAACTAGAAATCTACCCATGACTTGGCATCACCACCTCTAAGAAAGGCTGCTTGCCCCTCTTCTAAACTAAACTCAAGAGATTCTAGCAAAAGCTATTACCAGGTAGTCCATCTGGGCTGCTTGTTGAAGGTATTCCTCTGCCTTGGCAAAGTCCTTCTTGAGAAGGTGTGTCTGGGCCAACACCAAGTAATACTCACAGCTGGGGCCTCCTTGAGGGCATAACAGCTCATGTGCAAGCACTCTGTGCACATACTACAAGGAAAAATTAGATTATAAGGAATATGTAAATGGCTGCATTGTTCAGTTCCATAGCTCTTGCAGTTGAATATTATGTCCCTGAAAACAACTAATAAGAAACATATTATAGAATGAAATGATTATCAACTTCAAAAATTAGAGGTGAATTATAAAGATTCAGCACATCATGGTTCCATTACCAGCTACTCACATAGTCACAAAATATTGACATTCTGGTCTTGCTGGTCATTGTACTATATAAGTTTTAGCCTGTATTTGTTATGTTGCAGACAAAAGCACTTCATCAATCACTTCATTTATACATGAGGTAACATTTTCAGGCAGCTGTAATTACTAAGGAAACTTATGGTAAAGCAAAACCCCTCTTCTAAAGTTCTAGACTTGGGATCTTGGAAAAGTAAATGTCTGTTTCTGGCAAACTCTCATTTATGTTTGCCAGTTTTATACTTTGGGCTTTTCTTTGTTTTTAATACTATACGAAGCTTGCAAATTTGACAAAGTCAGATGTACCTGCTCAGCAGAGGGGAAGCCTTTCTTTTCTTCTCCCTCTGTTCTCATCTTAGCCTATAATATAGAAACTTCCACTAACACTTATACCTTCTTAGGAAAATAGTGGGAGGAGGCTCTGTAGCTGTTCCCTCTACCTGCATTTCTGGCTCTTTGCCATGGGGTGATAGTGACTTATTTAATCCGAGAGACAGAAAGTCTGTTTCTCTACTAGGAAAGGTTAATGTGTTAAAAGTTCTTGTTTGACGTGGCCCACTCCAAGCCAGGTCATAATTCTTTCCCTTTCTTGAGCTTGGTCATCCTCAAGTGGAACATGCACTCTGCAGGATCAGACCCACTCTCCTGGCTCCCGGATCTTTCTGACTCCTTGCTTCATGGATATATTTCTTGTTTCCCATGTGGTAGGAAGACCTCACAGAATGTTCTTCTCTGGGAGAAGGGGGTAATTCTCCAGTAATTCTACCTGTCAGGTAAGTCAAATCTGAGACCAGTCACATCTCCAGCCCATTTTTTTTTCAATATATGAAATTTATTGTCAAAATGGTTTCCATACAACACCCAGTGCTCATCCCAAAAGGTGCGCCCCTCAATACCCATCACCCACCCATCCCCCTCCCTCTCACCCCCCATCAACCCTCAGTTTGTTCTCAGTTTTTAAGAGTCTCTCATGCTTTGGCTCTCTCCCACTCTAACCTCTTTTTTTTTTTTCCTTCCCCTCCCCCATGGGTTTCTGTCAAGTTTCTCAGGATCCACATAAGAATAAAACCATATGGTATCTGTCTTTCTCTGTATGGCTTATTTCACTTAGCATCACACTCTCCAGTTCCATCCACGTTGCTACAAAGGGCCATATTTCATTCTTTCTCATTGCCCTGTAGTACTCCATTGTGTATATAAACCACAATTTCTTTATCCATTCATCAGTTGATGGACATTTAGGCTCTTTCCATAATTTGGCTATTGTTGAGAGTGCTGCTATACACATTGGGGTACAAGTGCCCCTATGCATCAGTACTCCTGTATCCCTTGGATAAATTCCTAGCAGTGCTATTGCTGGGTCATAGGGTAGGTCTATTTTTAATTTTCTGAGGAACCTCCACACTGCTTTCCAGAGCGGCTGCACCAATTTGCATTCCCACCAACAGTGCAAGAGGGTTCCCGTTTCTCCACATCCTCTCCAGCATCTATAGTCTCCTGATTTGTTCATTCTGGCCACTCTGACTGGCATGAGGTGATATCTGAGTGTGGTTTTGATTTGTATTTCCCTGATAAGGATCGACGTTGAGCATCTTTTCATGTGCCTGTTGGCCATCCGGATGTCTTCTTTAGAGAAGTGTCTATTCATGTTTTCTGCCCATTTCTTCACTGGGTTATTTGTTTTTTGGGCCCTTTGTCCGATATGTCATTTGCAAATATCTTTTCCCATTCCGTTGGTTGCCTTTTAGTTTTGTTGGTTGTTTCCTTTGATGTGCAGAAGCTTTTTATCTTCATAAGGTCCCAGTAATTCATTTTTGCTTTTAATTCCCTTGCCTTTGGGGATGTGTCGAGTAAGAGATTGCTACGGCTGAGGTCAGAGAGGTCTTTTCCTGCTTTCTCCTCTAGGGTTTTGATGGTTTCCTGTCTCACATTCAGGTCCTTTATCCATGTTGAGTTTATTTTTGTGAATGGTGTGAGAAAGTGGTCTAGTTTCAACCTTCTGCATGTTGCGGTCCAGTTCTCCCAGCACCATTTGTGAAAGAGACTGTCTTTTTTCCATTGGATGTTCTTTCCTGCTTTGTCAAAAATTAGTTGGCCATACTTTTGTGGGTCTAGTTCTGGGGTTTCTATTCTATTCCATTGGTCTATGTGTCTGTGTTTGTGCCAATACCATGCTGTCTTGATGATGACACCTTTGTAGTAGAGGCTAAAGTCTGGGATTGTGATGCCTCCTGCTTTGGTCTTCTTCTTCAAAATTACTTTGGCTATCCGGGGCCTTTTGTGGTTCCATGTGAATTTTAGGATTGCTTGTTCTAGCTTCGAGAAGAATGCTGGTGCAATTTTGATTGGGATTGCATTGAATGTATAGATAGCTTTGGGTAGTATTGGCATTTTGACAATATTTATTCTTCCAATCCATGAGCAGGGAATGTCTTTCCATTTCTTTATACCTTCTTCAATTACCTTAATAAGCTTTCTATAGTTTTCAGCATACACATCTTGTACATCTTTGGTTAGATTTATTCCTAGGTATTTTATGCTTCTTGGTGCAATTGTGAATGGGATCAGTTTCTTTATTTGTCTTTCTGTTGCTTCATTGTTAGTGTATAAGAATGCAACTGATTTCTGTACATTGATTTTGTATCCTGCGACTTTGCTGAATTCATGTATCAGTTCTAGCAGACTTTTGGTGGAGTCTATCGGATTTTCCATGTATAGTATCATGTCATCTGCAAAAAGTGAAAGCTTGACTTCATCTTTGCCAATTTTGATGCCTTTGATTTCCTTTTGTTGTCTGATTGCTGATGCTAGCACTTCCAGCACTATGTTAAACAACAGCGGTGAGAGTGGGCATCCCTGTCGTGTTCCTGATCTCAGGGAAAAAGCTCTCAGTTTTTCCCCATTGAGGATGATATTAGCTGTGGGCTTTTCATAAATGGCATTTATGATCTTTAAGTATGTTCCTTCTATCCCGACTTTCTCAAGAGTTTTTATTAAGAAAGGATGCTGAATTTTGTCAAAGGCCTTTTCTGCATCAATTGACAGGATCATATGGTTCTTCTCTTTTCTTTTATTAATGTGATGTATCATGTTGATTGATTTGCGAATGTTGAACCAGCCCTGCATCCCAGGAATGAATCCCACTTGATCATGGTGAATAATTCTATTTATATGCTGTTGAATTCGATTTGCTAGTATCTTATTGAGAATTTTTGCATCCATATTCATCAGGGATATTGGCCTGTAGTTCTCTTTTGTTACTGGGTCTCTGTGTGGTTTGGGAATCAAAGTAATACTGGCTTCATAGAATGAGTCTGGAAGTTTTCCTTCCTTTTTTATTCCTTGGAATAGCTTGAGAAGGATAGGTATTATCTCTGCTTAAACGTCTGGTAGAACTCCCCTGGGAAGCCATCTGGTACTGGACTCTTTATTTGTTGGGAGATTTTTGATAACCGATTCAATTTCTTCGCTGGTTATGGGTCTATTCAAGCTTTCTATTTCCTCCTGATTGAGTTTTGGAAGAGTGTGGGTGTTTAGGAATTTGTCCATTTCTTCCAGGTTGTCCAATTTGTTGGCATATAATTTTTCATAGTATTCCCTGATAATTGTTTGTATCTCTGAGGGATTGGTTGTAATAATTCCATTTTCATTCATGATTTTATCTATTTGGGTCATCTCCCTTTTCTTTTTGAGAAGCCTGGCTAGAGGTTTGTCAGTTTTGTTTATTTTTTCAAAAAACCAACTCTTGGTTTCGTTGATCTGTTCTACAGGTTTTTTTAGATTCTATATTGTTTATTTCTGCTCTGATCTTTATTATTTCTCTTCTTCTGCTGGGTTTAGGCTGCCTTTGCTGTTCTGCTTCTATTTCCTTTAGGTGTGCTGTTAGATTTTGTATTTGGGATTTTTCTTGTTTCTTGAGATAGGCCTGGATTGTAATGTATTTTCCTCTCAGGACTGCCTTCACTGCATCCTAAAGCATTTGGATTGTTGTATTTTCATTTTCGTTTGTTTCCATATATTTTTTAATTTCTTCTCTAATTGCCTGGTTGACCCACTCATTCTTTAGTAGGGTGTTCTTTAACCTCCATGCTTTTGGAGGTTTTCCAGACTGTTTCCTGTGGTTGATTTCAAGCTTCATAGCATTGTGGTCTGAAAGTATGCATGGTATAATTTCAATTCTTGTATACTTATGAAGGGCTGTTTTGTGACCCAGTATGTGATCTATCTTGGAGAATGTTCCATGTGCACTCGAGAAGAAAGTATATTCTGTTGCTTTGGGATGCAGAGTTCTAAATATATCTGTCAAGTCCATCTGATCCAATGTATCATTCAGGGCCCTTGTTTCTTTATTGACCGTGTGTCTAGATGATCTATCCATTTCTGTAAGTGGGGTGTTAAAGTCCCCTGCAATTACCACATTCTTATCAATAAGGTTGCTTATGTTTATGAGTAATTGTTTTATATATTTGGGGGCTCCCGTATTCGGTGCATAGACATTTATAACTGTTAGCTCTTCCTGATGGATAGACCCTGTAATTATTATATAATGCCCTTCTTCATCTCTTGTTACAGCCTCTAATTTAAAGTCTAGTTTGTCTGATATAAGTATGGCTACTCCAGCTTTCTTTTGGCTTCCAGTAGCATGATAAATAGTTCTCCATCCCCTCACTCTCAATCTAAAGGTGTCCTCAGGTCTAAAATGAGTCTCTTGTAGACAGCAAATAGATGGGTCTTGTTTTTTTATCCATTCTAATACCCTATGTCTTTTGGTTGGGGCATTTAGTCCATTTACATTCAGTGTTATTATAGAAAGATATGGGTTTAGAGTCATTGTGATGTATGTTTTATGCTTGTAGCGATGTCTTTGGTACTTTGTCTCACAGGATCCCCCTTAGGATCTCTTGTAGGGCTTCTCCAGCCCATTTTTTAAAAAGATTTTATTTATTTATTTTGAGAGAGAGAAACTGTATTCACACACGTGGGGCAGGGGCAGAGGGAGAGGGAGAGAGAGCATCTTAAGCAGGCTCCATGATCAGCACGGAGCCCAACGTGGAGATCCATCCCATGACTGTGAGATCATGACCTGAGCCGAAATCAAGAGTCAAGGCGCCCCTGCAGTCCAGTTTTACAAGTAATAACTTTAATATTTTTATTCCCCACATAGCACTGTGTATCTGCTTCCAATTGTTTACAACCTAGAGAGAAATGAGGGTATAATTAGCCTCCTGTTAACCCCCAACACTCACATAATATGAATTCCGATAATAAAGTGATATTAGGCTACATATGCCTTTAGAGCCTGATTTTGCTCTGCTGGTATTCTTCAGGCAGCAGATGTATAGTGAGGTACATTTCACTGCTACTTCACTGAAAGTGGGTAATATTATTTGCCAATTTGATACTATCTCAATTTGCATTTTCATCATGAATGATGAGAGTGGTTCACATTTGGATATTCATACCATTGGGCCTACAGTGTGCCCTCAAAAGCATATTTGATTTTTGTATCATAATATTAAAGCTTGGAAGGGTACCACTGAATAATCATTTCGCTAAAATCTTTCTATCTACTTGCCCTTTTCCAAATATTCTGACCTGCACAGCATTGACCTTCATCAAGAAGTGTATGGTCTCCATGAAGATGGTGGCAGGAGTTTGGGAAACACCATAAGGGCTGGGATGCAAAAAGGTTGATGAATCTTGACATTTTGATGTTTCTGAAATTATTATATTAAAAGAATAGATGGTTAGACGTAAAGGAAAAGAATGTCGGAAGCTCAGACATACAAATGTAGCAAGGAGACTATTCTAATCTATGAGAGAGGTTATAACCTGAAAAGCAATAGATTCCTCTATAGCAATGGTCCCTAAAGATCTCAAAAGTTCTCAAGGTTAGTCTACTGGTGGTTCCAAATGCAAGTCACAACCAATGAAATGGTTTTTTAATGTATGCAGATCATCCTGAATGTGATGTAGATATTCTAAAAATGATCGTTGTTTGAAAATCTTAAGTTTGGGGGCACCTGGGTGGCTCAGTTGGTTTAGTATCTGACTCTTGATTTCAGTTTACGTCATGATTTCATGGTTTGTGGGTTTGAGCTCCACAGAGTGCCATGTCCACACTTTCAGTGCGGAGCCTATTTGGAATTCCTTCTCTACCTCTCTCTCTGCTTCTCTCTCTCTTTTTCTGTCTCTCTCAAAATAAATAAACTTGAAGAAAAAAGAAAATCATAAGCCTGTAGTTAGCTACTTCTCTGAGATAATATAAAACCTTGCTTATGGAAAGAGCTACACTACTGAATTTGGATTATCAGAGTTTAGCCTCATATGAAGGAACTTAGGTGATATGACTAATCAACTTCACACAAGTTAAGATCACCATTTTGGTAATCATAAGTGTTTTCATCATTGTCTAGTTTGTTTACGCTCTTCTTTCAAGTGGAAATCTTTATTCCTAAGTACCTTTCTTTGCTGGTATGTCTTTGAGAAGTATATTGGATGGTTTTTGGCTGATAGTTGGATCTTGATATTGTAGGGACAAAATGTTTTCTCGTGAATCAGACTGCAGTTTGGAGGATTCTTCAAGAAAGTCATCTAGAATGTATGATGGATCTCTTGGTCCCAAATAGATTAAACTTGAATGAGAAAAAAACCCCACCTTCCTACATTGGATATTAAAAGGTTATTACAGGGGATAAAATATAATTATTTTCAAAGCATAAGAAACATATTACCTAAATATTGTAAGGACAGGCTTCTTTTGCAGCCTTTAATATTTCTTTTTTTAAAAAAGATTTTATTTTTAAGTAATCTCTAGATCCAACAAGGCTCGAGCTTACAACCTTGAGATCTAGCGTCCCATGTTCCACTGACTAAGCCAGCCAGGTGCCCCAAACTTTTTATATTTCTGAATAATTTGAAGAGTACAAGCTAAACTGATAGCACAGCTTTCTATAACTAGGACCCCTAGTCCAACCCTCCTGCTAGCCTAAGTCATGAAAATGTCAAACAAATACCTATCATAAAAGTTATTTGCTAAACCCAGCATGTCAAGAAAGTTAATATATTTTTAGATTAAATGAAAACTCTTGAAGGACAGGAATTCTACTCATTTTATCTCAGTGTTCAAAAATCACCATCATCATCATCATCATCATAAGTAGCTATATTTGAGCATGACTGTATGCCAGGAATTGTACTAAAAATTGTACTAAAAACGTTATTGTATAATCTAATTTATTTTTCACAACATTCATTATGCTCCTTTGAAGAAAGTGAATCACAGAGAAGTTAAATAATTGGTTGAAGCTCCAGAAACTGTCTTGCTGCCTCTCAAATAAATAAATGTTTGACAAATTTTTAAAAAAGCAGTGCCAGGCAGGAAATGATCAGTACCAACTGACTCCCAATTAGAAGAAGTCACCCTTCTTCTAAAAGATATGGCTTTGAAAAATAGGTAGAAGTTGGATAGGTAGAGGGGGAGGGGCATTTAAGGCTGAGAGCATGCCATTGGCAAAAGCATGGAAGTAGTGAACTAGTTTTTAATGTTTATTTTTGAGAGAGGAGGAGAGAGAAACAGAGCATGAGTGGGAGAGGGGCGGAGAAGGAAGGAGACACAGAATCCAAAGTAGGCTCCAGGCTCTGAGCTGTCAGCACAGAGCCCAACACAGGGCTCAACCCACAAATCTCGAGATCATGACCTGAGCTGAACTCGCTCGCTCAGCTGACTGAGCCACCAAGGAGCCCCAAAAACTAATTTTTTTTAAGTTTATTTATTTATTTTGTTTATTTTGAGAGGGGAGGAGGAGGGGCAGAGAGAGAGTCCCAAGCAGGCTCCACTCAGCAAGGAGTCCAATGAAGGGCTCGAACTCACAAACCATGAGATGACCTGAGCTGAAATCAAGAGTCAGATGCATTAGTGAGCTAATTATTTTAAAGGGTATTGAGGATTACATAAATAAAATGAAGGGAAAGACAGGTTGGAGCTAGACTGTACTGATATTTTAATGCTAGGATTTTTCTTCTGTAGACAAAAGGAGAACACAGTGAAAAGTTTTGAACAGAAAAATTATTAGATGAAAGCAGTATTTTATGGAGATTACTCTAGCAGTGCTACATAGCAAGAAGAAAAAAATGCAGACAGAGACAAAGAGGTTTGTAATAAGGCTGTTACAACAATCTTGGTATTTGGTAATAAAGAGTCGTGTAAATTTAAAGGGAAGATGCAAGGAGCATTTTGAAAGAGAACCAGCTGGTCTTGAGAATTAATCTGATAGAAGGATGCCGGAAGTTCAATACAGAAAGTAAGAGGATGCAGGGATGACTCAGATCATGAACTTGAGTGCCTAATATAGTGAGTGATGTAGAGTCAATTTGAGAGATGAAGAGTTAAGTTTACTAGCAGAGAAACCCAGCTCCTAGGTTCTGGAGGGATGTCAGGGCTAAATACAGAAATTTGAGAGTCATCAGTAGTAAAAGGAAAACTGTGAGTGCAGGTGAGCTCTTAGAAAGTATGACTATATTATTGGGAAATGAGTACATCTAATGAGTGTAATAATAAAGAGAAGCTTACAAAGGAAACCCAAACTGTTGGGAGATGTAGGAGGCAATCCAACATGTATTTCAGGAAGGAGAGAGTGGTTAAATACCTCAGACTAATGATTGAGGAGTAAGCTATGATCTTAGTGAAAAATATTAATATCCAACTTTTCTGAGGTATAATTTACATATAATAAAGTGCTCCCTTTTGAGTATATACTTCAGTGCATTTTAACAAATGTATACACTTATGTACTCACTGTCACAATCAGGATAAAAAGATTTCTACCCCAGAAAGCTCCCTTGTGTTCTTTGAAGGTAATCCTCAACTCCCATCCAAAGGCAACCGTTAATCTGCTTTTTGTCAATACAGATTAGTTTCGCCTTTTCTAGAATTTCATTTAAATGGAATATATAGTATCTATTCTTTTGCATCTGGCTTATTCACTTAGCATAATGTTTCTGAGATTCATCCATGTGTATGTATTAGTAATTTGTTTCTTTTTACTATTGAGTGGTTTTTGATTGTGCACATAAGAAAAAAATTTATTATCCATTCATCTACTGATAAGCAGTTGGATTGTTTCCAGTTTTTGCCTGTTATAAATATATCTGTTATGAACATTTGTGTACAAATTGCAATGTTTCCATTTCTCTTGAGTAAATACCTAGGAGTGAAATTGCTGGCACATGTATAACTATTTTTAAACTGCCAGTTTTTCCAAGTGGCTATTAGCATTTGGCATTCCCACCAAAAGTTTGAGAGTTCCAGCTATTCTACATCCTTGCCATAGCTTAGTATTATTATTTTTAAAAATTTTAACTATTCTAGTGGTAAATTGCATCAATTTTCAAATGTAAGACCAAACTTACTTCAATTGGATATATTACCTTTTATATATATTGCTGAAATTCATGGACTAATATTTGTTAAGAATTTTTGTGTCTAGGTTCATGAAGGCTATTGGTGTGTACATTTCTTGGGATGGGTTTGTCTAACTTTGAATATCACAGTAATAACTATGGTTAAACTGTGGGAAGTATTCCCTCTTCTATTTTCTGAATCTATGGAAGGAATGGGGTAGCCTGAAGTTTTGTCTTTTCTTTTCTTTTCTTTTTTTAAGTTTATATATTTATTTTGAGAAAGAGAAAGAGAGAGGGAGGAGAGAGAGAAAATCCCAAGTGCAGAGCCCGATGTGGGGCTCAAACTCCTAAACTGTGAGATCATGACCTGAGCCAAAATCAAGAGTCGGACACTCAACCAACTAAGCCACTCAGGTTCCCCTGTCTTTTCTTTTTCTTTTTTAAAATTTTTTTAATGTTTATTTACTTTTGAGAGAGAGAGAGAGAGAGAGTAGGGAGGGGCAGAGAGAGGGGGAGACACAGAATCTGAAGCAGGTTCCAGGCTCTGACCTGTCAGCACAGAGCCCGATGCAGGGCTCAAACCCATGAACCAGGAGATCACAACCTGTGCTGAAGTCTGCTTAACCGACTGAGCCACCAAGGCACACCTCTTATTTTTTTAATAGAAGTATTTAAAGCTATAAATTTCCCTCTGGGAACTAATTTAGTTCATCTTACCAATTTTGGTTTGTTGTGTGATTCATTACATTCAGTTCGAACTATTTTGTGATTTCTTCTTTGACATATGGGTTATTTAGAAATGTATTGTTTAGGGGCACCTGGGTGGCCCAGTCGGTTGAGCGTCCAACTTCAGCTTAGGTCATGATCTCACAGTTTGTGAGTTGGAGCCCCGCATGGGACTCTGTGCTGATAGCTCGGAGCCTGGAGTCTGCTTCAGATTCTGTGTCTCCCTCTCTCTCTGTCCCTCCTCCGCTTGTTCTCTGTCTCTCGAAAATGAATAAATGTAAAAAAAAAAAAAAAAAATTTAGAAGTGTATTGTTTAAATTACAAATACTTGAAATTTTCCTATATATCGAGTCATGAGCTGGTAAATGTTCAACAATTGGCTTTTGGCTATGTGAGAAGGCTGATTTGTAGTGTTTACTGATTTCTATGATATAAAGTCCCCAATCATGGCTGATTTCAAGAAACCAATGTTACATCACTGAATGAAGAGTTAGGAAGAAATGCACAATAGCATACCATTATGTAATATTTCTACATATGAATACAATTAGATATAAATAACTTCAACAGTGTAGATGATAGTAAAATAATAAAGAAGTAATAAGTTTTGAATATTAGCTTTTTTGGGTAGTTTTTGTTGTTGTCTTCATTTTACATGGAGCTTTATATTTTAAGACTTCACGTAAGTGCTCACAATTGCTACTTGTAAGGATTTTTTAACTCTTTATTTTGAAATAATTATAGATGCAAAGGAAGTTGCAAATACAGAGCATGTAGTTCCAATGTACCCTTACCAGCCTCTCTTCAATGGTGACATCTTATACAACTATAGTATGGCATAGTATCAAAACCAGGAAATTGATACTAGTACAAAACTCTTTAGTGCACTAAAGACCTCATCTATTTTTGCCAGTTTTCATATACATTTGTGTGTGTGTGTGTGTGTGTATGTGTGTGTGTATGTGTATGTAGTTCTAAGCATTTTTATCCCATTTTATAGATTCTTTTAACCACTACCATAATCAAGATACACACTGTTAGGCAACAAAAGTAAAAATCAACAACTGGGGCTCTATGAAACTAAAAAGCTTCTGTACAACAAATGAAAACTTGTAAAAAAATGAAAAGGCAACCTACTGAATGGGAGAAAATATTTGCAAATCATACATCTGATAAAGCGTTAATGTTTAAAAAATATAAAGAATTCCTACAACTCAATAGCAAAGAAAACAACAATTTTATTTTAAAAATGAGCAGAGGATCTGAATAGACATTTCTCCAAAGAAGACGTATTAGCTGGTCAACAGACACATGATAAGATGCTCAACATCACTAATCATCAGGGAAATGCCAATCATAACCACAATGAGATATCACCTCACATGTGCTAGAATGGCTATTATCAAAAAGACAAGAAATAATGAGTGTTGGTGAGGATATGAAGATAAGGGAACCCTTGTGCACTGTGGTTTGGAATGTAAATTGATGCAGCCACTATGGAAAACAGTATGGAGTTTCCTCAAAAAATTAAAACTAGAAATACCCATATGATCCAACAATTCCACTTCTGGCTTATCCATAGGAATGAAAATAAGAACTTGAAGAGATATATATACCTTCTCATGTTCATTGCAGAATTATTTATAGTAGTCAAGACATGAAAGCCACCTAAGTATCCATCAATGGATGAATGGACAAAGAAAATGTGGTATACAATGGAATATTATTCAGCCATCAAAAAGAATGAAATATTGCCATTTGTAACAACATGGATGCATCATGAGGATATTATTATATAATATTAGCATAATGTTGTTATGCTATAATATCCTATATTATATATAGGTATGATATGATACAGAGAAAGACAAACCCAATATGATCTCACTTACATGTAGAATATTAAATAAAAAAAACAAGAACACAAAAAAAGAGCCTTGAAATCATAAAGAATAGATTAGTGGTTGCTAGATACAGGGTATAAGAGGTAGGTGAATTGGGTGAAGGTAGTCAAAGGGTACAAACTTCCAGTTAGAAAATAAACAAGTCAGGTAATGTACAGCATGGTGACTATAGTTAATAATACTCTATTGTATATTTGAAAGTTGCTGAGAGAGTAGATCTTAAAAGTTCTTATCACAAGAAAAAAATATTGTAACTGTGTGTGATGATGGATGCTGAGTAAACTTACTGTAGTGATCATTTTGCAATACATACAAATATTGAATCGTTATGTTGTATACCTGAAACTAAATAATGTTATATATCAATTATACTTTAAATTAAAAATATACAAAGAACTCTTAAAACTCAACAATAAGAAAACGAAGCCTGATTTAAAACTGGCCAAAGGGGTGCCTAGGTAGCTCAGTAGGTTGAGTGCCCGACTCTTGATTTCAGCTCAGGTCATGATTCCAGGATCGTGGGATCATGTCCCACATCAGGCTCCATGCTGAACGTGGAGCCTGCTTAAGATTCTCTCTCTTGTGCTCTCCCTCTGCCCCTCTCCCCTGATCTCATTCTCTCTCTCTAAAATCAAAAAGTAAAAACAAAAAAAATGGCCAAAGACCTTAATATGCACCTCACCAAAGAAGATATACAAATGGCACATAAGCATATGATAAGATACTCCTCATCAAATGTCATTAAGAATGTTAATAAAAAGAGAGACTACACATGGGTAGGGGAAAGGAGTGTATGAAAAATCTCTAACCCTTCCTTTCAACTTTGTTATGAACCTAAAACTCCTCTAAAAAATAAGTCTATTAAAAAATAATTGATTAATATAAAAAATTAAATAAAATTTAAAAACCTAGATGAAATAGATGAATTCCTAGAAAGTATAAAATACCATGAATAACACAATAAGAAATACAGAACACAAATACATTAAATATTAAGAAAATGAAATGGTAGACACCTTCTTCTGCAAAAAACAAACAAAAAAACCCACCCAGGCTCTTGTTTTATGGTTGAGTTCTGTCAAACTTTCAAGTCAAAATCAATTCCAATCATGTATAAGTTGATAAATAATATATATGTTGGTAAAGAATAAATCAGAAAATTCTAGAAATTTCCTAGAATTCAAAAATTTTAGACATGCAAAGTCACTGATGGTGACAGAGAGATGCTTGGTGGTTGTTTGGAAATGGGTGCAAGAGAAAGAGATTCAAATGGGCACAAGGAGAGTTTTGGAGATTTGGGATATGTTCATTACCTTGATTGTGGTGATGTTTTCATGGGTGTGTTCATATGTCAAACATATCAAATTGTATGTGTTAAATATGTGCAGTTTATAAATGTCCATTACATCTCAGACAAACTGTTAAAAATACATGCACACAAAATAATAATGCGCAACAACATATAAACAAAATACCATATACAAGAAACACATAAACAAAAACCCACATATTAAATTAAACACATTAGAATGATTGATTCTCTAAAATGGAGGAAAGGAGAATGGCAATGAAGGACAGGGAAAAAAGGGTGTGTGTGTGTGTGTGTGTGTGTGTGTGTGTAAATAAATAAATAAACTTAAGAACCACAAGAGAGGGATTGAGAGTGTTGGAAAAGAAAGTGATGGGATAATGAAAGAAATTTACTCTGCTACAATGATACCTTTTTTATGCATACACAGAGACAGTAAATTCTCTAAGATTCAAAAACCTGAATAGCAACAGTGAAAACTTCACACTTGCAAACATATGAATGAGGAAATATTTAGAAGGAGTCTTTCTTGGTGTACCTGGGACAACTCAAAACTCCATCTACTAACTCATTTAACAAATATTTGCCAAGTACCTACAATTTGCCAGTTCCTATTCATAAGGCCACTAATTTTCCTAATAGCCACTCATCATCTCCGTTTCCTGGTCTTACCTGCTGCCGCTTCCACCGTCATTGCTGTTGCAGAACCATTAGTGATTCCCCAAGGGCCTAAACTGGATTCTACTTTCCCTCCTTCTTCAATGTACTCTACAGTACCAGTGCCCCTCTGCTTCGCTACTTGTGCCTGAAGCATTCGTGCCTGAAGTTGTTTGAAGGCTTCATGAAATGCCATTTCCATTCGAATATCATTGTTTTGAATTTCATAGTACAAACCTGAAGAAAGAAAAATGCTAAAATAAATGTGACTGGTTTTCTACCACCATATACTAAAGAATTGCAACATTTCACTTGTCTTTCCAAATTTTTTACCAAAGTTTAAGAACTAACTACATGATGAGTTATTAGAGAATGAAAAGAGAAAGGGAGAATCTTATAATGGAAAAAAACACATTGATATCACAGGAAAATACCATACCAAGTAAAGTCCAGGCTACAACATTAGTTGGTTCCAAGCAAGTAGCATCCTCAAAGAAAATTTCTGCCTGCTCATAGTTCTCCATCAAGACAGCCAGGACACCACACAGCAACAGGCTGAGAAGAGACCAGCAACGTGATTAACAACATGGTCCCGTGTCACAGTCATGGAACCAAGAAAATTTCTTACAGAAGCTTATCTGCTCCTACTCATTCTTCACTTATCTTCCACCCATACCTGTGGATATGATTCTGGTTGAGGGAAAGGGCTCTCCGAAAACACTCCTGTGCTTTGATGTTGTCCTCAGTTAGGAGGCAGAAGGCACCGTAGTCCAGCCAGTGTTCCAAGTTCTGGGGCTCACGGACCAACCTCTATCACATGAAGCATTAGGAGGACCAAGATTATTGCACAGTATGTCATATTTTTATGCACATAAAACCACAAATACCATAAGTTTTATGAAAGCAGAAACTATGTCATTTTTTGTTTACCACTGATTTCTGAATGTCTAGCACAGTCACCGTTCTGGTTTATAATATGTGGTGAATAAATATTGGAATGATTTAAAAATTAAATTTTCAACTCATTCCTTCCTAGTGTCAATGTTCTGGTTACCATAAGCTTATCCAATTACTTGGAAACCTAGATTCATTTTACAGTTCATTTTAAAGATTCATCGATAATCATTTTTGTCATAGCCTTGAGATGGCAAATACAAATTTAAGTACAAATATGAAAAAGAAGCATCTCATAATAAGTGAAAACTACAAAATACTGTTGAAACAATTAAAGGTGACATAAATAAATAGAAACACATCCAATGTCCATAGATTGAAAGACTTAATATTATTAAGATGTCAATACTGTCCAAAGAAATTTACAGATTCAATATAATCTCTATCAAAATCCCAATGATATTTTTTGCAGTAATGGAAAAACCCATCCTAAAATTTACATGGAATCTCTAGGAACCCTGAATAGGTAAAACAAACTTGAAAAAGAACAAAACTGGAGGACTCATACTTCCTGATTTCAAAACTTACAAAACTATATAATTTGTGTGGTACTGGTATCAAGACAAATATATAGAACAATGGGATAGAACAGAGAGTTCAGAAATAAATCCTCATATTTATGGTTAAATGATTTTTGACAAAGGGGCCAAGACCATCCAGTAGGTAAGGACAGGCTTTTTTTAAAAATATAATTTATTGAAAAATTGGTTTCCATACAACACCCAGTGCTCATCTCAACAAGTGCCCTCCTCAATGCCCATCACCCACTTTCCCCTCTCCCCCACCCCCAACAACCCTCAGTTTGTTCTTAGTATCCAAGAGTCTCCTATGGTTTGCCTCCCTCCCTCTCTGTAACTTTTTCCCCCCAACTCCCTCCCCCATTGACTTCTATTAAGTTTCTCAGGATCACCTATGAGTGAAAACATATGGAATCTGTCTTTCTCTGACTGACTTATTTCACTTAGCATAATACCTTGCAGTTCCATCCATGTTGCTGCAAATAGCCAGATTTCATTCTTTCTCATTGCCATGTAGTATTCCGTTGTATATATAAACCACATCTTCTTTATCCATTCATCAGTTGATGGACATTTAGGCTCTTTCCATAATTTGGCTATTGTTGAAAGTGCTACTATAAACATTGGGGTACATGTGTCCCTATGCATCAGCACTCCTGTATCCCTTGGATAAATTCTTAGCAGTGCTATTGCTGGGTCATAGGGTAGTTCTTTTTTTAATTTTTGAGGAACCTCCACACTGTTTTCCAGAGCGGCTGCAAGGGACACACTTTTCAACAAACAGTGCTAGGAAAACTGGATATCTGCATCCCCATGCAAAAGAATGAACTTGGACCCTTACTTAACACCATATAAAAAAATTAATTCAAAATGGATCAAAGACCTAAATATTAATGCCTAAAACTATAACAACTATAACACTTTGAGAAGAAAATATGTCACAATAGCTTCATGATTCTGGACTTGGCAATGATTTCTTAGATATGACACCAAAGGCACAGGAAACAAAAGAAAAAACAGACAAATTGAACTTCATCAAAAACTTTTAAAAAACTTTTGTACATCAGGGGCACCTGGGTGGCTCAGTCAGTTAAGCATCTGAATTGGGCTCAGATCATGATCTCATGGTTTGTGGGTTCAAGCTCCCCATTGGGCTCTGTGCTAAAAGCTCAGAGCCTGGATCCTATTTCAGCTTCTGTCTGTCTGTCTGTCTGTCTCTCTCTCTCTCTGCCCCTCCCTGCTCATGCTCTGTCTTCTCTCTCAAAAATAAACATTAAAATTTTTTTAATTAAAAAAAACCTTTTGTACATCAAAAGAAACTATCAACAAAGTAAAGAGGTAACTCATAGAATGGGAGAAAATATTTGCAAACCATATATCTGGTAAGGGGTTAATATTCAGGATATATAAAGAACTACTAAAACTCAACACCAAAAAGTTAAACAACCTGACTCAATAATAGGCAAAGGACTTGAATACACATTTCTCTGAAGATCTACATATGGCCAAAATACATAGAAGATGCTCAACATTACTAATCATTAGGGAATCAAACCACAATGAAATACCACCTCATACCCATTAAGAGAGGCAGGGTCAAGAAAACAGAAAATAACAATTGTTGAGGATGCAGAGAAATTAGAACTCTTGTAAACAGCGGGAATGTAAAAATGGTGCAGCCACTTTGTAAAACAGATGGTTGTTCCTCAAAAAATTAAAAATAGAATTACCATGTGATACAGCAATCCCACTTCTGTATATATACCCACAAGAATTGAAAGCAGAGTTTCAAAGAGATATTTGTACATCCATGTTCAAAGCAGCAATATTCATAATAGCTAAAAAAGTATAAGCAACCCAAGTGCCCACTGACAGATGAATGGGTAAGCAAAATATGGTATATACATATAATGGAATATTAGCTAGCTTTAAAAAGGAAGAAAATGCTGACAGATGTTACAACATGGATGAACTCTGAGAACATATGCAAAGTGAAATAAGGACATAAAGACATAACATATGATTTATATAGATTGATGTTTTGAAGTTGTTATAGTCTGAATATTCCTCTGTCAATTAATTTAGAACATTAATTCCAAAAAATCTGGAACATATTTTCCTACTAAAAAATTATAAATGTAAAAAGATGTTCAAAATAACTTGATATTTGAGAAATGCAAAATAAAACCACAATGAAATACCACTTCACACCCATTAGAATGGCTATAATTGTTTAAAAGATGTATAATAATAAGAATTAGTGAGAATATGAAAAAAATGGAACCCTCATCTATTGCTAGTGGGAATATAAAAGAGTACAACCTTTTGGAAAACAGTTTTGCATTTCCTCAAAAAGTTAAGCATAGAGTTACCATATGACCTAGTAATTCCACTCCTAGGTATACACCCAAGAGAACTAAAAACATATGTCCATATTAAACTTAAACAATAAATGAATGTTTATAGCAGCATTATCCATAATAGTCAAAAAGTGGATATTAGTCAAATACCCATCACCTAATGGACAAATAAACAAAATGTGCTCTATCTATACAATGGAATGTTACTGAGCCATAAAAAGAAATAAAATACTAATACATACTATGACATGAATGACCTTTAAAGACATGCTATTTTATAACTGGCAGTTTGTACCTATTGATCCCCTTCACCTGTTTTGCCCATTCCCCCACCCCCACACAACTGAACACCAAAAAAACAAATAATATGATTAAAAATGGACAGAGGACCTGAATAGACATTTTTTGAAAGAAGATGTACAGATGTCCAGCAGATGCTTGAAAAGATGCTCAACATCACTCATCTTCGGGGAGATGAAAATAGAATAGCTAGTGTCAAAAAGACAAAAAATAACAAGTATTGGCAAGGATGTAGAGAAAAAGGAACCCTTGTGCACTGTTGATGGGAATGTAGATTGGCGTAGCCACTATGGAAAACAGCAGGGAGGTTCCTCAGAAGATTAAAAATAAAAATATCATAGAACCCAGTAATTACACTTCTGGGTATTCACCCAAAGAAAACCAAAACACTAATTCAAAAACATATGCACCCCTATGTTTATTGCAACATTATTTACAATAGCCAAGATATGGAAGCAACCTAAGTGTCTATCAATAGCTGAATGGATAAAGAAAATGTGGTGTGGGTGTGTGTGGGTGTGTGTGTGTGTGTGCGTGTGTGTGTAATGGAATACTATTCAGTCATAAAAAAGAATGAAATCTTGTCATTTGCAACAACATGGATGGGCCTAGAAGGCACTACACTAAGACAAATAAATCAGACAGAAAAAGACAAATTCCATATTTCATTTATATGAGAATCTAAAAACAAAGCAAAACAAACAGCAACAAAAAACCAGAAACAGATTCATAAATACAGAAAATTGGTAGTTGTCAGAGGAGGAGTGGGAGGATGGGTGACATAGGTGAAGGGGATTAAGACATACAGACTGCCAGTCATAAAATAAATAAGTCATAGGAATGAGAAGTACAGCACAGGGAATGTAGGCAATAATGTCATAATAGCTTGTATGGTGACCAATGGTATCTATGCTTATTGTGGTAAGCATTTTGTAATATATATAATTGTTAAATCGCTATATTGTACACCTGAAAGTGTTGAATACAAATTGTATTCAACTATAGTTCAATTTAAAAAAAGAATATCATATAAATGACACCATACAGTATGTAACCTTTTGACAGTGTCTTCTTTCACTCAGTATAATGCCTTTGAAATTCATGCAAGTTGTATTAGTAATACATTTCTTCTATTGCTGAATAGATTGTATGGATAAGCCATAGTTTATTTAGTCACCCTTTAAAGAACATTTGGGTTGCTTCTGTTTGAGCAATTATGAATAAAGTTTCTGTAAGCATTCATGTACATAAGATTTTACTTCTTTAAGGTAAATATCCAGGAGTAGGTCATATGGTGAATGTATAAGACACTGCCAAACTATTTTCCAGAATGACGTTATCATTGTGCATTTCCTCTGACAAAGTATGATGGTTCCAGTTGCTTTGTATCCTCATTAGCACCTTGTATTGTCAGCATTTTCACTGTAGTTACTCTAATAAGTTGTAGTGGCATCTTATTGTGGTTTTAATTTGCATTCCACAATAGCTAATTATGTTGAATATCTTTTCATGTTCTTATTTATCATATTTAGTGAAATATCTGTTCAAATCTCTTGCCCATTTTTATTTAGTTGTTTTCTATTGTTGAATTTTAAGAGTTCTTAATATTCTGGATACAAATAAATCCTTTGTCAGATATATGTCTTGCAGATATTTTCTCCTTTTCTTTCTCTTAATAGTGTCTTTTACAGACCACACATTTTTAATTTTGATGAAGTTCCATTTATCATATTTTTCTTTTATGTATCATGCTTTGGTGTCATGTCCAAGAACTCTTTACCTAACTCCAGATCATGAAGACCTTCTCCTTTGTTTTCTTCTAAAATATTTATCGTTTTATGGTTTAGATTCAGATGTGTGGTCCATTTTAAGTTGATTTTTTACAATGTTTGAGGTTTAAATCAAAGTTCATTTTTTGCATATGGATGACCAGTGATTCTAAAGCCATTTATTTGAAAAGATTGTCCTTTCTCCATTGAATTTCTTTTACATGTATGTCAAAAATGTAGTGGCCTTATTTGTGTGGACATATTTATAGACTCTATTTTATTGATTTATGTGTCTATCCTCTCATCAGTCCTGATGGGTTTTAAATAATTAAAAACTACTATTTGTTATACCCATATTACACAAATAATAGTAATAACAACTACTGGAAAGATCTTTAATTACCTCTTCATAATACACTGCTGCCATTTCAAAGTTCTCATTGACTTCTGCTTCAAATGCGAAGAGTCGAAGCTGTTCATTGCTTGCATAAATGGTTGAAAGAGCGTGTTGGACATCATCTGGCATGGTCTGTCAACATCAAGATGTTAGTTAGACAAAACAAAGCAATTACAAGTAGAGAGTCTTATAAGAATAAACTAGATGGGAGACCTCAGTCACGAGGTTGAAAATGACATTGCAGTTTCTTATAGTTCAATATAGTAAGAGAGTAAGAGTGAACCAAGAGAGACATATCAAGGATGAAAGAGAAGGTCAGGTATATGAATACCAACAATCTAAGCTCATGGAAGTGAGTAAAAATTAATTAGAACAGAACTCTCCTCCTCAGCACTTAGGGCAGTCAAAATCCTTAAGTAAGCCTCCTTTGACCTCAAACAGCTTCCTTAATTTTCTCTTGTGTATGGGATGAATATTATCATTTTTAGGTGCCATGACATGAAAAAGGTTGGTTAGCACTAGCTAGAATCTTCAAACATCAAAAAAATAGGAGACTAAGGATAAAGCTTTGGAAGTTACCTTTGCACATTCAGTGGGATATATAAATATATCCCCAAAAGGAAACATTTTAGAAATAGCCAGAAAGGTAGGGAAAAACCCAGAAAAATATTATGTCCTATATACCATCCAGGAAAGCAGTTATAGTATAATAAGTAATCTCCAGGATCAGAAGCTACTGCCAAGGAAGACCTCCAATTCTTTAGAATTTAGAAGTAAAAAAATTATCAGTGACATTAATAAGTAGAGTTGCTAAGGGATGTAGAGAGTAAAGCTTAATTTGAGATGGGCCAAAGAGAGCTCCTGGTTACAGATTATGTCTCTGTTATTTGTTCTTTTTGATTTTGATGATCTTGACCTCCAAATTCCTCCAGCAACATACTACAGTGCCTAAACCAGAAATACTCTACCTCTAATATCCTGTTCCAAGAACCTATGTTATAAGCCTTCAATCTTTTTGTCACTTAATCCCCTTAAAACTACTCTCTGACTTTATTTCCCTCATTTCTAATATACCTGTCTTTTCCCAACTGTGTAATACCGGACCTCATGGCCATCCACTCATACTACTCTTACCAGCAAACTCAGGTCCCAGGCACCTTGTCCTTTGCCTGTACTTGGCCTGAAAATTCCCAAATTAAAACAGTCCTACAGGAGCTGCTGATTGGTCCAGAGGAAGACTGCATACACACAGAAATCTCTGAGCTGCCACAGATTCTTTGGCATTCAGTCTTAGCTAAAGGCCTTTCATACTCAGTAATCTATGTATTTGTCCTTGTTTAGCAACACATTCCATAATACTATGATGCAGTGTCTAAATTTTCTTTCTTCAAGCTTTTCATTCAACCCTTACTCCCTTCATTGTCCAGTAAACACATTACTTCACAGAGGAAATGGAAATCATCGGGCCAGGGATACCTCAGCTTTTGAACACCATACTATATAGTTTATTTCTGTATCCACTGTATCTCTTTACTTTCAGTCTGAAGAAGCATCACATCCTTCTCTGTTGCAAGACTAATCTTTCCATCTAACTTCTTGATTCTTTCCCATTTGTATATACCCTGGGTTTGCCATCAATTATTCTCTCTTTCCTTCTATTTTTAATTTCTCCCAGTCTGCTGACTCCTTCTCCCAAACCGATGGACATGCTAAAGGCATTTCTAGCTTAAAATGAAAACCTTGATAATCTCTGGCTACTATTTTCCTACTTCTTCCTTTTATCTTCCAACTTCTTTTTCCAGTTTATTTATTTATTTTCAGAGAGAGAGAGAGAGAGAGTGCACAATCAGGAGAGGGGAAGAAAATAGAAGGAGAGAGAGAGAGAATCTTAAGCAGAGAGAGATCTGACATGGGGCTTGATCTCAGGAACCTTGAGATCATGACCTGAGCTGAAATCAGGAGTCGGACACTCAACCAAGTGAGCCACCCAGGCGTCCCCCAGCTTCCTGAATTTATATTTATCTGTTTCCTAAGCACTCATTTACTCCACAATTCATTATAATTTGAATCCTCTCCATTAGTCCAATGATACTGCTATGTAAAAGTTAATAACCTCCTTATTTTCAGATCCAATGAAAACTTTTCAAATTTTGTTTTTCTTTTTCTCCAGTTTTATTCAGATATAACTGTCGTGCATCACTGTGTAAGTTTAAGGCACATAGCTTAATGGTTTGACTGACATATATTGTAAAATAATTACCATAGTAAGTTTAGTTAGCATCTATCATCTCACATGGACACAATAAAAAGAAAAAAATTTCTTGTGGTAAGAACTCTTAGGATTTACTCTCCTAACAAGTTACAAATATATCAAACAACAGTGTTAGCTATAGTCATCATGCTGTACATCATATCCCTGGTGCTTGTTTATCTTGTAACTTGAAGTTTGTATCTTTTGACCGCCTCGTTCCAATTTCCCCTTCCCATTCCCCAGCTTTTGTTTTTCATAACTCCTAGGAATATTTGACAATGTTGACTACTTTTTCTTCTTAAAATTCTCTGCCCTTAGCTTTTGTGACACCACTGTCTTCTGGTTCTTTTGCTCTTTTAACAATTCACTTATCTCCTTAATTAATTCTTTTATTCATCCATCCCTTAAATGTTGGTATTTCTATAGTGTTCCAGCACCAGCTTGCTTCTCTCTCTACTTATGTTTTCCTCAGCAGCTCCATCTATAACCATAGTTTAACTAGCATCTACAAGTATATCTTGTTTTATTGAGCTTCAAAGATATTGCTTTTTTTATTTTTATTTTTTTTACAAATTGAAGGTTCATGGCAACTCTGTGACAAGCAGGTCTGTTGGTACCATTTTCCAATAGCATTTGCTTACTTGTCTCTGTGTCACATTTTGGTACTTCTCACAATATTTTAAGCCTTTTTATTGTTAATTATATTTGTTACGGTGATCTGTAATCAGTGACTAGGACTCAGTGAAAGCTCAGATGATGGTTAGCATTTTTTAGCAATAAAGTTTTTAGGTTTTGTTTTTGTTTTTGTTTCTGTTTTAGAGAGAGAGTGTGTGTGAGCTGGGGAGAGGGCCAGAAGGAGAGAGAGAATCTTAAGCAGGCTCCACACTCAGTGTGGAGTCTGACACAGGGCTCAATCCCATGACCCTGGGATCATGACCTGAGCAGAAATCAAGAGTTGGACGCTCAACTGACTGAGCCACCCAAATACCCAGCAATAAACTATTTTTTTAAATTTTTTTTAATGTTTATTTATTTTTGAGAGAGAGTGAGACAGAGTGTGAGCGGGGGAGGGCCAGAGAGAGGGAGACACAAAATCGGAAGCAGGCTCCAGGCTCTGAGCTGTCAGCACAGAGCCCGACGTGGGGCTCGAACTCATGGACTGCGAGATCATGACCTGGGCTGAAGTTGGACGCCCAACCGACTGAGCCACCCAGGCGCCCCTAAACTATTTTTTAATTAAGGTATGTACATTGTTTTTCTAGACATAATGCCATTATTGCACATGTAATAGAGTATAGTATAGTGTAAATATAACTTGTATATGCACTAAGAAACCACAATATTAATTTGACTCACTTTATTTTGATATTTGCTTTATTACGGTGGTCTAGAATCAAATCTTCAGTATCTCCAAGGTATGCCTATATGCACTTATGGCTCCCCAAATCTCATCTCCAGCTCAGATCTCACTCTTGAGAAAAATCCCACAAGAGCTAATATTCAAAAGTAATTTCAATATCACCTACCTCCCACTAAATCTGCTTGTGTTGTATTTCTTGTCCCACTTACTGGTACTACCTGCTACCCAGTCATTGAGCCTTAAACTTAATCTTTGCCCCCTTTTCCTACTTACTATGTAATAACCAGTTAACATCACCAGTTTCACTGCATCTAACCCAACTGACACACTGTTATCAGTGTTTTTCATAAAATGTAGATTTGATCATACTATTCCCCAGCGTAAAATAATTAAATTTATTGCTTCCAAAATGCTAATAATAGAAAAGGCAAAACTTCTTTCTGTGGCATACAAGGTCTCCATCCATATTCCCAACTCCCCTACTAGGAACTTATTGATCCCTGGCTTCACCTCCTGCTTCTCTGTTCCTTAACCAGTTTAGCATCCGTTCCCGAACTATATGCAGTTTCTGTGTATTCCATATGCTTCCAAGTTTCCAAGCTTTTGTGATGTTACCTATGACTCAAATACTCTGAATCCTCCACCTTGAGAATTTTTTAGCCTTCAAGCTCAAGCCACAGCTCTTCTGTGAATCCTTTCCTGACAGGTCTCAGGGCAAAGTTGATTACTTTTTATTTAGGCATCTCCTAACCTGCTTTACCATGGACACACCCCTTCACAGCATTGACCTCACCCTGCTACACTTATTTGTATTTTATGTCTCTCTGTCTACTAGACAGGGATTCCTTGGAGGCATAAGGCAACAGTAATTACCACCTAATGTTCAATTTTCAAAGCAATTCATCCAAGTCATCTGTGCCCAAGGCAGGATTGTTCTCTTAATGCTAGCTAGAATACTGGACATTCCTCACCTTCCTCTTCCAGAAAGGCTAGACAAGTTGAAAGAAAAAATGATGGTGACAGAGAAGAAAATCAAGTGAAGGAAAGAACAAATAGAATAGAGGGTTTGAGGAAGCATAGCTGCTTAGCGACTACCAATAGGACAAAAAGACTTTGGTTTTTGTCATAGTTTTCAAATAAACCACAACTGTATACATTTAAAAATGAGCAAATGAAGGCAATATGCAAGCTGTGCAAATACAGATATAAACAGATAAATGGGAGGAGGGGGGCACCTGGGTGGCTCAGTCAGTTAAATGGTCAACTCTTGATTTTGGTTCAGGTCATGATTGCACGGTTGTGGGATCAAGTCCTGTGTTGGACTCCCCACTGAGCGTGGAGCCTGCTTGGAATTCTCTCTCTCCCTCTCTCTGCCCATCCTCCCCACAAAATAAATAGATAAACTTAAAAAAAAAAAAAAAACAAAAAACAGACAAATGGGAGAAGAACAGGCTACCCGTCCAATGAAAAGGCATGTTTGAAGCATCATTGTCATATAGGTCCAATATCTGAAATCTCATAATGTTTCTTGGTTTTGATTGCCAATATCAGAGAACAAACTGAGAATTACACACATTCACAGAATAAATAAAATGATGATTTTTGTTTTACAATTTGCATTAGCCGATTTTATTTATTGTTTTAATCGATCACATTTCTCTTTGCTGAATTAAGGAAGAAAGGAATCAAGGAAGGAGGGAATCATTCAGAGACTTTGAGGCCTTAAAGAGAAAAGGAAAGGCTCTCAGTTATTGATCACCTACCTGGTTTAAGGCCACATGCATCTGATCCACCAAGAACACATAGAGCTCACTAATAAATGTCTGCAGTTCCTCCTGGCTTTCAAATGATGTTGTCTTCAAATACTTCTCTCTCACAATCTTTACTACAGCATGCTGTAAGAGGTATAGATCACCCATTTGATAACAGAGTCCAGTACCATGCTGACAACACAGGCCTCCCTTGAGCATCTGGTATAAGGCTCATCAGAACTTCAGAAGATGATTGGTTTCTCCCTTGGTGACTGATAAGAGTGTCAGCTCTGATTTTCCTCTGATTTTCGACATACTCTGCATGACTTCTTTTCTTAACGTCATCACTAATATAGTCAATGCAGAACTCATATCATGTGAAGAGAGTTATAAAGCTAAAGAAGACCTCAGCATTAGGTTTATGTATTACATCTCTCATCATGGCCACATGATACAAGAGAAAAAGGCCTGATTTGACAGTCTAGAGAATGGAATTCTGGTTCTAATCCTGCCACTGTACAACCTCAAAAATTACAGTTAGTACCTCATTTTCCTCATTTGTTATATGGATGTGTGTTTCTGGTATTATTATCTTACTTCAGAAGATGATTGAGAAGTCAAAGAAAGATAACAGGTAGGTGGTGAAGCTTAAAATGCTGTACAAATAACATATTGCTATAGCCATGACAGCTTTTATTCCCCTTAAGTTAATGTTATTGTCAGGTTTTGTACTAAGCAGTTTCCATGCATTATATTATTTAATTCTCATAATGAACCCATGTGATAATATTAGTATTATCCCTTATTGTTAGGCAAAGAAATTGAAGCTCAAAGAGATAAAGTCACCATCCAGCTAGTAATGGCAGAACCAGGAATTAAACTAAGTTGTAATCATGCCATCTACTGAGAAGAGTGTTTTGCCTCCATCAGCATCAGTGTTTTTCACTTTATTACTTCCATGTGCTTTCTTTTTATCTGTTTAGTACAGGACAGGACACACAGTAAATGCGCTCAGAGAGGCAATCCAGTGTAGCAGTTAAGAATATGAGTTCTGGAGCAAGATTGCCTAAATTTAAGCCCCATCTTTAACCTTTACTATCTCTGTGATCTTAAGGAAATTACTTAGCCAGTTAATATTGCATTTCTCCATCTGTAAAATGAGGAATATCTACCTCATAGGGTTGTTGTGAGGATTAAATTAGTAAAATTTGAAGCATTTAAAAATTTGTCTGGTGTAAGCAAACACTCAATAAATGTTAGCCATTATTATTTGGGAAATTATTATTAAGTAAATATTTCTCAAATCTTAGTGATTGTGTGGACGATGGAAAGGTTGGCAATGGGAGACAGAGTAGTCATGGAATCAGTAACATGTACAGAGTTTCATCCCTGCAACATGAAACCTGTCTCAAAACTTGCCCCCCTCAAGTAAAGACTTAGTTTCTTAAAAGCTCACACTTGGAATGGATACTGAACCATTCCAAGGCTTTGCACAAGTAGAGTTTGTGGCATTCTATCATAAGGCACATTGCTAGCAAGAATGTGGAAGCATAGCTGGACAACTATAATTAAGAATGTAGAGAAGATGCTTCATAAAAATCCATGGAATAATTAAATGAATATTTACCTTGAGTTGTTCTTTGAAAGCAAAGTATTTTCCAGAGCAGTTAAGTTCATAGTTGAGCTGGCACTTCTGTTCCTCTAGGGTTTCACTATCCATATCACTCCCTAGTTTGGCCACCTGTTTTCCAAACATCCTGTGATACTCATCCAGAATGGCTCTAGAAATATTTTTGATCTGCATGTGGTAGTCACTCACCGCCTAGGAAAATACAAAATGTCTGGAAAGAGGCCTCAGAGAGATCAAGATGTGTAATGGAAGTCTGAAAGTGGATTGGGTTTTACATTCAATACTGCTTTAGGTACAAATTGCCCTTTTCAGCTCAGAGACCAGCCAAAGACTAAACATTATACACTATTCACTGTCTGCCACTGGTCACAAACAAAACCAGGAAGGGAAATATATGCAGCTACAATTTCTCACCCCTCTGGAAAACATACTGAAGAGTCCATGCCTTATTTTCAAATGGGTATACTCAACATGTTGTTATAGTTTCACCTTAGCTTTGGCACTTGCCTTTTGAGCTCCTCCTGTCCGACGGGTAAGAGGCGGCCTTGGCGGAATCATATCCTTGACCCTGTACCAGGAAAAAAAAAAACAACAAAAAATAAATAATGATCCGCAGATTTATGTTCTCTTATTCATACCTCCAAAGAGCCTATACGAGGGAGATCTAAGGTCTGTTCCCACATCACACTTGATCACTGTGCATTTCTCTCATATAAAAGCCTAGATGTGAACCATAGAACAATATATGGCTGTGAACTAGATAGGGAAGAAGCCAGGAAGCAGCTACTCAGAAACTAACTAAGTTGTACTTTTTTTGGCTAATTTGAGCCCTGGCTTTACTCTCACACATTTTTTTTAAACTGCTATTGCACTCAAGAGACTGTTTGACTCAGGAGTTGGAAAGATATGGGTGTTATGATTTTAGGTGCACTCAGAAGAGTCTCTGATAGCATGAAGTTTTGGAAATCCAAATGGTACAAGGCAAGTGAAAGCTTTTCTTTCCTGTCCATCGAGGATAAAAAGTGTACTCTTGGTCATAATTTATGACTGCATTCAATTACAATAATGATACCAGACTTTGTGGTGAGTAAGAAAGTATATTTTGTCACTGTCAACCTACTTATGCTAAACTTTCTACCTTCCATTTTCAGGAGACCCTACAAAAACTAGAGGAAATTAAGTTCTAGTTCTTCCTCCTTGTAGCTTCAGATTCCTGCTGAAATATATAGTACTGCCTTAAAGTTTATAATCAAATTCACAAATTCAATTTTTCTTTAATAGGTCATATGTAATTGTATATCTCTGCTCTTGATTTCTAATTTTAATTTTATTTAATAGGTAATAGTGTCATGATTCAGAACTTAAGAGGCATGAAACAACATATACTAAATTGTCTCCTTGTTATTAGCCTTGTTGACAACCTTGTCTTCCAGCCACCCAATTTCCTCTCCAGAGACGTTATCTATTCACTCATTCAAAATATATACTGACTGCCTATTATCCATCAGTCACTTTTCTAGATGCTGGGGATAGAGCATAAAACAAAGTAGATAAAAATTCTTGCCCTCATGGAGCTTGAATTCTAGCAGGGAAAGAAAGACAATAATTAAGATAAATATGTTAGTGATATGTGCTGTGAAGAAAAATAATGCAGGAAGGCAAATAGACTATGTTGGGAGCTAGGGTGGTGAAGTAGGGAAGCACATTTCATCAAGACACTTTACTGAGATGCTAACATTTGAGGAAAGACCTCAGGGAAGTGAGGAAGCAAGTTGTGTAGATATCTGGGATAAGAAAAGTATAGGCAAAGAGAACAGAAAGTGTAAAGGCTTTGCTGCAACAATGTGCTTGGCATGTGTGAGGAATAGCAGGAAGCAAGTATGGCTGGACTGAAAAAGTGAGAGCAAAGTACATACAGAATATGTAAGGAGTTGTAGGCCATTGTAAGGACTTTGACTTTTACTCAGAGTGTGCTAGGGAGTCACTGGTGGTTTCTGAGCAGAGGAGTTACATCAGTTGACCTCCATTTTAACACAATCATTTTCGAATGTTGTATTAAGAATTGTCCAAATGTCCATCGACTAAAGAATGGGAAAAAATGTGGTACATCCATACAGTGAAATCTAATTTAATAACAAAGAAATGAAGTACTGATACATGTTACGTCTTGACAGCATTACGTTAAACATGAAAGTTGCACACATCCTAGGATAGGATACATGCTCAGAAAAGACCAGAGAAGACCCCAAGCTTCCACCACTGACTGACCTACAGTCCCAGTGCAAGCAGGAAGTGAAGGTTGAGGCAGAAATGTAAACAGCCTTGTTAAGTGTTAAAAGAATGCTCCAGTATGGAATCATTTGCAGACAAAAGAAATATTTTTTGTTTTATTTTTATTTGTTTGATTATCTTAAGATCTTGGCATTTAAGGAAATCTCAATCAAAACATTGGCTGAAAAAAACAAACAAACAAAATAAACCAACCCACATTGGCTAAACACAATCTACAACTTCAACAATTAAGAACAGCAAACCCTGGGGAAGGGGAAAATCAGATTTCCAAAGTTTGTATAATATCCAAATGTCCAGTTTTCAACAACAAAAAATCACAAAATGTACAAAAAACATAAAAGTGTGCCTCTTTCAAAGGAAAAAAATAAATCTATAGAAACTGTTCCTGAAGAAGTCCACACTCAGACTTGCTACAAAAAGATGTGAAATAAAGCAATTTACTCAGGCTCAAGAGCTAAAGGAAACCACAAACAAGGAAAGAGAAATCAGGAAAATGATGTATAAACAGAAAGAAAATAGAATATCAGTAAAGAGACAGAAATTTTTAAAAGAACCAAACAGAAAGTCTGTAGTTGAAAAGTACAATAACAGAAAGGATAAATTTACTAGAAGGTTCAACAGATTTGGTCAGGCAGAAGAAAGAATGAGCAAATTTGAAGAGAGGATAATTGGAATTACACAATCTGAGGAACAGAAAGAAAAACAAATAAAAAAAAGTAAAGAGAGCCTAAAATCTGTGGTACACCATCAACATACACAGTGTGTGTGACCAACATATACCCTATGAGAATCCCAGAAGGAGAAGAGAGAGAGAAAGGGGCAGAAAGAATTATGAAGAAATAATGGCCCCAAACTCCCAAAATATGGAGAAAGACATGAATCTATATATCCAAGAAGCATAACAACTTCCAAGCAGAATAATCTTGAAAAGATCTACATTAAGATAAATTGTAGTCAAATTGTCAGAAGCCAGAGACAAGAGAAAAACTCAAAAAGCAATGAGAGGAGTGACTTGTCACAAAGATAAACAGATAATTTCAATAATGTCAAAAAGAATAACACAAGCCATGGAGGCCAGAGGTACTAGAGTAACATATTTAAAGTTTTGAAAGAAAAAAGAATGCCTGCCAAAAATTCTATATACAGCAAATTATCCTTCAAGAATGAAGAAGAAATTAACAAAATAAACAAAAACTAAGAGTCTATCTTAAATACAGAGAACAAACTGAGGGTGGATGGAGGGGTGGGGAGAGGGGAAAATAGGTGATGGGCATTGAGGAGGGCACTTGTTGGGATGAGCACTGGGTGTTGTATGTAAGCCAATTTGACAATAAATTATATTTAAAAAAACTAAGAGTCTATTAGTAAGACCTAATTTATAAGAAATGCTAAAGGGAGGGGTGCCTCAGTGGCTCAGTCAGTTGAGCATTCGACTTCGGCTCAGGTCATGATCTCAAAGCATGAGTTCAAGCCCTGCATCGGGCTCAGGGCTATCAGCATGGGGCCCACTTCAGTTCCTCTGTCCCCCTCTCTCTCTTTCTCAAAAATAAATACACTTAAAAAAAAAAAAAAGAATGCTACAGGGAGCCCTTCAGGCTGAAATGAAAGAACAACTAGTCAGTAACTGTAAGGTAACTGAAGAATAAGGAACACTGGTAAAGGTAAACATGAAAGCCAGTATTATTGTACTTCTGGTTTTAAACTCCTTTTTACTTGTTTGGGGAGCCTGGGTGGTTCAGGTCATGATCACACGGTTCGTGGGTTCGAGCCCCACATCGGGCTCTTTACTGACAGCTTGGAGCCTGGAACCTGCTTCAGATTCTGTGTCTCCTTCTTTCTGTATCCCTCTCCTGCTCACCCTCTGTTTCTCTCTCTCAAAAATAAACAAACAGTAAAAAAATTTTTTTAAATAAAAATAACCCCCTCTTTACTTGTTTGTAGAAGGCAAATGCACAAATTGTAATTAGAAATATTTGCTAATAGGCACACAATGTATAAAAATATAATCTGTGACAATAATAATATAAAAAGGGAAAGATGGAGATATAGAGAGGCAGGGTGAATAGTATTGAAACTTATTTGGTATTATTCCAATTAGATTGTTAAAGGTTTAAGATGGTCATTACAGGGCACCTAGGTGGCTTAGTCAACTAAGCATCCAACTCTGGGTTTCTCCTCAAGTCATGATGTCATGAGTTCAAGCCCTGCATAGGTCTCTGCACTGTTAGTGCTTGGGATTCTCTCTCTCCTCTCTCACTGCCCCTACACTGCTCTTTCTCTCAAATAAATAAACAAACTTAAAAAAAAAGATGGTCATTATTATTTCCAAGGTAACCACTAAGAAAAAAGAATGAAGATTCAAATTACTAAAATCAGAAATAAATATGGGGACAGTACTCCCCATTTTTATAGAGGTAAAAAGAATTATAAGAGAATACCATGAATAGTTGTACATCAACAAACTGGATAACCTAGATGAAATGGACAACTTCCTAGAAACACAATCAAAGCACTATGGTACAATATAAAAAAAGTTTTTTAAAAATTGCACTTATTTATATGTGACATGGGTGTGTATGTGTGTATTTTAGGAACTTTAACTCCAGAAGGATAAATACCAATTTTTTAAAAATGGTTATCACTGGGGCACCTGGATGGCTCAATTGGTTAAGCATCTGACTCTCGATTTGGGCTCAGGTCATGATCTCATGGCTTATGGGATCAAGCCCTGCATCAGGCTTTGAGCTGACAATGCAGAGCCTGCTTGGGATTCTCTCTCTCTCTCTCTCTCTCTCTCTCTCTCTCTCTCTATCTCAAAATAAGTAAATAAACATTTTAAAAAGATTCTTAAGTGGTTATCACTAGGTGAGTAGAAATCTGAGTATTTTTATATGCTTGCTGATCTCAATTTTCTCAAAACCTTGACTTTTTTTTTAAGTTGATGTATTTATTTTTGAGAGAGACTTGGGGAGGGGCAGAGAAAGAGGGGGAGAGAGAATCCCAAGCAGGCTCCACACTGTCAGCACAGAGCCTTATTTGGGGCTTGAACTCACGAACCATGAGATCATGACCTAAGCCAAAATTAAGAATCGGGCGCTTAACCAACTGAACCACCCAGGCATCCCTTGATTTTTCTTTTTTTTTTTTTATGCTGAGCATATACTGCTTTTGTAATAAGAAGACAACTATAACAAAAGAAACTTAATCTGGGCTAAAAAATCAGAAAACTGTCTGCTGCTTAGTCTAGGGAAATTATATTTAAGGAGACAATCTGAATTCCTTTTATTTATATCTAAAATGTTTTTGCAAAAAATATATATATAAATATAAGAACCATTGCTACACACCTTCTGGCTAGCTCCTCTGGCATTCGCTTTGGAACCAAGGCTTTGTCCAGCTGAATCTCCAACACAATGTATGTGCCTGCTTCTACATATTGCTGTAAAGATATTTTTCTCTCATTTATTCTTTCCATTAAGAACAGATATTTATGAACAAATTTTAGTAACATAGGATAATATATACAATATAAGAAAATTGCATATACAACTATACATATATAGTGTGATCTTGACTGTCAAAATATTCTTTATATAGAAAAATAACTGGAAAGAAAAATAGTTACAGTGGTTATCTCTTGCATAAAAGGATTTTCAATTTTATTATTGGAAACTTCTACCTCAGCTGAAGCACTGTTTAACTTGTTCAATACTTTTCTTGTAACTGTTTTAAGTGAATGCTATTCTTTCTGCCACCAAATCTTCCAAGTCCAAGCATTTCCAATCAGAAATATTCTGACATTCCCATTCACAGAATCCACATCACCATCTACCAGCTGCAGTTTGATGGACATTTCTATCCAAATTTTTTTCCAGCACCCTAAATACAGCATGTCCAAAATTTATCATTTCCCTTATATTGATCTCTCTTTGACTTATGATTTTGTAATCCTTCTCGAAAGTGAGGCTTGAAACCTGCGTTATCTTTAGCTTTTCTTCCTCAGCACCCTTAAAGCTCCCCAATTCCAAATCTTGCCTCTTCAAGTTTCTGATTTTCCTTACTACAATCTCTTCCCTAAATCAAACTATCATCACACACTCACCTGTACAATTAGAAAAACCTATAAACCAATATTTGAAGCCCCTACCCCAACTTCATTTTCTCTGTTTTCACTTCCTTGCAAGAGTTCTACCCTGAAATACATAGGAGGTCTTATTTCTACATGACTTAAAAATCATTAATAGGAGTCTCCAAGATGAAGCTCAAGAGTTCCTTATCAGCTACATAATGAAGTCCAAACTTGTTAGCAAATCTTTCAGTCTTTCTGCAACTCAACACAGCCTCTCTCTCCTTTCTCACCTCCGTCTAGAAATTCTCGTTTCTTTTCATCTCTATTCCATACACTAAATTAACTGATACACTCTAAATTCTGCTACCTTCTTTGTGTCCTGACTTGGGCTGTTCCTTTGCCCTGAAATGCCTACCCTCTCATCTTCATCCGGCAAACTATTCTCTTCATCTTTCACTACTTAGCTCAAATGCCAGCTCTTCCATGAAGCCTTCTGAGACTGCTTTATCCTAGGAGCGATTCATCTGTATTATGTGAGCCCAAACAGCACTTTTATTTGTACCTCTATTATAATATTCATCAAAATTCTGTGTTATGGTTAGTTATGTACCAATCTGTTTCACCCACCAGACTGTTGAGTGTCTTGAGGGCAGATGAGTAAATGCTACAGATGATGCATCTCTGCATGATTTCTAATATATAATACAGTAGAATTACTAAAACACATAATTTTTTAATGTTAGAAAGGACCTAAGGTTAATTTGGTACTACCTGCTCATTTTAGAGAGTCTCAACAAGACAAAGAAATTTACCCAAAGTTATAAACTAGTCATGGCAAATATGGGATGGTAATTGAGATAATGAGAATTTTTCACAATACCATACTATCCTGCTCAGTAAAAAACTGATGAATTTAAACTTAATTTTCCAACTCTTTATGCATAGTTACCTGTCCTTCTGGATTGTGGC
The DNA here is from genome assembly GCF_027475565.1 of Acinonyx jubatus. Classification (NCBI taxonomy): domain Eukaryota; kingdom Metazoa; phylum Chordata; class Mammalia; order Carnivora; family Felidae; genus Acinonyx; species Acinonyx jubatus. Next base: position 32,869,930 of record NC_069393.1, read on the forward strand.
TTAGAGAGGGTTCAAATTCCAAAGGAGTATCTGAGCTCTGAGATTTTATACTAGGTGCTTGCTGAAAGAAAATGAACATGCCTCAAAAACTGAATTCTTACATGGTCTTCCCAATGGCAGGAACAATGATCATTAAGTTGTAACAAAAGGCAAACTAAATTGATGCAATTCACCCAATAATCAGTACAAGCCTGTGAAATGTAACAAAACTAGCAAAATCATCACCTTCTCAACAACCTACCATATCCCCAGGCCTAGGCCTTCCTTCTATATCCTTTTCTTTGACTGCTTTATCTTCTTTCAGGTTCTTTGAAACAACTAGTTTAGACAATGGAGAATTAATTCCTTCTATTTTATTATTCTGAATCAAATGATGGCCAGTATCCCGGAACAAGCTAAATAAACATTTGGTCTGAAAAGAAACAAAAAAAAAAAAAAAAAAAATGCAGTGAATCACAGGTGAATGAGACAAATTTGAAAGAAACTCACATTATTCTTTAAAAACATTTAGTTTTCTAGATAATTTCAACATTGTAGAATCAGAGGGAAATAGGGAAAAGAAAAACTTCACTGAATCGCCATACTTGTTGAACAGGTAAAACCCTCATAGAAAATTAGCTATCTATCCTATCATTTAAATTATTACAATGAGATTGTTCAACATCGCTTGGTTTTGGTGTTTCGTAACTCTTGTTCCTAGAAAACTTTTAATTTTTGATACATAATTTCAGATTAACTTTAAATGGTAGATATGGGAAATAGGTTCAAGAATTCCTCACATTTACACAAATGGGTTAAAAAGGGTTAGGGCCCAGAGCTGCTGCAGGGCAAAAGCCCCCAAGGTTAGCTAGCTAGACTAGCTAACTAGTAACTTGTTATCTTTAAAATTGCATGCTCCATCAATCTGAAACTTTAAAGAAGACAGCTAATCCGTTGTATCACCTACAGGAAACTACTTATCATCTGGCACCAATATATTACTGTGCTTTGACCACAACTTTAAATGCTACTTTCCTCCCAGACCCTTTGCTTCTTACACATATGAGTTAATGATTCCTGTTTCCGTCTGCACACTCACCACGTATGTAAAATCTTGAGAACTCAATAAATATGGAGACGAAATCCCTGTTCAGGGCTCTTGTCTCCTCCCAGACATTAGCCTCTCTCATTTTCATTTCTGTGTCAGTGTCTGCTCTCTTGTCGGACAAGAGAGAATTTAGGATTCCTGATCTGTAACAGGTAGAATTTATTTCTGCATAAGAAATATCTAATTACTACTTGCCTATCAACTATAATTGGAAAAATAGGGCAAGTTTAAAATTCAACCTAAAAATTTTGTATGGGAAAATCAAACTATAGATAAATGAAGAAGAATCGTAACATTTTTTAATAATTTTTTTATGTTTATTTATTTTTGAGAGAGAGAGAGAGAGGGAGACAGAGCGTGAGCGGGGCAGGGGCAGAGAGAGAGAGTGGGACACACAGATTTTGAAGCAGGCTCTAGGCTCTGAGTTGTCAGCACAGAGCCCCACGCGGAGCTCAAACTCACGTACCATGAGATCATGACCTGAGCTGAAGTCAGATGCTTAACCAACTGAGCCACCCAGGTCCCCCAGAATCATAACATTTCTAAATAGAATTATGCTGAGTGAAAGAAGCCAGACTAAAAAACAAAGAGGGGAAGACTGGTCAGAGGTATGAGAGGATAAGAACAGACACAAGAAAGTTTGGGGGGGGGCAGGAAATGGATATTTGCCTTATCTTGATTGTGGTGATAGTTTCACTGATGTGCTATAAATATTCATATACATGTCTTTGTGTAAATGCAGGTTTTCAGTTCTCTTGGGTAGGTTCTTAAAAATGATTTTGTTGAGGGGAGCACTTGGGTGGCTCAGTCTGTTGAGTGTACAACTTTGGCTTAGGTGCTGATCTCATGGTTCATTAGTTCAAGCCCCGCACTGGGCTTGCTGCTGTCAGCACAGAGCCCACTTCAGATCCCCTGTTCCCCTCTCTCTCTGTCCCTCCCTCGCTTGTGAGAGCCTCTCTCTCGCTCTCTCTCAAAAATAAGTAAACATTTTAAACAATGATTTTGTGGGTTGTACGCTAAGTTAATGTTTAATACAGATTTTCTATGTAGTTTTTCTACCAAGTATTAAGATTGAAATATTGAAATTTCTAAATGTCAGATTATCTCTCTTTCAATTCTGTTAGTTTTTGCTTTAAGTATTATGAGTTTCTATTGTTAGGTGTGTATACATTTATAATTTATATATTTATTTTACACAATACTTTGTAAATTCTTTCTGATTAATTGACCCTTTAATCATTATGACATGCCACTCTATGTTGTTAGTAATACTTCCTGTCTTGAAGTCTATTTTGTCTGATATAAATATAGCCACTCCGCTCTGTTATGTTTTCTATTTGCATAGCATATTTTTTCCAACCATTTGCTACAATCTCCATGTATCTGAATCTAAGTGTGTCTGTTTTTAAATAGCATATTATTGAATCTTGATTAAAAAAAATTTTTTTTTAAATTCATTCATCAGTCATTTTTGAGAGAGAGAGAGAGACAGAGTGTGAGTGGGGGAGGGGCAGAGAGAGAGGGAGACACAGAATCCGAAGCAGGCTCCAGCCTCCAAGCTGTCAGCACACAGCCCGATGTGGGGCTCAAACCCATGAACCACAAGATCATGACATGAGCCAAAGTTGGATGCTCAACCAACTGAGCCACCCAGGCCCCCTGAATCTTGATTTTTTTTTAAATGTGGTCTTATAATCTCTGTCCTTTCATTGGGGTATTTAACACTACTTACATATAAAGTTATCACTGAAATATTTACATTTATGTTTGCCATTTTACTATTTGTTTTCTATATATCTTCTGTCTTTTTTGTTCCTCTGTTCCTCCTTTAAATGCCTTCTATTATGTTAAATATGTATATGTACACACAAACACAAACACACACACACACACACACACACACACACACAATTTTCTTGGCCATCCTAACTAATCACAATGTATATCACACTGATATTAACTTAATTCTGGTATAATGTAGAAATTTTAGCACACTGTAGTTCCATTCTATCCTCCCTCCTTTATGTTACTATTATCATACAAATTAAATCTATACATGTTATAACCCAACAATATAATTAATGCTTTATATAATGCCTTTCAAAGAAATTAAGAGTAAAAATAAAAAAAATACATACTGTATTTCTGAAATCTTTTATATTAACTTAAATTTAGACATTTCTAGTGCTCTTTGTTTCTTCCTGTGGATTCAAGTCAGCAATCAATGCCATATCCTTTCAAGCAGAAGAACTTCCTTTAGTGTTTCTTACAAGACAAATTTGTTAGCAACAAATTCTTTCAATATTTGTTTATCTTTGGATGTCTTTATTTTACCTTCCTTTTTGATTGCTAGCTTTTTCATTGAGCACTTTGAATATGTTATTCTACTGCCTTCTGGATCCATTGTTTCAGAAGAAAAATCAGCTGTTAAATACATTGCAACTATAAGCAATGAGTTATTTTTCTCCTGTTGAATTCGTGATTTTCTCTTTGTCTTTCAGCAGTAAACTCTAATGTCTATGTTGTAGATGCCTGTATGCTTATCCAACCTGGGATCCTCTGAACTTCTTGGATATGTAGATTAATGTTTTCATCAAACATGAGACATTTCTAGACATTATTTTGCCATGTATCTTTTCTGCCCCTTACTCTCTTTCCTGGGACTCTCATTTCAGTTATGTTGGTTGCTCTCTACAAATTTCAACCAACAGCATTGCTGGGCATAGGTCCTTCATCCACTGCTCCAAATTGTGTAAGTCTTCTTCTATGGCAGCAAAGTTGCTGGTCCTCACAGCCTATCCTGCCCTAGAATAATCACTGCACTGGTTAAGCTAAAGAAGTGGAGTAGGGAACAACTTAGGGAAGTTTTAGAAGCAGCCCTAACCAAGAAAGCCTCAAACTCCATAGTTTTTCATGCATTAATACTTCTCAGTTTGTTGATGCCTTTGGTCAATTTCCAGAGTGCTGAATGGTTTTTTTGCCAATTTGTCCAATTTTACAGCTGCTTTTGGTGGTGGTGGGGAGAATATTTGACAATCTTCTCACTCAGACATAGCCAGAAAGATTTCCTCTCCAATATTATATGTATATATATACATATATACATATATATTTAATTATGATTATATATTTTTTAAAAGTTGTGGTCATATTGAATGTAGTTTTATACCCTGATTTCTCATTTAACAGATTATCACATGTACCTTTCATGTTTTAAAATTTTTCATAAGGTAATTTTTAATGTATATACAATAGTCTCCAATCACCCCTACTACACCCCTAGTACTACACTCCTAGTACCTTACATATTTTATCTCATTTAATATGTAAAACAATTCTAGGAAAAAAGCACTGTCTTCATTTATAATAAATTTATTTATAATAAATCAATTAATTAATTAAAGTTGAGAGAAACTTAGTCACTTGCCTGAAGTTACCCAGCTGGTTAATTCCGGAATTGAAACTAGAGGCTGACTGACATCAAGGCCTATAACCTTTCAATTATAATATACTACTTCCCTCAGATATATCTTCATTTAGTAAAATTTGGATACAATTCTACTTATTCCTTTAAAATAGATTCCTGGAAGTAGGAATGCTACAGGAAAAAATATAAGTATTCTAAGCTTCTTAATACATACTGACAAAATTTTTTTCATGGTTTATACTAATTTACACTTCTAGCAGTGAATGAGAGTTGCTTTATCACACCTTTCCCAACAATGGGCATTACCATGTTTTAAAGAATTGACTAATTCTACAGGTAAAATGGTATTTTATTATTATTTTAATTTGCAGTTGTTTGATTCTAAATAAGGCCAAATGTTTCTTCTTCTTTTATTTATTGACCATTGGCATTTCTTTTTTTGTCTAGTACCGTTTCATGTACTTTGCCCTTTAAAACAAAATTAGTGTGTTTTTCTTATCAATTTGATAAAGTGCTTTATATTTTAGGAATAGTAACCATCTTTCCTACATATATTCAAATATTCTCCCGTTTTTCAGTTACACTGTAATTTTGTTTATGATGGTTTCTCCTATACATAGAAGCTATTCATTTTTTGTTAATCTAAATCTTTTATATCTTTCATTGCTCTCAAGCCTAGGAAAGTCTTTCCTGAGTTCATATTTTTTAATTAATAGCCACTTCTACTTTTATATTTTTCACATTTAACAATGTTAATAAACTCATTTGCAACTTATTTTTATCTATGCTATATGTAACATTTTGGCATTCTTTTTTTCCATTTAACTATTTACACAGCATTAACAATTATCTTTTTTAATAGATGCATATTGAATCATTTTTATTTACAATCATTTTCTAAGCTTTTCTCTATTATAGACATTTTAAACTTATTTTTTAAATTTTTTTTAATGTTTATTCATTTTTGAGAGACAGAGAGAGAGCATGAGCAGGGGAGGAGCAGAGAGAGAGGGAGACACAGAATCCGAAGCAGGCTCCAGGTTCTGAACTGTCAGCACAGAGCCCGATGGGGGACTCAAACCCATGGACCGCGAGATCATGACCTGAGCTGAAGTCAGAGGCTCAACCGACTAATCAATCCAGGCGCCCCTTAAACTTATTTTTAGGGGTACCTGGGTGGCTCAATTGGTTGAGTATCCGACTTCAGCTCGGGTCAAAATCTCAGGGTTGGTGGGTTCAAACCCCACGTGGGTCTCTGTGCTGGCAGCTCAGAGCCCTGAGTCTGCTTCAGATTCTGTGTCTCTCTGTCTCTCTGCCTCTCCGCCACTTGCACTCCATCTCTCTCTGTCTCTCAAAAATAAATAAATGTTAAAAAATAAAAAAAAAACTTATTTTTAATTTTTGCTATCATAGATCCCAAAAAGTTTTTCTGAATACGGAGTTGGGTTTTTTATGTCATTAGGAATTTTAATTTACACACTGCGACATTCATCACTGCTAGCTCTTTTTCAAATTTCATTTGCTTTTCCACTCTGCCAAACCTAACCCAGATACTTTTGCATACGCCATGTTTTCAAAGAAAAACAAATAGTGTAAGTAAAACAGATGGACATTTCTGTCACTAACAGTTAAGATTTATAGTATTTGTAGACAGATGACAAACTGAAGTCTTATGATGTTTCCCCTCTTTGTATTCTACAAAACATTTTTAACACTTTTTACAGTAATTGCAATAATTGGAAACACTACATATAGATTTTTATTTGTACTCATAGTCCATGCACATCTTTTTCTTTGTAATGCTTCACACACTTTCAGAAAGGAAGGCAAACCATTCAATATTGCCAAATCTATTCTAATGCTAAAAATTGTATTACAGAACATGAGAAAGTTCTAGAGACTAATACTGAAGGACGAACATGGAGTTTTGATTCTATTAAATTATTTCCTTCAGATACATCCTTATAAGTGTGATTTCTGAGTCAAAGGATTTCTGGGGCACCTGGTGGCTCAGTCGGTTAAGCATCCGACTTCAGCTCAGGTCATAATCTCATGGTTTGTGGGTTCAAGCCCGCATCGGGCTCTGTGCTGACAGCTCAGAGCCTGGAGACTGCTTCGGATTCTGTGTCTCCCTGTCTCTCTGCCCCTCCCCCCTTATGCTCTGACTCTCTCTCTCTCTCTCTCTCTCTCTCTCTCAAAAATAAATAATATATAGAAAGAGTTTACTACTCAGTTGGTTTGCAAATAGATGATAGGTCTTTCATGACTCCATTATTGAAAAATAGCTGTCCTAATAATAATGAAATAGTAATATGTTTTTGTTATTATTTTTGTTGTGTTTTACGAAGACTCAATTTCTCCTAAGAAAAATATGGTAAAACTGATTTTTTGTTTGGGGAAAAATACACATATATATATTCTATATTTATATGTAGACATATAGATAGATAAAAAGATAGATGATTTTAACATTTTAACACCTAAAAATCACTAATCAGCTCATGGATTTAAGTTTTGTATACTTAACACAATAGACTTCTTTCATTGTCTTAAAGATTATGTATCTGACTGTACTGAGTAAAATTGAAATATGACAAACTACATATTTAAAGTATACAATTTGATTAATTTTGACATGACATATGTATACACATGTGAAACTATCACCACAATCAAGATAACCAGCATTTCCATCATCCCTAACACTTTCTTCACATTCTTTTGTAATCCATCCCTCTCTCTATTCCTGTTCCTAAGCAACCACTGGTCAGCTTTAGGTCACCACAGATTATTTTCTTAGAATTCTATTTAGATGAAATCATACATTATGTACTTTCTTTTATCAGCCTTCTCTCATTTAACATAATGCATTTGAGATTCATCCATGCTGCACGTATCAATAGTTCATTCCTTTTTATCACTGAGTAGGATTTCATTATATAGATATACCACAAAATTTGTTTTTCTGTTCATCTGTTCATAGAGGTTTAGGTTGTTTCCAGTTTTTGGCTTTTCATTATCCTAAAATTTTTTAATGTTTTATTTATTTTTGAGAGAGAAAATGATGTGGGGCTCAAACCCACAAATTTTGAGACCATGACCTAAGCTGAAATTGGATGCCCAACCAACTGAGCCACTGGGGTGCTCCTCACTATCCTAAAGTTTTTAAGGTTCAATGACAGAATGACTGCAAGGTGCTATATTTACCATCCCAGTATACCAATGGTTCCAAACTTCAAGTGCAAAGATTTGTATGCTAAAGATGTAAGTAAACACATACATAAAGGATAAATTAGGATAATACCTTCTGTACAATTTTTTCTTACCTTTTCATAGACTGTACTGTCTAGGTAAGGGTAAACATGAAAAGCTCCCCGAATCCTCTTCACACCTGGATACAGCAATGGGACCATATTCACATAAGCCACACCATGAAATGAAAGCTGACTTTCATCATCAGTCTAAAGGAATAAAACCAGAGAGCTGTTAGTGCTGTAGAGCAATGTAGCAGAAGGTATGGAGCTCTTAGTTTTTCAAAGACCTGGCTTTAGGAACTAGCTATGCTCCTTAACTATTTGACTTGGCCAGTTACATAGATATTTTGGATCTACATTTCTTTATCTTCAAAATGGGTTTAATAATACCACAATCACTGAAATAATGCATATCAACGGTGTTAATGAATAGTAAAGGCAGTAGTTGGATAACACATGCTCCAATTAATTGATTATATATATATTCAACTAAAAAAGTCAATTTAACAATATTGCTTCTTAGGAAAAAATGAAGCTTTGTAAAATAATTACAACAACGAAAAGAAATCAGAAGATGTGGCTTTTAGCTTTAGTTCACAGATTTTTATGAATGAAAGGGATCTTACAAATCATCATATTAAATAGACTTGAATATGCCTAAATTCTAAACAATTGGTGGAGTTGTTTCAGAGTACCGTATTGAGAAAGATTCTTTTTTTTTTTTTTTAACGTTTATTTATTTTTGAGACAGAGAGAGACAGAGCATGAACGAGGGAGGGTCAGAGAGAGAGGGAGACACAGAATCTGAAACAGGCTCCAGGCTCTGAGCAGTCAGCACAGAGCCCGACGCGGGGCTTGAACTCACAGACCGCGAGATCGTGACCTGAGCCAAAGTCAGACGCTTAACCGACTGAGCCACCCAGGCACCCCGAAGATTCTATACCCTTATCTGGGTTCAGAAAGAAACAACGTTTTGATTAATCAGTAATATCTGCCATGGATGAGGGAGGATGAATGATAGTTTGCCACTCTGTATTTGCCATCGCTAATTTTACCTAATTTTTTTTTTAATGTTTATTTATTTTTGAGACAGAGAGAGACAGAGCATGAGCAGGGCAGGGGCAGAGAGAGAGGGACACAGAATCTGAAGCAGGCTCCAGGCTATGAGCTGTCAGCACAGAGCCCCATGCGGGGCTCAAACTTGTCAACTACGAGATCATGACCTGAGCCGAAGTCAGATGCTCAACTGACTGAGCCACCCAGGTGCCCCGCTAATTTTGTCTAAACCCCCATCACAAAGATGAATAACATGTTAATAAATATAACTTAACATAATTTTTAATGGTTTGCCATAGAAAACTTTCATAGGGAAAAAATTTACTGAAAGAAAACACATTTAATTCCCGCAAAATTAAAAGTAATCTCTTTGATTTCACATATTACAATAAGTAGAATTTAGATTTGGGGCATCTGGGTGGCTCAGTCGGTTTAGCATCCGACTTCGGCTCAAGTCATGATTTTGCGGTTTGCAGTTCATGAGTTTGAGCCCCATGTGGGACTCTGTGCTGACAGCTCAGAGCCAGGAGCCTGCTTCAGATTTTCTGTCTCCCTCTCTCTCTGCCCCACCCCGGCTCAGGCTCTGTCTCTCTCTCAAAAATAAATAAACATTAAAAAAGAAAAATTTTTTTAAAAAGTAGATTTAAAAGTCTTACATATATATAATAACATTGTGTTGCTAAGGAAAGTTAGCAATGTATATTTTATATTACAATGGGAGAAGTGGTTACTGGCAGTAGTATATTTATTATGTAAAAATGTCTATTTTAAAAATCAAAAGGGGGCGCCTGGGTGGCTGTCGGTTAAGCTTCCGACTTCGGCTCAGGTCATGATCTCTAGGTTTATGAGTCCGAGCCCCGCGTTGGACTCTGTGCTGACAGCTCAGAGCCTGGAGCCTGCTTCAGATTCTGTGTCTCCCCATCTCTCAGCCACTTCCATGCTCATGCTCTGCCTCTCTCTGTCTCTCAATAATAAGTAAACATTTTAAAAAAATTTAAGATAAAAAAATAAAAATCAAAAGAATTTAGGTACTTGTTAATTGTCTGCTGTATACCATGAATCATGCTAGGTACTATAGAGGATACAAAGTAGTCTATGACAGTATTCCTACCCTAAGGGAGTTTATGTACAAACAGAAAAGACCAGACATGCACAAATAAAACAACAGAGAACATGTTCTAGGCTCACAAAGCTAGATCTTTTCAGAATAATGTACATCAATGAGCCCTATTACTCTAATTAGTAGGCTAAAACATTTTAAGTAGGTATGTCAAAAAGAAATTCAGGAAGATATATTAGGTTGAGCCATATTCCCAATATTTAACTACTTTGACCTATAAAAATGGCTATTTTGTGTGGTTTTACCTATAGTAAAACCATTTTAAAGAGCTAAAGGGAAATAGGATGTCTAGGAATAAAGCCTAAACAGTTTTTAGTGGACAATAGGGAGCTAGGGTGACCAGTCATCCTGATTTGCCAGGGACAGGAGATCTTCCTGGGACATGCGATTTTCAGCACTAAAACCAGGAAACTACTTGACAAATCAGGTTAAGTTAGTCACCCTAGAGAGCACCCACATCAGTTCACACATTCCTTCTGTATCAGAACTAGAAGCAGAATAACAAGCACCTGGGTGGCTCAGTTTGGTTAAACATCTGACTTGGGCTCAGGTCATCATCCTGCAGTTTGTGGATTCAAGCCCCGTGTTGGGCTCTATGCTGACAGCTCAGAGCCTGGAGCCTGCTTTAGATTCTGTGTCTCCCTGCTCCTCCCCTGCCTGTGCTCAGTTTCTCTCTCTCAAAAATAAATAACCATTTAAAAAATTTAAAAAATAAAGAAGCAGAATAATAGGTTGGGTCTGACCAGGCATTTCTTCTACAGCTATCATTAAGGGAACAAATTTACCTTATCAAATTTTGCAGCTTTCCCTTTGGGTACAGTAGTCAGAGGAACTCTTGTGATCTCTACAGGCCAAAAGCGGCAATCAACAATTCGCTTCTGAAAACTGCAAATTAAAAATTAGCCCATTAGAATTGTATGAAAAAATCAAGTTAGTATAATTTAAAGGGAAGACTCTTTTTAAAAGTAATGGAATACGCAAAGATATATAAACATTTTTATTAGGTAGGTGGGTTGTTTTAAGCTTCCTAAATTTATAAAATTCCAAAAATAATTCTACTGTACTGCTAGCAGAAGCAAACTATACATTGTTGAGAGCAATCTGTAAATGCGAATCAAAAGCCTTAAAATGGTCATAATCTTTGACCCAGAAATTTCACTTCTAGTAATTTGTTCTAAAGAAATAATCAGACAAGTATGCAAATCATATAAAATATGTTTATACTGTGAAAATAGAGTAGCACTTACAGTGTCAGCTCTGACATGTAAGGAGCTTAGAAGTTGTTGCTCCTGTCCTCATAACAACAATAAGAAGCAGGTCAAACTGAAAAATCAATGACCTTTCTTAGATCCATCTAAGAATTAAGTTCATGGGGCAAATCACCACCATAAAATTTGGAGGAGAGGCAAGTACAGAGAATCACAGCTGACGTCAGTGTACAGGTCGGAGAAAGCAATGGAGTCAATAAGTTGTGGAAACACTTTAATGGTAATTTTGACAAATTGCTGGAGGCTGGATTAGCCAGAGTTATAGACTCCACACTTTTTTGGCTTTAAAACAAGGAGTCACTTCAGATATTCATGGTGAAGATATGAGAAAAATCCTCTTAAGTAGGAAGAAGGGAACAGTAAGTATTTTGAAATATGCCTGGAGTGTTACCCATAACAAATGCTTACCCTTTAAGGGAAACTATTTTACCAGAGTCTTATCTGATGCGGGAGAAGGGCAATTAGACAATTCTAGTTCTGTCTAGCCTTCCTGTTTCACATAAGAAGTAAAAAATACTATTAAACACTTCTGATTGTCACAGGCCAGGAAGTCAAACCCATTAAAATACTAAGTTTAATTACAGTATTTTAAAATACTTCCCCTTCCAAACACCTTATCACCACACCAACAGGGTTCTGGTATAAGAACAGTGGATTTGAGAGGCTGCAAAACACAGACCCTCTTTTAGGCAAACTCAAAGACAACAGGGGAGGAACAAAAAAGGAAACTGAAGCCTCTAGCACATACAGTTACAGCAAACATTAAACACAGCCCAGCTCCAAGCCACACTAACAGAAAACTTCACACTAAAAACCCTAATTACCTCATTTCTTATCACCCAATATATAATATCCAGATTCCAATAAAAAATTACAAAGAATACTAAAAGGCAAGAAAAAATACTGAAGAGACACAACATAAGAACTAGACTCAGATATGACACAAAATTTCGAATGATTATATAGGGAATATTTTAATGTTTTTTAAATTTATTTTTGAAAGAGAGAGCAAGAGAGCGAGTGAGCACGAGTGGGGGAGGGACCGAGAGAGAGGGGGACAGAGGATCCGAAGCGGATCTGCACCGACAGCAGTGAGCCAGATACAGGACTCAAACTCAGGAACCTCGAGATCATGACCTGAGCTGAAGTCCAACGTTCAACTGCCTGAGCCACCCAGATGCCCCAATCATGTAGGGAATTTAAAATATCTATAATTAATATGTTAAGAGCACTAATGGAAAAAGTAGACAAACTGCAAATAATGTAATAGGGAGATGGAAATGTAAGCAGAGAGACGGAAACCCAAGAAAGAATAAAAAAGAAGTGCTAGAAACAAGAAACACTGAAACAAAAATGAAGAATTCATTTGATGGACTTAGTAGATTGAACAATGCTGAGGAAATCATCAGTGAATTTGAAGATATGTCAATAAAAAATGCCCAAACTAAAATGGAAAGGAGAAAAAAATGAAAAAAAAATTAGAATATCCAAGAACTGTGGAACAATTATAGAAGATATAACAGGAATACCAGAGGAAAAAACAGAAAAAAGAACCAAAGAAATATGTGAAATCATAATGACTGAGAATTTTGCTAAATTAATGACAGATACCAAACCACAGATACTGAAAGCTCAGAGAAGAGTAAGCATCATAATTACCAAAACAAAACAGAAAACAAACAAAAACACCCTATGTCCAGGTATATCATATTCAAACTGCAGAAAACCACAGAAAAAGAGAAAATATTTAAAGAAGACAGAGGGGAGAGAAACCACAAACACCTTACCTATAGAGGAACAAGAATAAGAGTTACATTGGATTTCTCTTCAGAAACCATGCAAGCAATAAGAGATGGAGTGAAATATTCAAAGTTTCTGGAAAAAAACACACCACCAACTTGGATTTCTGTATCCAGAGAATTATCCTTCAGAAGCGAAGGAGAGGGTACCTGAGTGGCTCAACTGGTTAAGCGTCTGCTTTTGATCTCTGCTAAGGTCATGATTTCACGGTTTGTGAGATCAATTCCTGTGTTGGGCTCTGTGCTGATGGTGCAGAGCCTGCTTGGGATTCTCTCTCCCTTTTTCTATGCCCCTCCCCAGCTTGTGCCCTCTCTCTCACCCTCTCAAAATAAATAAACTAAAAAAAAAAAATCATAAAAAAAAGGAAGGAGAAATAAAGACTTTCTCAACAAAAATGGAGAGAATTTGTGGCCAGTAGGCCTGCCTTGCAAGAAATGCTAAAAGTTTTCAGAGAAAAAGAAAATGATATGGGTCAGAAACTTGGATCTACATTAAGAAAAGAAGATAATCAGAGGACAAAATTAAGGTAAAATAAATTTTCAAATTTTTCTTATTTTTAATTGATCAAATAGATAACTACTCAAAGTAATAAGAGCAACAATGTATCCTTAACAGAATATAAGCAAGTCAAACCCAACAATGTACATTTATATTTTTAATGTTTATTTATTTTTGAGAGAGAGAGCAAGAGAGAGCAAGGTAGGGGCAGAGAGAAGGAGACAGAGGATCCAAAGCAGGCTCTGCACTGACAGCAGAGAGCCCAATGCGGGGCTCAAAGCATGAACCATAATATCATGACCTGAGCTGAAGTCAGACACTTAACCGACTGAGCCACCCAGGCACCCCAACAATGTATATTTATACTATACACCACAGTCAAGTGGAGAACCAGCGGTATATGGGAATTCTGGGAAATGTCTGCTCAATTTTTCTGTAATTCTAACACTCTTCTTAAAAACAGCCTATGAATTGAAAAAGAAAACCAGAGTTGCTCATTCTAATTATATGTATTTTGATAGTCCCTTATTTATCATCTCTCCCTAACCGCCAGGTAACTGTGACAGAGACTGGTAGTTACCCACACAATGTCAAGTGTCCTGTTCTTCTTTAGTATCTAACTCCTGATTTAGATTTTTTTTAATGTTTATTTACTTTTGAGAGACAGAAACAGAGACAGAGCATGAGTAGGGGAGGGGCAGAGAGAGAGGGAGACACAGAATCCAAAGCAGGCTCCAGTCTCTGAGCTGTCAGCACAGAGCTCGACATGGGGCTTGAACCCATGAACCACAAGATCATGACCTGATCCCAAGACAGATGCTCAACCAACTGAGCTACGCAGGCACCCCTCTAACCCCTGATTTAGTCTGAATGACAATGTGTATAACAAAAACATAATTCCAACCTCTTTTGCATCTAGAGATGGCCATTGAGATATAAAACTGAAATTGTAAGTTTCTAGGAAGGCTCTATAAGAGGGTCTAAGATACCCAGCATGTATCCTTTTTTATCCCTAAACACTCGCCCTTTCCAGCTTTCTTTGAGGAATGTGAATATGCAGGATAGAGCTCCAATGGCCATTCTGGACCATGAAACAACCTTGTGGATGGAAAGCACATGTTAAAGAAGGTAGAGCAAAAATAAAGATGGAGCCTGTATACCTGATGGAGCTACACTGTGGAGCCACCATACATATCAGCTCTGGACTTGTTTTATATGAAAAAGGAATCAGAACCCACCATGAGTGAACCACGATCACTAAAAGCCTCTGTAATTAGCAGGTTTGGTGGAAGGGATTCTCAGATCACCCTAACTCAAATATAGATAAAATTAACAAAAGTAACATTTCTTCCCACCTCTAGTTGTTGCTTAGACATAATCCCCTTCCTCTTCCTACCTGACTACTGCAGGAGGATCAAGGTAGCAGCGACTTTCCAGGTCCCAAGTAATCCTTTTCTTTATGCACTCTGCTTGGTTCCTAAATTCCCTGTCCTGTAAAATAATAAGAGACTTTTGTTCTCTCAGTGTGCCATGGTTTCATCCTGCTAAATCTGTAAGTCATTCTTTTAAGGGATTTGATCACAACACTATTACTATTACTATTACTATTACTATTACTATTACTATTACTAGTATAACTACAACTACTACTGTAACTACTACCACATCTTAAATTTTAGGGTACTTTACTATTACTAAAGTACGTAAGATAATTTATATTACCTTCACATTAATTTAGTACTAAGTACCAAAAATTCACTCATATAATCTCAATCACTGATTCTCAACCTTGAATGCATATTAGAATTATCTGGGAGCTTTTAAAAAAATCAACACCTGGGCAGTGGTAATACATTTTTTTAATATTTATTTATTTTTTAGAGAGAGAGAGAGAGAGAGAGAGAGTACAAGTGGGGGAGGCGCAGAGAGAGACAGAGGCACAGAATCTGAAGCAGGTTCCAGGCTCTAAGCTGTCAGCACAGAGCCCACAAGGGGCTAAAACCCACCAGACATGAGGTCATGACCTGAGCCAATATTGGTGGCTTAACAAACTGAGCCACCCAGGAGCCCCAGTGTAATATTTTGAAAGTAAATTCTTATGTAATTGATCTCAGTTAGGGCTTGGCCATTGCTATTGTTTTTTTTTAATTTGTTTTTTTAAATGTTTATTTCTTTTTGAGAGACAGAGTGCGAGTGAGTGCGGGAGGGGCAGAGAGGGAGGGAGGCATGGAATCTGAAGCAGGCTCCAGGCTCTGAGCTGTCAGCACAGAGCCCGACGTGGGGCTCAGACTCACAAACCACAGTACCATGACCTGACACCAAGTTGGATGTAAAACAGACTGAGACATCCAGGTGCCCCATTGCTATTGTCTTAAAAGCTTTCCAGATGATTCAAGCGAGCAACCAGGCTTGAGAGCTAATGATCTAAAGTAAATATATATATATATATATAATATATATATATTATATATATAATATATATATATATATAATGGGTTATTACTCAGACAGCAAAACAAATGAAATTTGCCATTTGATGGAGATAAACTGTATTTTGCTAAGTGAAATAAGTCAGTCAGAGAAAGACAAATACCATATGATTTCACTTATACGTGGAATTTAAGAAACAAAACAGAAGAACATAGGGGAAGGAAGGAAAAAAAGAAAGAGGGGGGAAAACCATAAGAAACTATTAACTATAGAAACAAGCTAAGGGTTGCTGGAGGGGAGGTAGGTGAGGGAAGGGTTAAATGGGTGATGGGTAGCAAGGAGGGCACTGGTGATGAGCACTAGGTGTTATATGTAAGTGACGAATCACTAAATTCTACTCCTGAAACCAATATTACACTATATGTTAACTGGAATTTAAATAAAAACTTGAAACAAACAAAATTTAAAAATAAACTAAAATATAAGATCTAAATACGTAAAATAAAGTATCTGATCTAAATGAAAGTATAAATCAAGAAACAGTATGAATATTCACTAATCACAATGATGAGAGAAGATACTGCACAATGTTTTTCAAATATTGCCAGATTTATTTCAACTATTTAAAATATTTAGTCAGATACTTAAAATAATTCAACCATCCTCATTTTACAAATAATTTTATTGAATTTTTCCACTAATGATTATTAGCTCATTCAAGAAACATTTGCCAGTATGTTTGCAGCATTTTCTATGCTCTTGACAAGTATAAGTTGCAGTAAAATAGAAAGAAACAGGGAAACAAAGAAAGAAAATAAAAAGAGAAAGAAAGAAGGAGGGAAAGAGAAGGATGGAAGGAGGAAAGGAGGGAGGAATGAAAAGAAAAGAATAATTTCAACAACCTAAATGATCACCAATAGCAGACTGGTTAAGTGAATTTAAGTGTGTCTATATAATGTCATGTTATACAGCAAGTACAAATAAAGAAAGAAAAAGAATGATGGGCCGCCTGGGTCATTCAGTCAGTTAAGCGGCCAACTCTTAATTTCAGCTCAGGTCATGATCTCACGGTGGTGAGATGGAACTCCACATTGGGCTCTGAGCTGGGCATGGAGCCTGCATAAGATTCTCCCTCTCTTCCTCTGACCTTTACCCACTTGCACTCTAGCTCTCTCTCAAAAAAAAAAAAAAAAAAAAAGGAGAAAAGAAAAAGATAAAAGAAAAAGAATGAGAATGCTCTTTAAGTAGTGATGT
This sequence comes from Acinonyx jubatus, assembly GCF_027475565.1. Taxonomy (NCBI): domain Eukaryota; kingdom Metazoa; phylum Chordata; class Mammalia; order Carnivora; family Felidae; genus Acinonyx; species Acinonyx jubatus. The sequence continues at coordinate 32,887,124 of NC_069393.1, forward strand.
GGAAATCACCAAGATCTACTAAAAAGCAAGTTGCAAAACAGTATGAGTATGCCACCAATAAGGAAAGAATACAAAGAATACATGTATGTACTGTATGTACATATATGTGTGTATATAAATCAAAACTGACATTTTCCCTGCCTTTAATATGATTAAGCACTCTATATACTCAGTTAAAAATAAACCCTTAAGAAAAATATAAATAAACAAACAAACAAACAAACAAATAAATAAATAAATAAAGTTAATTAATTTACACCCTCAGAGAAAATAAAAATAGCAGTGTCTTCCTGACAGGTTCTAGTTCTGAAAATAACAATATTTTGAATACTTTCTATAAATCTGGACTTCCTAAAGAAAAACAATTTTATCCCTGACTTTTACTATGCTGATGTCTGAGTCAGTCTTTCTGAAATCTATTCCTTTTTGCATTCTTTGCAAGGAAACTTTGCTCTTCTAAATATTTTTGTTTGTGAGTCTTTCTTTCTTCCTTTGAGTATATATATTTGCTTTTATATGCATGACTATGATCATATTATTGCCTACTCAAAAGTTCATAAATTCAAAATAAAATAAAGAGTAAATTTGAATTTAATAAACTATTTTGTTTGTTGAACTTAAGAAGTTAGGAGACATTTTCATCAGAATTAGACAATTGTTTTATTTTAACAAGTAACAGATTTATATAAATTAGAGTGATTCAAAAAATGTCTTGCCATCTGTCTATGCACTTAGTTTGTCTCAAAAAAAAGTACATAATTCTCTCACCTCAGGGTGATTGAGTTCTCCTTCTTCTTCCTCATAGGGCCCACCAACAATGAAAGCATTAGGAATGTCATTAGCTCCTGGAGCCAGAATGTTGGCAATTGGCCATTTTTTAGGCCGGGGAACAGGTTCTCTTTCCCCTCCAATCTTCAGAGTTCCATTCTTGAACAAAATGGGATAGTCTTTCTACAGAATAAATTATCATACATCAGGAAGTTTTGTAAAAGAGTTCAAAATGAACAAAAAAGTTTATTGAAGTATATTTTCAGTGTAATGTTGGGTATTATCTAACAGACCCTTCCTTTTGTGATTATCTGATTCTGTATTTGTGCTGTTTTATAATTCTTTAATTTATAAAAAAAAATAGTAACAATGCAAGTTATTCTTGTCCATAGATATGCAAACATATTTTGTCCAATGGAGATATAATCAATTATTGACCTGTGGCTGATGATGAGTTTAGAATTATTAGGAAATTCATCTCAACATTCCTGATTGCTTATATATGGGTGTTTTTTTCCCCGATTCTCCTTTGAACTGGTTTAAAACCCTTTTGTCATTTTATATTTATATGAGAGTTATGATATACCTTTTTAAAAATTACTTTTTTAAAAACAAACAAATCTGACAAGGGTTAACAATATAGGCACTTTCCTATCTATAATTTATCTAATATATACTTGTAAAAGAAAATTAACAAAGATGTAAATAGGCAATTTGTAGAAAGGGAAATTAGAAAATCCAATGTTTATATAAAAACATGCTAGATAACCTTAATAATAATTGAGATGCACATTAAAACTATGAGATATCATTTTAAAACACAGATTGGCAAAATCAGTCTGAAAATATCAAGCACTGGCAATATTGTAAAGGGTATGGTATTTTTATACATAGTTGATGGAAGTATAAATTGGTATAACTGTGAAAAGCAATATTGCAGTCTCCAGTAAATTTAAAATTGTCATACCCTGTAACTCAACAATTCTAGTTCTTTGGGAAGAACTTTTGTGACAGAAAGGCATTTCTGGAATGGCAGAGTAAGGACCTCTGAAAATTTGCTCCTCCACAGAAATGAGAATGCTGGCAAAAACTTCAAAATTAAGCATACCATGACCATTCAATGGAGAAAGGACAGTCTTTTCAATAAATGGTGCTGAGAAAACTAATTATCCACATGCAAAAATATCAAGTTATATCCTTACCTTAAACCACATACAAAAATTAACTCAAAATGGTTCAAAGGCCTAAATCTAAGAGCTAAAACTATAAAACGTTTAGAAGAAAACACAGGGGGGAAAACCTCTTGACATTGGATTAAGCAATGATTTCTTGGTTATGGCACCAAAGGCAGAGACAATAAAAGAAAAAAAATAGATAAATTGGACTTCATCAAAATTAGGAATTTTGTGCAGCAAAATATACTAACAACAAAGTAAAGAATGGGAGAAAATATTTACAAGTCACATACCTGATAAGGGATCAATAGGTAGGCTATATAAAGTACTTTTAAACTCAACAACAAAAAACAACCAGATTCAAAAATGGGCAAAACACTTGAATAAACATTTCCCCCCAAAAAGATATACAAATGGCAATGTAAGGAGGGGAAAAGATGCTCAACATCATCAGTCCTTAGGGAAATGCAAATCTAAAACACAAGGAAATGCCACTTCATATCTGTAAGGATAAGTATTATCAAAAAAAACAAACAACAACAACAACAAAAAAAAAACCCAGAAAATACTAGATATTGATGAGGATATGGAGAAATTGGAACCCTTTACACTGCTGGTGGGAATGTGAATAGTGAAGAGGAATTGGAGGGTTCTATGCTGAAAAGTAAATTGCAATAGAACATCTGAGAGTATTAACTAATTATACCTTTTAGCAAGCAACTTTGAAATATCTATCAAGAGCCTCAAAAAATCCATATATAATTACTCTACAGAAATTTGGACTAAGAAAATAACCTGAAATTAAGAGAAAGTTTTATATAATTAAGTACATTGTATAAAATCCACAAAATATACGCATAAAAGTAATGTGTAGCAATATATTAAAATTATCAATTTTAAAATGTTTTACATATTTTCCACCATAAATATGTATTTATTGATACAAATTATATGCAATGTATATTACATATAACATGTAAACTATAGATATCTATATATATAACATTAGAAAACTTTTTTTAAGCCTAAAATAAATTTCCTCAATTAATAGAGCTTGCTTTGAATGAAATCTTAGCAGGTAAGGAAGAGATGACCATATGAGTGTTTAAATCTATCTAAATATCTGGCTGTAGGGCTTTACCTCTCCAACTGATGGAACTTGCAGACCAACCATGTAGTTCTGCAGAGGGCCTACTGGAATGAAAGATTCAGGCACAGAGTAGGCAGCCTCCAATGTGACCTTCAGTAGATTGCCTCCTAAAATCTGTGCTGTGGTCAATAAGGGCTCTGCCACAAATACTTTAACTTCAAGACTGCACTGCTGGAAAAGAATAAAATTATGCAGCATTTTGCAAATGCAAGAGGCCTCCCCACCCTTTTTTTCATTATCTCATTTGAATCTCATATCACTATTCAAGGTAAGAAGGTCAAGTTTAATTATTTCCATATAGAGGCTTCAAATAACTTTCTCTAGGTCCCATAAGTTAGAGCTATAGCCTAGATGAGAATCTTATTCCTAAGCTAAAGGCCTTTCCCCTCTACCATACTCAGGTCACACATGTATACAAATACACATAGAAGAGGAATCAGAAGGTTCTATAATGAAATGTTAATAGTAGTTTCACATGAGTGAGATTGAGCTGCTTTTTTTTGCTAGTTTATATTCTGTGACTATTTTTGTAACTTAAATGTAGTACTTTTTTAAAATTTTAGGTTTTTTTACTAAGTATTTGAAAATCATATTCTTTACTATATTTCTATTTTTCACAGATGAGAAAGTATTTCTTGGTCCCATGAATGAGCTGAAAAATGAATTTTTCAGAAGAGCTGCCAAGGATTTGATGTTAGTGATATATCCAAATAGGGCTGTCATGACTTTTTCAACTAGAGAGGAGAAAGATAATTTGTTCATTTTTTTATTTTATTTCTTAGGAATCAACATTAATAAGAATAATTGATATTATTGTTAAAGAATTTTGTATTCCACTAATGAGAAATTTCCAAGTTATATCTCCAATATAAATTCTGATTTGGCAACGTGCTTTTTAACAAGAAAACTGTTTTTTCAAATATATATGTATATACCCATATAGATAGATAGATATAGATACAGATATAGATACATATGTATATATCTGACAGTTTCACACAGGATACCATAAAAAGTAGCTTTAAAATGTGTATTGGCTAGAACAATACAGAGATTAGCATGTCTCCTCCACAAGGATGACATGCAAATTCATGAAGCATTCCATATAAAAATAAAATAAAGTAAAATAAAATAAAATGTGTATTGGTTGCTAATTATATGCCAGGCACTTTACCACAGCATTAGGAATATAAAGATAGGGGCACCTGTGCGGCTCAGTCATTCAGCGTCCAAGTCTAGATTTCGGCTCAAGTCATGATCTCATGGTTCGTGAGATCAAACCCCACGTGGGTTCTGTGCTGACAACATGGAGCCTGCTTGGGATTCTTCCCTTCCCTCTCTCTCTGCCCCTCCTTGCACACACACGTGCATGCTCTCTCTCTCTCAAATAAGTAAATAAACTTAAAAAAAAAGGAATATAAAGATAAAGGAGATGTGGCTCTTTTTATTATGGGATTCATATTACAATTCCATGATTTATGTAAATGCTATAAAAGAGACCTGTATAAAATGCCCTAGTCCCTAGTCAAGGAGCACCAAGGAGGAAGTGAATAGTTAATTATTGGGGTGGGGAGAAGTGAGAAATGGTGACGTCTGAAGTGACTTACAAAATGAGTAAGAGTTTGCAATTTAGATAAGCAGGAAAAGGAAAGAAAATAATTCTGAACAAAAAGAAGAGTTTATGTAAAAGAGGACTGAAATAGCATGGTATATTCAGTTCAGATGTAAGTAGTTCAGGATTTTATAATATAAAACATAATGAGGGGAGTCTGAGAGATGTGACTGAACAAGTGTCAGACTCCTATTATAAAAGCTGTTGCATGACTTCTAGGGAATCTAGACCTTAACATGTAAGCAGTGGGGGAATCCATGAACTATATAGTACTGAGCAGGGGATGAGATGTGACCATATTCCCTTGTAAGCCACCCTGCAAACACCCTTCCACCCATGGGAAGGCGAAACTGGGGGAGGCAAGGGTAGTTACAAGGCTACTTGTAATGTTCCAATGAGAGATTATAAGGCAATAAAGAGTGGGGATAAAGCTAAGGAGAGTCCAGAGGACTTAGAAGATATAAAAGGCTAGATTTGCTAAAAGGCAGATTTGGGGATTGGTTGTATTTAGGGTCCAAGGGAATTTTTTTTAAGTTTATTTATTTACCTTTTGAGAGAAAGAGAGCACATGTCCATGAGAGAGAGAGAGAGAGAGAGAGAGAGAGAGACAAGGAGGGAGAGGGAGAGGGAGAGGGAGAGGGAGAGGGAGAGGGAGAGGGAGAGGGAGAGGGAGAGGGAGAGGGAGAGGGAGAATCCCAAGCAGGCTCCATACTGTCAGTGCAGAGCCCAACAAGGGGCTTGATTTCACGAACGGCAAGATCATGACCTAAAGCAAGAGTCAGCCACTTAACCAGCTGAGCCACCTAGGCACCCCAAAGGAAAGCAGATTTTAAGAAACAGAGGCATTGAAGAATGTCATACCTCTGATCAATCAATATGTCTCTGGAAGGATAAGTAAAATGTCCCTAAGGTTTCTAATTTGTATCACTCAATCAATCAAGACAAGGAATACTTGAAGATGAATTGGAACTTCTTTTCCAAGAACAGGTTTATATCATTTTACTCTTTGAGTCTTGAGAATAATCAGTGTAATGCTTAAATATAAAATTAGTGCGAATTCTGGGGGCGCCTGGCTGGCTCAGTCAGAAGAGTATGCAACTCTTGATCTCAGGGTCATGAGTTTGAACCCCAAGTTCAGTATACAGATTACTTAAATAAATAAAACTTAATAAATAAAATAAAATGAGAATTCTCAAACAAATAGAAATTGTCATATTTTTTCACTGAGTGTGTAAAACAAGTGAACACAGGAATACTATGAGCAAATATCCTAAGGACTAATAATCCATTTGACTAACTTTTCTTCTAAAGATATGTAAGGAAAATCAATAGTACATAGGCAGGGACATGGAACCAAGAAAGGCAGACTGAGCTCAAATATATACCTCTTTCTAGCACAAATCACATGAAATGACAGAAAAATACTAAATTATATCTTTAGAGCCAATAAAAGGATAATGCTATAATATCCTTGGAAAATAAGAAATGCCATCACTAGACTACATAGTTTTAGTAATCTTAGAAAGACAGCAAATTAAATCAGATATTAAACAGAACCAAAAACAAACAAACAAAAACTGAGAAGAAACCAACCACAGCCTAAATAAGAGGGAAAGAACCACAGGAGATGCAGGAGTGGATTACGGCAGCTCCAAGGTCAGAATCAACAAGAAGCAGGGAGGACCTACAGTAATGGTTAATTAGGGAACTGCATTTGAAATAGTTGGGTCATTTGAGCCTTCCTCTCTCTTTTACTTGTGCAAAACAGAAGGCACCTGGGTATCTGCTGAAAGTGAGTGCACTTGCACCAGAGTGGCAAAAGTAACGCCCCAAGAAGCTACCAATCCCCAGGAAGAATGGAAAACAAAGCCCAGAAGACACCAGTGGCACAGACTACCAATTCAGGCTCACTATGCCAGAAAGTGTTTTAGGTGCATTCATATATTATTCAATTTAATCCATCAGGACATAGCTCAAGAGGCATTTCCATGGTTAAGCCTTCCTTACATGTACCCCTGGGCAAAATAACCAATAACTATTCTGTGCCCACATGCCCCATTCCACCATCTAATCACACTGATTATAATCCATGGTGTGTAGATTATGGACTCCTAAAGTAGGACTCTGCCTTATTTATCTTTGTTTCCCAGAACTTAACGCTATGTGTGCCTGTGAAAAGAAGACACCTGATGAACTGGACTCAAACAAATTGAACCTTTATAGCAAATAGACTTGGTAGACTAAATGGCTAGCTGAAAGTTGAGATTTGAAACTTTGATTACCTTAGCACCTGATCGAAGAGATTCTAAAGGCGAGCCTGGCACAGGGTGCAAGGGGATTATTGTTTCAAATGAACTTTCTCCTGCAAGAAGAAGGCAAAGTCAAGTCATAAAAGGAAAGGTTAGGCAGAGATAAATGTGCTCATCTTTTTATTAAGTCCCTCAAATTCACTCAGGGACTTCACTGGAGCTAAATTTTATGAGCTTTGCTATATCTGCTATTGAGCAAATCACACATCTGACCTTCCAGTAAAGGAAGAAGGTCCACCACAGCTTGACCAAGAATTAAGGTCTTCTCATCTTTCTGTTTCTTTTCCTTTGGTAAAACTTCAGTCATAGTTACTAGAAAAATCAAAACAAAGAAAATGAGAACACGTCTGGGTCATCCATCAGATAACCCTGGTGCAGCTAACAAAGCATTGTCAAAGAAATTTAAGAGAAATTAACTTGAAACTTGAGAAGGCACCATTATTAGTGACTTCTGGTGGAAAATACTGAACCACCCGAGCGACCTATTAAACTTTTTGCATACAAGTTATAGTAAAAAATGGACTTTACATCATAATCGGTACACACATATAAAAGTAACTGATACATATGATTAAAACAAAGTTCCAAGTAATATTCATCCTTAATAACTGAAAACCCTTAGATATTTTCTATTCTATTTCATGTGTAAGAAATTACTGGTCATGGGGCGCCTGAGTGGCTATGTCATTTAAGGGTCCAACTCTTGGTTTCGGCTCAGGCCATGATCTCACAGTTTGTGTGTGCGAGGCCCGCATTGGGCTCCATGCTGACAGTGTGGAGCCTGCTTGGGATTCTCCCTCTCTCTCTGCCCCTCCCCTGCTCACGTGCTCTGTCTCTCTCTCTCTCAAAATAAATAAACTTAAAAAAAATACTGGTCACAATCCCCTTCAATTGATTTTAGGAATGACTACACAGTTGCAATCTGCAATTTGAACAATACTGTTCTAGATCTTTTGCCTAGCATACGGCTTAGCAGACCTTAGAGTGATTGATAGAGCCTCAAGGTATGTACCGGGTTTTTCACTGCAGCATTACTCTGTGTATGTGCTTAATATTTGCTATGAAAAATTTGAAATACATAAAAAGTTAGGGAGATTAGTATACTGAATGAATACTATATAGTCATCACCTAGATTTAACAATAGTTAAATATTGTCATATTTGTTTCATCTATTCTTGTTTGCTGAAATACTTTCAAGTAAATTACAAACATCATGATATTTTACCCCTAAAGTATACAAATTCAAAACATGGCATTTTCCTACATAATCACAATAACTTTATCAATCTAGCAAGTGTATAATAAATTAAATGTAATTCCTTAATTCATCTAATGTCCAGTCTACATTTAATATTTCTCAATTATTCCAAAATTTATTTTGTAGCTGTGTTGTTCAAACTAGGATCCAATCAAAGACCACACGTTGCATTTGGTTCTCATGTTTCTTATATTCCTTTTCATTTAGAACAGTTTTCCTCCCACATACTTTTTTTCTATGACACTGATTTGTTGAAGACATCAGGCCAATTGTTTTATAGAATGTCTCATTTTCTGGATTTGTCTCCCCTTTTCCATGGTGTTTAATTTGTTTCTCAGTTCTTGTTTCCTGTAGACTTAGGTTCATCTTCAGTATTTTTGGCAATTTTTGGCAAAGATAATACAATTTGATAACATACATGCCTATGTAGTATGTTATCAAACTCTGTGATCTTTGTTTTCAAAAGATGAAAATATTTCAAATGGCAAAATATTCTTTTTTTAATGTCTGTATTTTATTGTGGTAACAACACATTACATAAAATTTACCATCTACCCATAGGTGTACAGTCAATGGCATTATACACACTCACACTTGATTATTGTTATTTATAATCTTAATGTGTTTTTTAATGTTTATTTATTTTTGAGAGAGAGAACATTAGCAGGGGAGGGGCAGAGAGCTTGGGGGACAGAGCATCCCAAGCGAACTCCACTGTGACAGCAGACAGACCGATGTGGGGCTCGAACTCACAAAATGTGAGATCATGACCTGAGCTGAAGTCGAGTGCTCAACTGACTGAGCCACCCAGGTACCTCTATTACTATTTGTTTTCAGTGTTTATATATCTTGAGAGAGAGAGGGTGTGTGACGTGCACAGAGAAGTGGCAGGGAGAGAGAGAGAGAGAGAGAGAGAAAGAGAGAGAGAGAATCCTAAGCAGGCTCCATGCTGTCAGCACAGAGTCCCACTTGGGGATCGATCCCACAAACCACAAGATCATAACCTGAGCTGAAATCAAGAACTGGACGCTCAACTGACTGAACCCCCCAAGTGCCCCAAACACATTTACACTTTTGTGCAACCATCACCACTCTCCATCTCCATAACTCTTCTCATCTTCTAAAATTGGAACTCTATATCTATTAATTATTCCCATTCTCCCCCTCCTACTGGACAGAGGATCCTTCCTATCCCTATGTATTTGATTACTCTAGGTACCTCATACAGCATTGGTCTTTTTGTGACTGGCTTCTTTCAGTTAGCAAAATGTCCTCAAATTTCATCCATTTTGTAGCATATGTCAGACTTTCTTTCCTTTTTAAGGCTGAATAATATTCAATTGTATACATGTCACATTTTGCTTATCCATTCTGTCAATAGACATGTAGATTCCTTACACATTTTACCTTTTGTGAATAATGCTGCTATGAACATCAGTGTACAAATATTTCTTTGAGACCCTGCTTTCAAATCTTTTGGATATATTCTCAGAGGTAAAATTGCTGGATCATATGATAATTATATTTTAATTTTTTGAGGAACTAGCAGTTTCCACAGTGACTGTTCTATTTTACATTCCCACCAAATACAGATTCCAATTTGTCCACATCCTTGTCAACACTTGTTTTCTGTTTGTTTGTTTTTTTATAGAAACCATCCTAATATGTAAGAGGTGATATCTCATTGTAGTTTTGGTTTGCATTTCTATAATGATTAGTGATGTTGCACATTTTTCATGTGGTCATTACCCATTTGTAGATCTTTGGAGAAAGTTCTATTCAAGTCCTTTGTCCATTTTTGAATCAGGTTGGTTTTTGTTGTTATATTCTGAATATTAATTTCTTATCAGATACATGATTTGTAAATATTTTTCTCCCATTCTGTGGGCTGCCTTTTTACTCTGTAGGTAGTGTCTTTTAAGGCACAAGATATTTAAATTTTCATAAAGTCCAATTTCTTCCTTCCTTCTTTTCTTTTGTTCTTTCTTTCTTTCTCTTTCTTTCTTTCTTCCATCTGTCTTTCTGTCTTTCTCTTTTTTTCTTTTGTTACCTGTGCCTTTAGTATCCTATCCAATAAATCATTACCAAATCTAACATCATGAAGCTTTGTCCTTTATATTCTTCGAAGCGTTTTATTGTTTCAAGTCTTGCATTTAGGTTCTTTATCCATCCTGAATTAATTTTACATATAGTGTTAGGTCCAACTTCTTTCTTCTGTATGTGGATATCTAGTTTTCCTAGCACCTGTTGTTGAAAAGACTGCCTTTTCCTTATTAAATGGTCTTGGCACCCTTGTCAAAAATCATTTGACCATATGTGTGAGGGTTTATTTCTGGGCTCTCTATTCTATTCCATTGTTCTATATGTCTCTCTTTCTGCCAACATACTTTTTTGATTACTCTAGTTTTGTAGTAAGTTTTGAAAACAGTGAATAAGAGACCTCAAACTTTGCTCTTTTTCAAGATTGTTTGGCTATTTGGGGTGTCTTGGAATACATATGAATTCTAGGTTGGGTTTTTCTATTTCTGCAAAAACAAAAATTGGTATTTTGATAGTGATAGAATTGAATCTGTAGATCACTTTGGGTAGTATTGGCATTTTAACAATATTAACTTTTCCAATTTATGAATATGGGATGTGTTTCAATTCATTTGTGTCATCTTTAATTTCTTTCAGCAAAGTTTTGTAGTTTTCATTATACAAGTCTTTTCATCTTCTTGGTTAAGTTTTTTTTTTCTTTTTTCTTTTCAAAAAAATTTTTTAATGTTTATGTATTTCTGAGACAGAGAGAGACAGAGCATGAGCGGGGAAGGGGCAGAGAGAGAGGGAGACACAGAATCAGAAGCAGGCTCCAGGCTCCGAGCTGTCAGCACAAATCCTGATGCAGGGCTTGAACTCACAAACCATGAGATCATGACCTGAGCTGAAGTCGGTCGCTCAACCGACTGAGCCACCCAGACACCTCACTTCTTGGTTAAGTTAATTCTTAGATATTTTATTCCTTTTGATGGAATTCATTTATAACTCACTTTTCATGTTGCTCATTGTTAGTATATAGAAATGCAACTGCTATTTGTATGCTGAATTTGTATCCTGGTGCTTTACCAAAGTCATTTTTTCCAACAATTGTGTGTGTGTATGTGTGTGTGTGTGTGATCTTTGTTTTCTACATGTATGATCATATAATCTGCAACAGAGATCATTTTACTTGTTCTTTTCCAATTAGGATGCCTTTTATTTCTTTTTTCTTGCCTAATTGCTCTGGCTAGAACTTTTATTATTATTTTGAAAAGAAGTGGTGAAAGCAGGAATCTTTGCTTTGTACTTGATCTTAGAGGAAATGCTTTCAGTCTTTCACCATTAAGTATAATGTTCACTGAGAAATTTTTATATATGGCTTTTATCATTTTGAGGTAGTTTCGCTCTATTTCTACTTTGCTAAATGTTTATTTCATGAAAGTTCTTGAATTTTGTCAAATGCTTTTTCTGTATCAAGTGAGATGATTATGTGGGTTTTTTCTTCCTTCTGTTGATTTGATTTATTATATTGACAGAGTTGTATGTTGAGCCATCTTGCATTCCAAGAAAAAGTACCACTTGGTCATAGTGTATAATCCTTTTAATATGCTGCACAATTTGGTTTGCTAGTATTTTGTTGAGCATTTGTGCATCAATATTCATAAGAGACATTGGTTTGTAGTTTTCTTATAGCAACCTTGTCTGGCTTTAGTGTCAGGATTATGCTGGCCTCACTGAATGAGTTAGGACATGTTCCCTCCTCTTCAATTTTTTTGGGAAGTTTCAGTAGTATTGGTATTAGTTCTTAAAGTATTTGATAGAATTCACCAGTGAAGCCATCAGGCCCAGAACTTTCCTTTGTTGGGAGATTTTTTTTTTTTATCACTGATTTACTCTCTCCTCATTAGTTATAGTTCTATTGAGATTTTCTTTCTTTGTGATTTAGTCTGGTAGTTTTGCATCCCTGTGAATTTTTTCATTTCATCTAGATTGTCTAATTTGTTGGTGAACAATTTTTCATAGTACCCTCTTATATTTCTAATTTGTTATAATTGGTAGTAAGAGCCCCATTTTAATTTCTAACTTTAGTTATATGCATCTTCTCTCTTTTTTCTTAGTCCATCTAGCTAAAAGTTTGTGAATTTCATTGATTTTTTTAAAAACGACTTTTGGTTTCACTGATTTTCATTGTTTTCTTATTCTGTATTTTGCTTACCTCTCCTTTTGTTTTTATTATTTCCTTTCTTCTGTGAGTTTTGGAATTTTGTTCTTCTTTTTCTAGTTCCTTAAGTTGTATAGTTATATTGTTGATTTGAGATATTCCTTGTTTTTTAAATTTATTTACTTACTTTTAATTCCAGTACAATTAATGTACAGTGTTATATTAGTGTCAGATGTACAATATAGTGGTACAGGGGCACCTAGGTGGCTCAGTCAATTAAGCATCTGCCTCCTGATTTCGGCTTTGGTCATGATTTCAGGGTCATGAGATTGAGCCCTGCTGTGAACACAGAGCCTGCTTGGGATTCTCTCTCTCCCTCTCCCTCTGTCTCACTCTCCACCCCCCCCAAATGAACAAATATTTAACAAAACAAAACAAAACACCAATATAGTGGTACAAGAATTCTATATATTACTCAGTGCTCATCATGATAAGTGTACTCTTAATCCCCTTCACCTATTTCACCCATCACCCCACCCACCTCCCTCTGGTAACCACTAGTTTGTTTGGGTTAAAAGTCTGTTTTTTGGTTTGTCTCTTTTTTTGTTTCTTTGTTTTGTTTCTTAAATTCCACATGAGTGAGGTCATATAGTACTTGTATTTCTCTGACTTATTTCACTTAGCATTATATCCTCTAGATCCATCTATGTTGTTGCAAATGGCAAAATTTCATTCTTTTTTATGGCTGAGTAATATTCCATTGTATATATTTATCACATCTTATTTTTCCGTTCATCTATCAATGGTCACTTGGGTTACTTCCATATTTTGGCTATTATAAATAATGCTGCAATAAACATAGGGGTGCATATACCTTTTTGAATTAGTGTTTTCATATTCTTTGGGTAAATGCCCAATAGTGGAATTACTGGATCATATACTAATTCTATTTTTAATTTTTTGAGGAATCTCCATACTGTTTTCCACAGTGGCTGCACCAATATGTATTCCCACTAACAGTGCATGCGAGTTTCTTCTACACATCCTCACCAACCCTGTTGTTTCTTGTGATTTTTTTTTTCATTTAAATGGGCTATACTTTCATGTTTCTTTATACACCTTATTTTGTTGTTGTTGTTGTTGAACATTGATATCTGAATCTAATAATGGGATAACTCTGGAAATTAGATTCTCCCCCTTCCCAGGGTATACTGGTTTTTTTTGTTATTGTTTTTGTTTATTTTTGTCATTGTTGTAGGCTGTCTCTGTGCTGAAGGTCAGGCTGAGGTGTAAAATTAAGGTCTTTTCAGGTCTTTTCTGAGCCTTTCCCTGGACATGCATGGTCACATTCAACTTTTCCCCTTATTTACAGTTGTTTTTTTGTTTTTTTTTAAATTTTTTTTCAACATTTTTTATTTATTTTTGGGACAGAGAGAGACAGAGCATGAACGGGGGAGGGGCAGAGAGAGAGGGAGACACAGAATCGGAAACAGGCTCCAGGCTCCGAGCCCTCAGCCCAGAGCCTGACGCGGGGCTCGAACTCACGGACCGCGAGATCGTGACCTGGCTGAAGTCGGACGCTTAACCGACTGCGCCACCCAGGCACCCCTTACAGTTGTTTTTAAGTGCCCTAGGAAAGAGGGGAAAAGGATACTGCCCTTTAAATCTCCGGTAGTTTCTTCAACCAGAGAGGAAGGGCCTTACAACAGTGTAATGGAGAGAGGAGGCTCTTTATCTGCACCTCTGTGATCAGAAGCAACAATCAGCAAACAGAGCACAGATCCACTATATTTGAAGGACATGGTCCTTTTAGCTCACCCTGGCTCCAGCAAGCTACTAGAGTAACACATACATGACTCCCTGACACAAGCCTAGAGGGATGGGGGATGAGTAGCTGCTACTGTGTTAAGATCTGAAATTAACCAAACTTAATCTTAATTTGCAATCCAAATCTTCTCCTGGAAGTTGCAAGCCTTCCATAGACTCCAGAGTTTCAAAACAGTTATATCAGATAAAATGTGGCAGTGCAAGTGTTGTCCTGAGGAGGAGACAGATTCCTGGTGCTTCTTACTCTCCTGTCTTCCCAGAATCTTCAAAAGTATTCTTTGTATAATTTTCAAAAATATACTCTATCTGTAGTAAAGCCCCATTTTCTTCCTAACACTGTATTCTTGGGTTTGTTTTGTTTTGGCTCACTCATGCCAGAAGTTTGTCTAGTTTGTTAGTCTTTTAAATAAGCAGGCAGATTTTTTTTTTTTTTTGTAGCTCCTTTCTCATGCTTATTTTTCAATTTATTAATTTTTGTTCTTAATTCTGTCTTTTTATATTCTTTGGGGTTCTCTGTTATTTAAGTAGCTTCTTAAGTATTTAATTCATTTACTTCAATCTTTTTTATGTTCATTAAGAGAACCATTTTATTAAAGATAGACCTTAACACATACCATAATTAAACAATTTTTTAACCTTTTGGGCATGTGTGCATTTTTTAATACACTCAAAGCTTCAAAAATGAAATGGTCAAAGCCCTCTTTCATCTTCTAGGAGACTTATACACTGTTAACAAACTCCCACTAGCAAGAGGAAACTTTCTTTTATACAGCTTAACTCTAGATGAATTGGATAGAAGAGGTTCTCTGCATGAAGTAATCTCAAGAAGAATCTGAGGGGAAGATGACAGACACTATACTGCAAAGGGTACTCATGGTCTCCAGAAAGAATTTTTTTTTCTGTTTTCACAGCTACCTTCACAGTTTCAGTCTAATTTGTGGGGTCTGTGCAGAGGACTCATTAATTGGTGTCCTTTCTTTCACTCTTGAGCAGACAGTAATGCTTTATCCAGTGGTGTTGAGTTTCATGACTTTTCTTACTACCAAAGATGCTTATTCCCCTTTAAGAATAGAATATATCAAATTAAACTTTTTATTCTGAGATAATTTCAGATTCACATGTAATTGTGCTAAATAATAAAGAAAGCTATCTTGTACTCATTTTTCCCAGTGGTAACATCTTGCATAATTACAGTAAAATCTCACAACCAGGAAATTGACATTGATACCGTCAAGATACAGATCATTTCATCACTAGAAGGATCATGGTTATTCTTTTAACCCATGTTACCCTTTTAGAGTCACCTCCACCATCCTCCTTCTTAACACCAGACAACCACTAATCTGTTCTCCATTTCTATGCTTTGTCATTTCAAAAGTCTTCTATAAATGTAATTATGCAGTATATACCTTTTAAGATTGGCCTCATCATTCAGCACAGTTCTCTGGAGAACCACTGAGATTGTTTCGTGTACCAGTAGTTTGTTCGTAGTATTTCATGGTTTGGCTGTACATTTATTTAACCCATGGAAGGACATCTGGGTTGTTTCCAGTTTTTGTCTATAAAGCTGTATAAACTATATAGTGGTTTTTGAGTGAATATAGTCTTCATTTTTCTGGGATAAAGGCCCAGGAGTGCCATTTCTGGATCACATGGTGCTTTGCGTTTTTTATTTTTAACGAGATTGCCACACTGCTTTCTAGACTGACATCTGACATTCCCACCAGAAGTTGTAACATTTGACATTTCCAGAAGGAATGTATCAATGATCCAGGTTTTTTGCAACCTTGTTGGAATTTGGTGTTTTCACTATTTTTAATTTAGCCATTCTGATATGTGGGTAATGATAGGTGTGTGGTGTTATCTCATTGTGGTTTTGATTTGCACTTCTCTAAAGGCCAATGATGTTGAACACTTTTCCATATCTTTATATGCCATCTGTGTATTTTCTTTGGTAAAATGTCTCTTCATGTCTTTTGCCTATTTTCTAACTGTATTGTTTGAAGTATTTTTTACAGTTAAGTTTTGAAAGTTTTTTATATATTTTAGATACTATTGCTTTGTCAGATTGTGATTTGCAAATATTTTCTCTCACTATGTAGCTGGTCTTTTCATCCTCTTAACAGGGTTTTTCATACAGCAAGAGTTTTTAATTTTGATTAAGTCCAATTCGTCAATTTTCTTTTATGGCTTACGCTTTTTGTGTTCAAAGCTCTTTACCCAACTTTAGATTCCTGAAGATTTTCTCATTTTTTCCTTAATGTTTTGTAGTTTCACATTTTACATTTAAATCTGTGATCCATTTTGAGTTAATTTTTGTATAAGTTATGAGATTATTATGTATAAGATATGACTAAATTTTTGTATAAGATATGTATAAAGTTCTCTTTTTTTGCCTGCAGATATTCAATTGCTCTAACATCATTTGTTGAAAAGGCTACCTCTCCCACAATAAATTTATTTTTTACTTTTATAAAAAATCATTAGGCAGTGGTGCCTGACTGGTTTTGTCTGTGGAGCGTGAAACTCTTGATCTCAGGGTTGTATGAGCCCCACATTGGATATTAAGAATGTAAAGTTCTTATTGGATGTAAAGATTACTTAAAAACAAAATCTTATAAAAAATCATTAGGCACATTTGGATGGGTCTATTTCTGGGTTCTCTATTCCATTCCATTGATCTATGTGTCTATCCTTCCACCAACACCACACAATTTTAACTAATGTAGCTATATAATACATCTTGAAATTAACCATATTGATTCTTCCCATTTTATTCCTTTCCAAAATTATTTTAGCTTTTCTAGTTCATTTGCATTTCTATATACATTTTAGAATAGTCTTGGGGCACCTGGGTGGCTCAGTTGGTTAAGTGTCTAATTCTTGGCTTTGGCTCAGGTCATGATCTCACAGTTTGTGAGTTTGAGCCCTGCACTGTCAGTGAAGAGGCTGCTTGGGCTTCTCTCTCTCTCTCTCTCTCTCTCTCTCTCTCTCTCTCTTTTTTTGCCCCAAGATAAATAAATAAATAATCTTAAAAAAATAGAATAGTCTTGTCCATATCTACAAAAAAATCTTTCTGGGATTTTGATAAGAATTACATTCAATCTTTGTATCAATCTGGGGAGAAATGATATCTTAACTATGTTGAATCTCCCAGTCCATGAATACAGAATGTCTCTCCATGTACAAAGACTTTTAAAACTTTCATTCAACAGTGTATAGTTTTCAGCACATAAGTGATAAAAAAAGTTTTGTTAAATATACACTATTTCATTTAAAAAATCACTTGTAAATGATGTATTGTATTTTTAATATCAATGTCCGTGTATCTATCACTAGTATATAGAAGTATAATTGATTTTGTACATTTACCTTCCATCCTATGATCTCACTTTTTCTTTCTATAAGTTTTGCATATTCCTTGATATTTTCTACAATCGTGTCATCTGCAAATAGGGGCAGATTTATTTCTTCTGTTCAGATCTATATGCCTTTTATTTCCTTTTCTTACTTTATTGCACTTTCTAGAACTTCCAGCTCTATGTTTATAAGAGTGGCAAGAGAAGACCTCATTCATTTGTTCTCAACCTTAGGGGTACAGCATTCCATCTTTCACCATTAAGTATGTTAGCATTTATCAGGGTGCAGTTCCCTCTATTTGTATTTTTCTGAGTTTCTATCATGAATTGGTGTTAAATTTTGTCAAATACTTTTGTTGTTTTGTTGTCATGCTTTTTCTTCTTTTGACTATGAACATAGTAGAATACATTGATTAATTTTCAAATACTGGAATCAATCCCATTTCATGATGATGTATAATTCTTTTTATGTATTACTGAATTCTATTTGCTAGTATTTTGTTATGACTTTTGTGTCTATATTCATGACAAACATTGGCCTTAAGTTTTCTATTTTTGTACTGTCTTTGACTGGTTTAGGTATCAGTGTAACACTAGTGCCATAAGATGAATTGAAGTATTTCCTCCTCTTTCATTTTCTGGAAGATTGTGTAGAATTAGCGTTAGTTATTATTTTAACTTTTGGTAGAATTCTTCAATGAAACTATCTGGAGAGAGTTTCAACTATCTTTGAAATCCTGGAGATTTCAAATTATGAATTCAATTTCCTTGATAGTTACAGGGCAACTTTATTTATAGGATGAATTGTGGTTTGTGTCTTTCAAAAAACTGGTCCATTTTATTGTCAATTTTATGTATGTAGAGTTGCTCATAATATCCATTATTCTTTTAATATCTGTACCATCTGTGATGTTATCCCATTTCATTTCTAATATTGATAATATGCGGTGCCTCTTCTCTTCCCCCACCACCGGCCTCTGGTCAGTCTTACTAGAGGTTTGTCAGTTTTGCTGTTTCCAAATAACCAGCTATGTTACTTGTTTCACTGATTGTTTTCCCTTTTGTTTCTGTTTTTCATTTCATTACTTTATACTTTTATCTTTATTATTTTCTTCCTTCTGTTTGATTTGGGTTATTTTTGCTCTTCTTTTCCTAAATCCTTAAGGTGGCATTTAGGATTACTGATTTGAGGCTTTTCCTCTTTTTTAACGTATGCATTTAGTGTGATAAATTTTCTTGGCAGTGCTTTAGCTATGTCCCACAAACTTTGTTACCTTGTGTTTTTATTTCCGTTCAGTTCAATGTATTTTTTTGTATGTCCCTTGAGACTTCCTCTTTGACCCATGGATTATTTTGAAGTGTGTCTTGGGGTGCCTGGGTGGCTCAGTCAGTTAAGCGGCTGACTTTGGCTCAGGTCATGATCTCACAGTTCGTGGGTTCGAGCCCCACATTGGGCTCTGGACAGCTCAGAGCTCAGAGCCTGGAGCCGGCTTTAGATTCTGTGTCTCCCTCTCTCTCTGCCCCACCCCTGCTCACACTCTCTCTCTCTCTCTCAAAAATAAATAAAACATTAAAGAAAAAAATGTGTGTCTTTTTGTTTTCAAGTGTTTGGAGTGTTTCCTGTTCTGTATTATTGATTTCTAGCTTGATACTATTATTGTCACAGAACACATTATTTTAGTTCATTTAAATTTGTTGAGGTTAAGTTTATGACCCAGAATATGATTTTAGTATGTGGTCTTTGGGTTTTTGAAAATAATGTATATTCTGCTATTGTTGGGTGTTCAATAAATATTGATTAGATCTTGTAGGCAGATGGTGCTGTTGAGTTTTCCTATATACCTGTTGATTTTCTTTCTTTTTTTTTTTTAATATTTATTTATTTTTGAAGGAGAAAGAGACAGACTGCAAGTGGGGGAGGGGCAAAGAGAAAGAGAGAGAGACACAGAATCTGAACAGGCTCCAGGCTCTGAGCTGTCAGCACAGAGCCCAACACGGGTCTCAAACCCATGAACCGTGAGATCATGACCTGAGCCAAAGTCAGATGCTTAACCAACTGGGCCACCCAGGTGCCCCATACCTGTTGATTTTCTATCTTACCTGTTATTCTATAAATTGAGAGACAGGAATTTATGTCCCCAACTATAATTGAGTGAACATGTCTACTCCCCCTTTCAGTTTTATCAGTTTTTGCGTCACATATTTTGCAGCTCTGCTGTTTGGTGCATACACATTTAGGATTGCTAGGTCTTCTTGGTGGGTTGACTCTTTTATCATCATATAATGAACTTGTCTGTCTCTGGTTATTTACTTTGTTAAGTCCACTTTATATGATGCTAATATAATCACTTCCACTTTTTGATGAATATGTGCATAATACATCTTTCTCTATCCTTTTACGTCTTACCTGACTATATAGTTATATTTTGAGTTTCTTGTAGACAGTATATAGTTAGGTCATGTTTTTTTAAATCCACTCTGCAATCTGTCTCTTGATATGTTTAATGTAATTATTAATATATTAGGGCTTAAGTCTCCTAGGGGTTGCCTGTCCTCTCTTTTTCATTTGTTTTCTTTTTTCTGCTTTCCTATAGATTGCATGAACATTCTTTAGAATTCCATTTTATGTATAATACATTTAAGTGTATCTATCTGTATAGATTTTTTTAGTGGTTGCTCTAGGCAATACATTATACATACATTACTTCTTACTGATATCATCATTATATTCGTTTGAGTGAAGTATAGAAATCTTATCTCCCTTTCTGTCCCTTTGCCTTCCCTGTTTAAAACTACCTAAAATATTTTCTCAATATACCTTTAGAACTGCATCAGTATTATACTTTGTTTCAAGTGTCAAACACAATTTAAAAAACTCAAAGAGAAGGAAAGCTTACTTTATTTATCCAAATTTTTGCTTACCATATTATTTCTTCCTTCCTGGTGTTCCTAGGTTCTTTCTTTTATCACTTTCAGTTCTCTTTAGAGAACTTCCTTCAGTCATCTTTCATCTGAGGTCTTGATTTCCCCTTCATATCTTTTCTCTGGGTATTGGATTCTGGGTGACAATTCTTTTATCACTTTGAAAATATTATGCCATTCCTTTGGGGCCTCCATGGTTTCTGATGATAAATTGATGTCATTCTAATTGTTTTCCCCTGGTTTCAGATTTTGTTCTGTGTCTTTAGTTTTCAGAAGTTTAATTATGTTTCTTAATATGGATTTCTTTGGTTTTATCCTACTGGGAGTTTGATTAGCTTCTTGAATGTGTAGGTTTATGTCTCTCACAAATTTCGGGAATTTTCAAGTTTTACTTCTTTGAATACTTTTTCAGCCCCATCCTCTTTCTCCTCTCCTTCTGAGACTCTGATGACACTGTTAGATCTTTGTCATAGTCCCACAAGCTTCTGAGGCTCTGTTCATATCTTTTTTTTTTTAATGTTTATTTATTTTTGAGAGATAGAGACAGAGCACAAGTCGGGGAGGGGCAGAGAGAGAGAGGGTGACACAGAATCTCCAACAGGCTCCAGACTCTGAGCTGTCAGTACACAGCCTGACACAGGCCTCAAACTCGGGAACGCCAAGATCATGAAGGCTGAAGTCAGAGGCTTAACCGACTGAGCCACCCAGGCGCCCCTCTGTTCATATCTTTTTAGTCTAGTTCCTCTATATTAGTTTGGATATTTCTATTGTTCTATCTTCCAATTCATTGATTCTTTCCTCTGTCTCCTCCATTCTGCTGTTGAGCCCATTCATTGAGCTTTTCATAACACTCGTTGTATTTTTCTGATCTAAAATTTGTTTTTAAAGTGTATTTATTTTGAGAGAGAAAGCGCATGTGCATGAGCGGAGGAGGGTCAGAGAGAGAAGGAGAGAATCCCAAGCTGGTTTTGTGCTGTCAGCACAGAACCAGACATGGGGCTTGATCTCACAAACCATGAGATCATGACCTGAACTGAAGAGTTGGACACTCAACAAAATGAGCCACCCGGGCACCTCTGATCTAAAATTTCTATTAGGTTCTTCTTTATAACTTCTATTTCTTTCTAAGACCTTCTATTTCTCTGCTGAGTCCTTCTATTTTTTCATTGTTTGCAATCGCTCACTAAAACCATTTTTCTCATGGCTTTAAAAAAATTTTTTTAATGTTTATTTATTTTTGAGAGACAGAGACAGAGCATGAGCAGAAGAGGAACAGAGAGAGGGAGACACAGAATCAGAAGCAGGCTCCAGGCTCTGAGCTGTCAGCACAGGGCCCAACACGGGGCTCAAACTCATGAGCTGTGAGATCACGACCTGAGATTAAGTTGGACAATTAACCAACTGAGCCACCCAGGCACCCCAATCTCATGGCTTTTTAATTTATTTTTATTTTTATTTTTTTTTGACAGAAGGAATTTTCTTTTTTTTTTTATTTATTTATTTATTTATTTATTTTCAATATATGAAATTTATTGTCAAATTGGTTTCCATACAAACCCCAGTGCTCATCCCAAAAGATGTCCTCCTCAATACCCATCACCCACCCTCCGCTCCCTTCCACCGCCCATCAACCCTCAGTTTGTTCTCAGTTTTTAAGAGTCTCTTATGCTTTGGCTCTCTCCCACTCTAACCTCTTTTTTTTTTTTTTTTTCCTTTCCCTCCTCCATGGGTTTCTGTTCAGTTTCTCAGGATCCACATAAGAGTGAAAACATATGGTATCTGTCTTTCTCTGTATGGCTTATTTCACTTAGCATCACACTCTCCAGTTTCATCCACGTTGCTACAAAGGGCCATATTTCATTCTTTCTCATTGCCACGTAGTACTCCATTGTGTATATAAACCACAATTTCTTTATCCATTCATCAGTTGATGGACATTTAGGCTCTTTCCATAATTTGGCTATTGTTGAGAGTGCTGCTATACACATTGGGGTACAAGTGCCCCTATGCATCAGTACTCCTGTATCCCTTGGGTAAATTCCTAGCAGTGTTATTGCTGGGTCATAGGGTAGGTCTATTTTTAATTTTCTGAGGAACCTCCACACTGCTTTCCAGAGTGGCTGCACCAATTTGCATTCCCACCAACAGTGCAAGAGGGTTCCCGTTTCTCCACATCCTCGCCAGCATCTAGTCTCCTGATTTGTTCATTTTGGCCACTCTGACTGGCGTGAGGTGATATCTGAGTGTGGTTTTGATTTGTATTTCCCTGATAAGGAGCGACGTTGAGCATCTTTTCATGTGCCTGTTGGCCATCCGGATGTCTTCTTTAGAGAAGTGTCTATTCATGTTTTCTGCCCATTTCTTCACTGGGTTATTTGTTTTTTGGGTGTGGAGTTTGGTGAGCTCTTTATAGATTTTGGATACTAGCCCTTTGTCTGATATGTCATTTGCAAATATCTTTTCCCATTCCGTTGGTTGCCTTTTAGTTTTGTTGGTTGTTTCCTTTGCTGTGCAGATCTCATGGCTTTTTAAAATCTTAGTCTAATAATTCTAATATATCTGTCATTCTGTCATCTTGGTGTTAGCATCTACTGATTTTCTTTTTTAATTCGGTTTCCTTAGGTTCTTGGTATGATGGGTGATTTTCATGCAGTCTTGGACTTTTTGTATGTTATGAAACTCTGAACCTTAAATCATCTGTTTTAGCTGTTGTTGTTTACACTGCTCCAATAGAGGAAGGGGAGGGGCATTGCCCCATTATTGCCAAGTGGAGATAGAAGCATATCTCCACTCAGCCTCTATTGATACTTGAGGGGGACAGCTCCTCATTACTCTTGAGAAGGGGTGGGAGTTCTGGTTCCTTACTTCTTTTCCACTGATACCACAGTGGGTGTAGTCTCATTACGAAGACGAGATGGTGAATCTCGACCCTACACTAGGCCTCATACTACCACAGTGGGAAGTAAAATGGTTATTTGATACTTGTTAGATTGGGGCAGAAGTCTAGGCTCCCTGTGTGGTCTTCATTAAAAACCACATGGTGAGAGAGAGGTCATGGCTAGATAGCACAAAGGTCCTGGTTTCCTATTTCGTATGCTCTAAAACCACCAGCTGGAGCACCTAATTTCAGCTTTGTGAGAATCCAACTCTACATCCCCTACCCAGCTTGGGTGTGAGTGGGTCCACATTTTTTTGTGTGTAGTTAGTGTTTGGCTGGAGCAGCGAAGTTACTGTCTAAAAGTTTTGTGTCTTGCTAGGCTGCACTTTTCCTGGTCTTTTGATTAGAGAAAGCAGACTTCTGTTTTTTATTTGGTCTGCACTCATTCATTCATGTTTCTAGGCTGCTGGCTTCTTCAGCATGAAGTCTGGAATATATAAGGCAAAAAGAAAACCCAAGGAACTCACCACTGCGTCATACCTTATGTCTCAGGTTTCCTTCTTCTTTAAAAAAATTTTTTTTTAACATTTATTTATTTTTGAGAGAACAAGAGCAGGAGAGGGGCAGAGAGAGAGGGAGACACAGAATCCAAAGCAGGATCCAGGCTCTGAGCTGTCAGCACAGAGCCCAATGTGAGGCTCGAAACCACTAACCATGAGATCATGACCTGAGCTGAAGTCAGATGCTTAACTGACTGAACCACCTAGACGCCCCTCAAGTTTCCTTCTTCTCTCTTCATTGCAGAGTCTCTTATGTTTGTTTTACATATGAAGTCTAGGGTTTGCACCTGTCCTTGGTGAGAGGAATAGGGGAAAGTATATATACTCCACAGGTTCTGTTTTAAATCCTTACTGATTGCTAATGACTGCACTTGAAAGCATAAATTTATCTTAAGTATTACTTTAGCTGTATCCCACAAGTTTTTGATATTTTGTGTTTTACTGTTGATTGACTCTAAATGCTTTACAATTTTTCTTATGATTTCTCCTTTGTCCCATGAATTATACTTAACTACATCTTAAAATTTCCAAATGGATTCTTTTTTTCTGTTTTTGTTATAGATTTCTAATTTTGTTGACTGTTGTATTTTACTCAGAAAACAGTCTGTATGCCATTGATTCTTTGGTATATGGTAGGACTTGCTTTATTGCCCACTGTTTGGCCAGTTTTTATTGTATAAATGTTCCTTGTGTGTTTTAAGAAAACATGTTATTTAATGATTGGCATAATCCTATGATTACTACTTATTAGGAAAGACTTTTTTCATCTATCCAATGGCTAGACACATATGATGGGGAATGGACTTTTTTTTCTTTTTGAGAGTCTAGGCTGTGGTAAAGGGGGTAGTCTCAGTCTCAACTCCCAACTACTGCAGCCCAAGGTCTTTGTTTGTCTAAGAGCATTAAAACCCAAGCCCCTAGATTTTGCAGTACTGCCCTCTCCCCCAACACCACCACACACCAAGAGCAGCTGTTCAAGAGTTCCAGGTTCAGTTCCTGCTTTGCTTCTAGAACAAGGGCTTGCCCTTTCTTTCTCATGAGTTCAGTGACACATTTAAAACAATGTTCCAGTTCTGCTTTTCCCATTTAACATGACAAGGAGGGAGGCAGTTAGGAGACTTGACACTCCTCTTATTTGAGGTTGGGATTAACAGAGAAGCACAGAGCAAAGAAGAAAGAAGTAGAAGAAAGTGGTCAGAGAGCATGGATCAGATGGATGCCTCCATGGGTTAGGCAAAAGCTAGGAATCACTTTTCTAGAGCAATGCTTCCCAGGAGTCACCTGAGGCTTTTGTTCCTACATGCAGCTTCCTAGGCTCCTCTCCTGGCAATCATGAATTTAGTGTTCTAGGGTGGGACTCTGAAAACTATTTTCTTCCAGAGCCTCAGGTGACTCTTATGGAAAAAAAAAAAAAAGGTTTAGAAAGCAACGTTCTAGAGTACTGTATGATTCCCAGGTCTTCCTTCCCTAGGTCTGAGATCTTGGAATCTGTGGTTTTGGCAGGAACCATAGGAGATGTTGCCATTAAAAAAATAACTAAACAAAAGTTAAGAGTACAGGTAAAAAAAAAAAAAAAAAAAAAAAAAGCCAAGGGGCACCTGGGTGGCTCAGTCGGTTAAGTGACCAACTTCGGCTCAGGTCATGATCTCACAGTTCATGGGTTCAAGTCCCACATCAGGCTCTGTGCTGACAGCTCAGAGCCTGGAGTCTGCTTTGGATCCTGTGTCTGCGTCTCTCTCTGCCCCTCCCCTGCTCGTGCTCTGTTTCTCTCTGTCTCTCAAAAAATAAATAAATTAAAAAAAAAAAAAGCCATAAGACTAGTATACA
Organism: Acinonyx jubatus; assembly: GCF_027475565.1. NCBI lineage: Eukaryota > Metazoa > Chordata > Mammalia > Carnivora > Felidae > Acinonyx > Acinonyx jubatus. The sequence goes on from NC_069393.1 coordinate 32,912,950, forward strand.
GACATAAGTACAAAGCAGTCAGAGATAATACTGTGTACTCAGAACCTGTAAAAATGTGGATACAGAAATCATATATTCATTAATTCATTCAACAAACACTTTTTGAGCCCAGTTATGTCCTTTTATGTCTAGGAGCTAGAAATTCTGAAATAAATAAGATACAAACCTGAATTTCAAAAAAAGTGTACAGAAGTACTGTATACAGAAGTACAGACAAGATTGCCAGGTAAAATACAAGATCCCCAATTATTTTTAAGTTTATTTATTTGAGAGAGAGCTCATGCACAAGTGGAGGAGGGACAGAGAGAGAGGGGGAGAGAATCCCAATTAGGCTTCTTGCTGTCAGCATGAAGCCCAACATGGGGCTCAAGATCACGAACCATGAGATCATGGCCTGTGCTGAAATCAAGAGTTGGACGCTTAACCCATTGAGCTGTCCAGGTGCTCCACAAGCTGCCCAATTAAATTTGAATTTCAGATAACCAATGGATAATTTTTTAATGTAAGTATGTCCCAAATTTTGTTTTTCAGGGTTTTTTTTTTTTTTCTCCTAAATCTGTCAACCCTAAATATAGGAATATTTAGGAAAAGCTCTCAACCCAACTCCGGAGGCAAGGGCTGCAAAGTTCAGCCAAATGTCAAAAGGTCTTTGATACAAATTGATTAGAATTAGCAGGCCATGGAGATTGCTGCCAAAAGCAGCTAGGTTTCAAAGTATACCACATTATTCCTAGGTTAAGAAGATAAGGTGTGTTCATTTTCCCCCAAAACAACTACTAAATACCTCGGAATCTCCTTATAACATACTCACATAATTAACATTTTTAGTACCACAGGACTTACAGAACACAGGTTTGTGGGCGAGGTCATCCAAAGTAATTCCTCCTTCAGGATTGAACTCAAAGCTGCTAGTGAAGTTGTATTTTGCAGTTCCTTCTGGAGAAACCGTAACTTTTGCAGAGTCTCCCAGAACCACTTGACTGAATTCTGCACGAATAAAAGTAACTGGAGTATCTCCTTTAAAACCTTTCTGTTGACAGAAGGATACACTTTACAATTTTACTCAAATAGAGAATTTTCCTATACATCTGGAAACTCACTTTGACTTGACCTAAATAGCATTTTCTGTGTTTTCCTAACAAACTATACCACATATACAAAAAGGTTAGGTAGGTAGAAAGTCATTTAAAAAGTCTAGTTGTAACTAACTGCAAAATTCTATTTAAATGCCATTATGTTGGAGTTTTAAAAATAACTTTTCTTGTGTTTACATGATTATAAAAGTATATTGTGAAACATTTGAAAAAGTGAGAAAAGCACATGGAAAACAAATCACCTGTAATTTCACTCTAATATGTAAACACTATTAACATTTTAGAATATATTTTTAGTGCTTTCCAGTGAATATATATGCATGTATGTATGTAAATATATATACAAATATGTACACACATTTATACACACATCTTTTATACATCTTTTAAAACAAAGCAAAATATCATTCATTACATCCTGTTTTGCAATGAGCTTTTGACTTCATAATAGTGAATGAATATCTGCCATTTCATTATTTTGTAATTTTTATAGTTAATTCATATTGTAGTTTTTATTTAAATCCATCAAATGAAATTAATCACAAGAGAAACTCTGGAAGAATTCAGATATTTTTCAGGAGAAAAGACCTGCGGTCTATGAAAACAAAAATCACTTCTTGTGTCACCGGTAAAATTTAGCATTCAAGTTGCCAGGTATTTTACACACATAGTGATTTGACCTGCTGATTATATAGTCGAACAAAAAGGAAAACTGAGAAAGTAGTACCAGTGCAATGTTAAGTAAGACCAGCAGGTCAGGTGTTATAGGAGGGTGCAAAAGCATTTCTCCTGCTGCTGTTTCCAATACATCTTCCCCCAACCTGCAGGTAGATGTTTGACAGGGAAACTTGAACTCAAAGACAAATGTACTTTCAAGAAGAATGAATAAACTAAGGCCTTCTCAGATTTCCAAAGATAACATTACCAAGTCATATCCATCTGTCACAGTGATCTGCACAGGTCTGCCTGTTGATGACACCTGCTCCATATCAGCACTTGGGCAAAGTCCCTCTGGTCTTCTCTGGTCTCTGTAAATATAATGAATCCACCTTTCCCCTCCAGTACCATAGCTGTAGAAGTAGCCATATTATATCATAACCAATACTAGGGGATAACCTAGGAAAATGCTATAGTCCCATCAATGTTTTGTGCCCTTTTCAACCTTTGCAGCTAGACAGGCAGTATTTTACAGAGTTGTTCACAAGGAGGATTACATCAGTTAGCACTAAAATGATCCTTATATGTGTAACTAACCCATAAGCACAAATCATCACAAGACATAGAGGGTAGGAGTGCCATCTCCCTTACTCCCCGCTGCCCCCCACATCTTCCATAGTGTTCTTTGGTAGACTTTTTTTTTTTTTTTTGATGTGCAAAGTTCCCCTCAATGGTTCCTTAATCTCTCACTTTTACAAAACTATACTTTGAGCACAGGAAGGAAACAGCCATATGGAATAATGACTAGTCCATTAGCAAAAGTCCTGACATACGTCTTATTTAGTTAATGATATATTTAAATTATTTTACAACATTAAGGACACAATTTCAAAAATTAATTGGATATGTTTAAGAAAGATTTTCTGACTCAATTCAAAGTGGAACTTAAAGCAATTCAAATGTTTACTGAGGGCATACTATGCTGTGTCTAGGAGTGGTGGTACAAAAAAGGAGCTATCTAGTGTCCCCAGGCTATATAATTATTCCGCCTCTTCTCAGCTACTCCCTCAACCTTTAGTCATCTAAAACAGGTCACTTGTTTAACACCATGTCTTCAGGCTCAATCACAGCCTAAGTGACCCTGACAATTTTCTTATCAAGTTCACATTTGAAAATGACCTTTTACATCAGTTTTCTTCTTTCCTTTTTAATAGTATCACGGGAATTAGACCTTCACTAGCCTGATCTTGGACAAAAGCCTAATTTCTCTGAGCCTCAGTTTCACCTTCTGTAAAATATATAATTTAACTTCTGATGTTTTGTTGTGAATATCCACTAAAACTGCTTAACCTATGAAGCACCGCACAAGTGGTATTATTAATACGCACTGCTTTTCCTGAATGCTCAAATACTCCCTTACATACAAGGAATCTCTCTCGTATTCACAGTCTCTGAGTGCCCGGCACTATGCCTTGTCTTAGCGGCGTATTTACTGAATAATGAATGCAAGAAATCTGGCTAGTTACAAGTGATGGTCAGGGCAGTCAGTGAGGGTCGGGGAGGGGCGCTCCTGTTGCCCCCAGCAGACCTGCACTTCTTGCCATATCGCTCCCAAGAAAATGTAAGGTAACAGTCAAATCAGAAAAGGTTTGATGAAGGAAACCATGTGAAGGGGTGTGGTCTGGGGACACAGGCTTAGCGCCCGCTTACTGCCGGAGACCTCGGCGCAGAGCCAGAAAGGGGTCTAAGTCTGGATTCAGGTGGGAGGTCCGGGGTTAGCGGTAGCTCCTGCGCCTAGCAGGGTCGGTGGCATTTAAGTCTGTACCTGAGTGCACTGCGTTCGGATGCGGTCCCAGCGTTTCACTCTGGCTGTAGCTGAAGAGAAGCTGTAACGGGGTGTGGTCGCAGGTCCACGAAGGAGAGATCGGGGGGCAGAGGGTTTAGGAGGAGTTATAGCCGTCTTACCTGAGGCAGCCACAATTGCGTTACCCGCAACTATAGTAACTAACTACCTCTCGCGAGAACTTAGTTCTGGCATTCTTTACAAGTTTATCCCTAAGACTCGCGGTAATGGTTTCTGTGGGGGAAACAGCTGTCTGCGCCTGCGCTCCAGGAACTAGGCGCTTGAGTAGCAGTTTCTGTTGCCATGTTCGCGGTTGCAACTTTGCTTTAACTTAACTGCAACGTTTTCTAACTTTGGATTTTGTTTTCTCGACCTTTTCCTTTCAATATCCCTACATAAATAGTTGGAAAACCAAGAGGAAATTTACTTAAAGATAAAATAAAAGCCTTTATTACACGGCTTTGAAAACCGGTCATTTAAATCTTTCTCCATGAAAAATGCAGATGAGTTATTTTAAAAGTGAGCCTCTCACACACTGTTGGTGAGAGTGCAAAACAGTCCTACTTCTGGTGCTCAATACTTATACAATAAATAGACTAAGTATATAATACTAATCCAAAGTTTTAATACATTTGAAAACACCAAGAGTTTTGGAATAGTAAAATAGCAAGAACGTGGAAACAACCCAAGTGCCCGTCAGTGGATGAGTGGATGACCAAATTGATTATATAGTCACAAAATAGCATATTACAAAGCAGTCTAAATGAATTAACTGCAACTACACGTGGATGGGTCTTAGCAACATACATACTTTCAAATGTTGCAATATTAAGAGGCATTTTGAAGGGGCTCCCACTGGTTAAATTTGGGCGCCAAAATAAACAATAATGATTACAGTCCATTGAGTAAAATAGGGATACACAAGTTCACATGAATATAAATAAATGGAGAGAGCTCCTAACAGAATGCCAACCCAATAAGAAAGAGGAAATGATGGAAACAGAGAATTACCATTTGGCACACACTATATAAGTGGATGCTAAAGTTGGTGAGAGGAGGTTTGATGAGAAGAGAATATTGGCATGATTTTGGAATACCAATCAGTTACAAAGGGGAAACTGTGAAATGAAACCAACAATATCATGTGGTTGAGGTTAACATCACCAGGATTGGGAGGAGTCTACATTGCATGCCTCCTGATGAGACTCACTGGGAAAAAGAAAGCATCATTTTGTGCTATTCCTGCCATCAGAGAGACTCAGGTTTTAGGCCACCCTCTTGAAAGTACGTGCTGTACTCTTTAAAACTGTCAAAGACATGAAAGACTGGGAACTGTTCCAAAGGAGTCTGAAGATATATGCCAGCTACATGCAATATGTATTCCTGTATAGTATTTTGGACCAGAAAAGAGACATTGTTGTGACAGTGGGCAAAATTTGAATGGGCTTAATGGATTGGATGGTAGTGTACCAAAACTGATTCCCTGATATGGAAGTTTGTTTGCTTTTATATAGGACACTATTTAGAGGAAAATACACAACAGGGTGTTTAGGAGTGTTGGAACATCAAGTCTAGTTTGCTTTGTCCACCCTCAAAATGTCCAGAAAAGGACTAATAGTAAGGAATATATGCATATGCACATATACATGTAAACAAAGTGATCAATGAAGCAATAAGGTGTTAACTATATGAGAATCTGGGTGAAAGAGATGTGGAAATTCTTTGCTCTGTTTTGGCAACTTTTCTGTACATTTAAAATTATTTCAAAAATTATTAAACTATACACACACACACATACTAGTCCCATTGGAAATGTCTTCGGATACAAAACTACCACAGCCAAATTTTAAAAATAAATTTTATTTGTTATAAACATATTAAAATTATAAAAATTAAGAAAAAAATCTTTTAAATGTTGCAGTGTTATTAGTAATTAAAACAAATAGACCTATGGAACTACTGAGTAATTTCTCTCTGGATTTTTTCCCAGGTGAGGGCTCTGAGTGAATTAGTACTGAGAGAGCCATCCTACCTTGCCCACGAAATACTTTTTTACATAATAAGCAAGGGTTACGGCCAAGTCTTTGTTAGGGAACTGTTCTAGATCACTCATGATGCCAAGGCAAGAAAGGATAAATAACAGGTGTCACTTCCTTAAACATAATTAACCCTTTATCATTAGACTGTGGAATGCCTGATGGTAAAACCTTGTGTTATATAGTTCTTTTATTCTCCTGGAATGCATAGCAGTGACCACTCTGAATTTCATGTAATCCTTACAAGGAAAGGCATTCAAATGTTTTTTGACAGATTTAAAACATCAACTTTGCAAGAAAACAAGGAAAAGGCCCTTTTTAGTGCCACAGAAAATACAACAGTACCGAGAATCAGAATTAAGTCATCTACATATACAAACCAATTTGGGGGACAAAAAAAGTTCTATCATCTAATAAAATTCAAACTTTAGTTTGGGTTTCAGAAACCTCCACTAGATGACTCACTATCCCAACAAACTCCTTTCACATTACTCCAAAAAAATTGTTTCTAATTAGCTAATCTGTTATTTCCAGTCAATTTATTTCTGACAACATTCATTAATACAATCAAATGTACTGCTCATCCTCAAATTGATTTAGAAAGTCAAAGTAATCACTGTCAACATCCCTGATGGATATTTTGCAGAAATGGACAAGCTGATTCTAATATTCATATGAAGGGGTGCCTGGGTGGCTCAGTTGGTTGAGCATCCGACTTCAGCTCAGGTCATGATCTCACAATTTGTGGGTTCGAGCCCTGCGTCGGGCTCTGTGATGATAGCTCAGAGCCTGAAGCCTGCTTCAGATTCTGTATCTCCCTCTCTCTCTGCCCCTCCCCTGCTTACACTGTCTCTGTCTCTCAAAAATAAACATCAAAAAAAATTAAAAAATAAAATAAAATTCGTATGGAAATGCAAGAGAGCCAGAATAGCAAACGCAATGTTGAAAAAGAACATAGTTGGAAGACTCACACTTCCCAATTTATAACTTATTACAAAACTACATTTATCAAGTATTAAGTGTAGCTTAATCAAGGCATAAGGATAAACATATAGACAAATGGAATACAGTTGAGAGTTCGGAAATAAAGTAAGAGTGCCATGACAATTCAGTGGGAAAAGAATAGTCTTTCCAACAAATGATGGTGGGACAACCATATATCAAAATGCGAAACAAATAAGTTGAACACCTTCACACCATTTATAAAAATGAACTAAGACCTAAATGTAAAAGCTAAAAACATTAGAATATTAGAAGAGAACATAGGGGTAAATCATGTTAACCTTGCATTAGACGATTGTTTCTTAGACATGACACTGAAAGTACAAGCAACCAAAGAATAGAAAAACTGGAATCAGAATTTTAAAGTTTTGTGCTTTAAAATCAAAGAACACCAGCAGAAAAGTAAAAAAGGGGCACCTGGCTGGTTCAGTCCATACAGCATGCAACTCTTGATGTGGGGTCATGAATTTGAACCCCATGTTGGGTATAGAGATTACTTAAAAAAAAAAAAAAAAAACTTAAAAAAAAAGGAAAAAGGCAGTCCACAGGAGAAAATCTTTGTAAATATATATTGTGTGGGTATATAATTTTTTGTGTATTATATTTTCTACCTTAAAAAAACTTTTCTGACTGGGGAGTGACTGCCTTCTCCCTGGTTAGCCCATTCAGAGACAGCAAAGGCCCCCAACTAGGAGCATGCCTTTGACATGCAAACGAACCAATCCAGAGCCTTACCTCTTACGTTTGGCCCTGCACCCGAGGAGGCAATATTCCTCTACTTTAATTATCCTAGAGCCAGGTAAAAGGACACTAGAGACCACCCATATAGCTCAAAAATTACCAAAATTATTCAAACTAGCCAATACTGAATTATTTATCCTATCCAACTTTGCTTCTCCCTTAGAAACCCCAATAAAGGTCATGGCCTAAGCATTCCCCTCTGGCCCTCCTCCTGACCACCCTGGTATCCTTCCCATATGGCCCTGTGTGTGCAGTGCCTCTGGTCTCTAGAAAGTTTGAATATAATAATGTTCTTGAGCCTCTCTTGTGTCTCCTCTTATGGCTGAACCTAAACTGACTTCATAAAAACACATAGAAGCATACAAAATAAAATAATATCTGATAAGGGTCTACTACACAGAATATATAAATAACCCTTACAACAATAAAGAGACAAATAACCCAATTTTAAAATGGAAAAAGTATTAGAAAACATTTTTCCAAAGAAGATATGCAAATGGCCAATTAGCACAAGAAAGGGAAATACAAATCAAAGCCACAATGAGAGGTCATTTCACATCCACTTGGCTATAATCAGAGACAGACAATGATAGTGTTGGTGAGGATGAAGAGAAATTTAGTAAAAAAAAAAAAAAAAAAATTTTGGAAACTGGGATCACTGCTGGTAGAATTGTAAAATGGTGCAGCTGTTGGAAAACAGTCTGGCAGATCCTCAGAAAGCTAAATATAAAGATAGTATATCATTCAGCAATTCCACTCCTAGTTCCTTGGCCAAGAGAACGGAAAACATGTGTCCACACAAAAACTTGTACATAAATGTTCACAGCAACATTATTCATAATAGTTAAAAGGTAAAAACAACCCAAATGTCCATCTGTTGATGAATGGACAAAAAAAAAAAATGTGTGTCCTTGTTACAGTGGATTATTTAGCCTTAAAACAGAATGAAGACTGATTCATACCACAACACAGATGGACCTGAAAAAACAGTATGCTAATTGAAAGAAGCCAGACACAAAGGGTCACATATTTAATGATTCCATTCATATGAAAAGTCCAAAATTGGCAAGTCCATAGAAAGACAAAGTAGATTAGTGATTGCCACGGGCTGGACAGGAGGAGGGGGAATGAGGAGTGACTACTGATAGGTACAAAGTTTCTTTTTGGGTGATAAGAATGTTCAAAATTGATTATAGTGATGATTGCACAGATTTGTGAATATGCTAAAAACCACCGAGTTGTACACTTTAAAAAGGTGAATGGTATATGAATTCTATCTAATTTTCAAAAGGTTTAAAAAATATATTTTATTGATCATATCTTTTCTTTCCTTAATACCTTACCCCCATTTCTCATCTTTACCAAATCTCATCACTGTTACTTTTTTAAAACCTACATCCAAACTGAACTTTTTCAGTGATACTTTTAAAATATATGTTTATATATTTTTGAGAGGGAGATAGTGCAAGTAGGGGAGAGGTGGTGAGAGAGAATCCCAAGCAGGCTCCTCACTATCAGCGCAGAGCTCCATGTGGGGCTCGATCCCACAAACCGTGAGATCATGGCCTGAGTCGAAATCAAGAGTCGGACGTTTAACCAAGTGAGCCACCCAGGCAACCCTCAATGATACTTTTTTTTTAAAAAGTAATTAACATCCATCTTAACCCATTATCCTTCTACCCATGTATCTTACCTTATGCTACAATCGTACATAGGTCTATCTAAGAGTAAGGTTGTATCTTATGCCAACTTATATGCCCCTTGGTATGTACACAAAACTGTTCATTGAATTATAATTCATATTTACTATTCTTCTCCTCAGTTCTTAGTACAATCATTCGTAAAATCTATTAAATTTCTGCTTTGTGCCAGGGAGCTTCACACAAAGAACTACGGTTCTCCTCTCAGCAGAATTTATAATCTAACATTTACCACTTTTTTTTGGTGTCTTTTTATTTAGAACCCCCAGTATATTATAAATTTCCTTCCTTCATATTTCTCCTGGCTACCCATTATAATGCTCAATATACTCAATAAGTAATTGCTCAGTACTGGGGGTAAACCAATGGGTGTTGCAATCATCCTCCTATACCACTAACTGAGCTCCTGAACACTTCTCCAAAGAGCTAGCACTCAATTTTCCCAGTGATGCTTTAAGCTTCATTCACTCGTTAACTGAACACCTCCTACATGTGAAGCTTCACTTTCTTGAATCATGATTAAATTACAACTAATTCTTAAAGTCATAATTTTTTTTTTTTACACTTCATCTTAGCCAAAAGGTCGAGAAGCTATTTCATAATTTTTTTTTAAAGCCAAGGGCCAATAAAGATCTTTAGAGAATTTTAGTAGACAAAAAAAAGTAGGCTATATATTTTATGCACATAAACATATAATCCCTTTTTAAAAAGTTGTTACAGGCAATACTCATCTATTCACTATGTGGAAAGTTTAGTGTTTATAAATATAAAATACCAATTTATGTAAAATAAGATGCAAATTACTCTTCTATGTCAAAAGAGCTGAATTTTTTAAAAATATAGTTTTGATATACTACCAACTATAACTGTCCAATGGACCTATGGGGCTTTGGAAGGCAGAGTTTCAGCAACTTTTTTTTTATTCATCATTATTACACAGAATTAGAGATTGCTGTGATTTTTATTCAATTTGGGACCCTGGTTAGAGTAAGAACAGTGAGAATTATGCCTTACAAATATCGCGTTAATACTACATCATCGTGATATGGCTTCACGTTGATTGTATATAGAGAAAAAAATAACATTGGAATTAAGGCAATAACCACATGTGCAAACCAAGCACAATACCCTGACACAATGCTTAGTAAAAAGCTCTTTTGGTTTGGTGATGGTTGATATTGCTGCATGCAGGTCAGTCACTGCTTTGAAGGATATGCTGTGAAGAGCTTCGTTTATTTAAGAATCCCTCCTACTGGCCCACAATGGCCAGCAGAAGCCTTCGGTAATCTCCACTTGTGTCACTTACAATCATTGTGCTCAGGGTCTTCTGATACATCTGTTTGAACATCTGTTTTATTTGTACAAGATCAATCTGCATGCAAGAGATGATATTTTTGATGTTAGAAAAAAGCTGTTAAGAGAAAACTGGTATTATTAGAATTATTCTTTAATAGTGAAAAGAATATAATTATAATCAAAGCAGAGAGGGAAAAAAAACACACCAAGTGACTGACATTTAATAGCTACCATTTATACCACTGCTAGCATCACCCTATGAAGGGCTAATTTACTGTTCTGTAAAAATATTGAATAAGGGTGGTACTAGTCTCATCTATTATTCCAAAAAATACTGGTGATTTAAAAACCATTTAAAAAATAATAAAACCATTTGATAGAATGGTTATTATCAAAAACAGAAAATAACAAGTGTTAGCAGGATGTAGAGAAATTGGAACGCTTGTGCACTGCTGGTAGGAATGTAAAACAGTATAGCTGCTGTAGAAGAAGATATGGTGATTCCTCAAAAAAAAATCAAATAGAACTACCATACGATACAGCAGTTCCACTTTCAGGTATGTACACAAAGTGAAAGCAAAGACTCAAGCAAATATTTGTACACCAGTGTTCATACTAGCCAAAGGTGAAAGCAACCTGTCAATTGACAGATGAATAAACAGAAGGTATTGTATACATACAATGGAATACTAGTCAGCCTTAAAAAGGAAAGAAATTCTGACACATGCTACAACATGGATGAACCTTGAAAATGTTATGCTAAGAAAGAAGCCAGTCACAAATGGATAAATACTGTATGATTCCACTTATACAAGGTACCTAGGGTAGTCAAATTCATAGGAAGAGAAAATAGAATGGTGGCTGGTGGTTGCCAGGGGCCGGGGAGAAAGGAGAATGGTAAATTATTGTTTAATAGGCATATAGATTTTTAGTTTTGCAAGGTGAAAAAGTTGTGGTGGTATGGTTGTACAACAACGTGAATGTACGTAATGCCACTGGAATGCATACTTTAAAATGATTAAAATGGTAAGTCTTATGTTGTATATATTTATTACAATTTAAAGAAAAGATCGTGCTTAGAAAATTTAGGTCTAAGTACAAATACACAACTTTAAAAAACATCATATGATGGTTGTCTTTTTAAAAATGATTTACCTTCTCTAGTATAATTTAGTGGCATAGGTTTTCTTTCAATTAAGAAAGAACTCTAATACATATACAAAGTCAAAGAAAGGAAAATATTTGAGGTGTATTTGGGTAAAGAAATAAAGATAAATTTTTAAAAATTATTTTGTAATTAAAAGCTATGCTAAATGTCGAGAATTTTATTATCCAATAGGATTAATCTTTCACAAAATTTTTTACATTAGCAAAATGAAAATGAAAAGATAAATATTTTCCAACTTGATATAACCCAGTATTCTCTGCAGACCTCCTCAAGTAGGAAAAATTCTTGGCACTGGCTACACTGAGACACAGTCATCTGTTGCACTAACTTAAGCCTCTCTCACAGCATGAGGAGAATGAACACTGTACTTCACACAGCCTCCACCAGTAGTGACAAAGGAACTCTTACTTATTTATTTAGTACATGAAATTTATTGTCAAATTGGTTTCCATACAACACCCAGTGCACATCCCAACAGGTGCCCTCCCCAATGCCCTTTCTTAACATCATTCCGAGGGACTGACAACCTGCTGAGGAACTTTCAGGAAATTAACATTCAAAATCAAGTAAGATCAGACAAAAAAAAGAAAGCCTCACCTCACTTCGAGTGACCACAATCCTGACCAGGGTGGAGTCATCTGTGCCGGCACCTTTCATAGAATAGTAGAGCCTCTCAGCAAAGAAGGCAGGGCGGTTCAGGGCACACTGCACTGCAAGTTAGAGATACTTCACACATGATGCCTTGACAAAGGTATCCATGCTCCAGCTTCATTTATCACTTCTAGCCTGCCTTTGATCATTTTCTATAGAATTTTCTGAGAAATTTGAGGTGATGTTCTCCCTCTTGATTTTTTTCTCAGAATCCATCTTTCTAGCCACATTAGATGGGCTACCCTCAATTCTAGAGGATTCCCTCTAATAAATCCCATTTTCTTTCCATAGATGCAATAGCTTACACTCTTTACATTTTTTTCCCTTCAAGTGAGAAAAATCTATAGCAACTGTGGCCAATAATACCTTACTTAAAAAGGAATAATGACTGAAATCTGAATTCTACAAGTCTGAGAGAAGGGTAGGAGATACATTCCAGTATGAAAATGAAAACAGATTTGAGCCAAGATTTGAGAATGATAATAAGTCTGACACATTTTCTCTTAGGAAAATTAACAGCAAAGTCTTTTCCTGCAAATGGTAGAGGTATACTAACTGTACATTATTACTTTAGTTATAATTACTATAGTAATATTTGTAAGACACTCAATTGCTAATACCACATGTGTTCCTAATACTCTCTTTAGTCATATATTCTCCAGGAGAATTAAATTTCCATTTCATCGGACATCTCAAAGAACACCAGAAACTGGGTTTTTGATTTCAAAAGGGAAAAGGGTCTCTTTGGATTGAGTATTTGAAAGATGTTTTTGGGAGCTCAAAATGACACTTTGTGTGATGTCACTTATAGTTCCTTAGGGCTTTCCCATTCACTTTAATGGAACTGCTACATCTACTGTATATTCTTGTTTAATCCTCATGAAGGGCATACAGAATAAAGACCAACGAATTCCAAAACAACCCTATTCGATCACACCACCACCATTCATAAGGAATTGTATATAAAACATGGGATTAGCTCAGCCTCTAAGCAGATTCCCAGAAGGCTATATTAAGCATCATCACTTAATGGGAACAACTAGTCAAAGCCTCATTCATTTACAAACAAAACAAAGCGAAACATAAAAGTATCTTACAGATGGTCTTCAAACCACTTTCAACATTTCCGGAAAATTCACGGGCAACACTACTTAGTAAATCTCGATTAGCCACCTTCAAACAAAAAACACAAGGGTTAAAATATTTTCACAACTTAAAACAGAAGCCAGATCTTCAAAAGAAAAGCTCATACCCTGGAATAAGCCTCCATGGTAGCTTTCAGCTGAGGAAAGCTTCTTGTGGCAAGAATCATGTTAAAGCAAGATTCATCTGTCCCTAGTCTCCCCTCACCAGCTTGATAGAGACGTTGAGCATCTTCCTGAGCCAGCTGGTGGTTAACATTCTGATTCTCATCACGATTTCCCTGCAAAAGAGGAAGGCAAGACTTGGAAGATGTGACACAAGTTCTATTAAAATCCTCCCCCACCAAAAAAAAAAAAAAAAAAAAAAAAAAGCCAAAAAGAAAAACATCTTTTCTAGGATATAAAAACTACCACTCAAATGAAGAAATTATAATTCTCCTTAGCTGGGATTTAAGATCAATATGCATTATACTGAGTTCCACTTTGTATTCATTTATGCAGCTAAAATGTATGGAGCACTTGTTTTGTGTGAGGCTGTATTAGGTTCTCCAGAGAAAGAGTACCTATAGGATATGCAAGGTGGTAGGGACACAAGAAGACAAGGTCCCTGCCCTCAAAGAATTTAAGTCAAGGGAGGGAGTATATAATATGGAGCTTCATGAACTTCCTTTCCTTCAGTCAAGTGAAATCTTAATATTTAAGTTTTATTATGAATGTAGACATAAAAATGACACATGAGCTTTTAGGAAGAAGCTACAAATAACTCAAGTTCTGCCAGACTGTGCCAATTTGTATACCAAATTTTCGCTGGGATGGGAGGGAAAGAAGGAGAGAGCGAGAGAGAAAGCCGTGGGCCTGAACAAGAGCAAAGCCTAGATGGGCATTTGGTTTCTCTCAAAAACACAAACCCAAATGAAGGAAAAGCTGCCCTCTAAAGTCTTGGTGTCAGTCTGAGGAACACAATAGACAAGTGTTCCTTAAAGGTGAGAAACTGTATTCTGAACACAATGGAGAGGTGTTCCTTACAGGTGAGAAACTATTTTGAAGAGCAGTGGGCACAAGAAATAAGCAGAAGCATATTCTAAATGAGAGACTAAAGATAGCACACAGGAAAAGATGCTCAGGAAAAACTTCCCAGATGATTGCCTTTGGATTCAAACACACAAAAACAAGTCTCATTTTCCTGAGAAGCCATTCTTCTGCTCACTCCCTTTAAGAGGTCTCTTTACTTTGTAAAATAGCTGGGCCTTGAACTCTGCATAAAGAGACTTGGCACCTCATGTAGTCTTTTTTTTTTTTTTTTTTTTAAGTAGTCTCCATGCCCAACGTGGGGCTTAAACTCACAACCCTGAGATCAAGAATCACATCCTCTACCAACTAAGCCAGCCAGGTGCCCTTCATGTAAAAAATAATCATTTTTTAGCATTAAATCCCTGTTCCTGTTTTGTCTTCTTGCTGTTGTTTTTCTTCTTGTTGTTTTTCAATGCTAATCTATTTCCCTACTCTGTTATTCCATTGTAGGTAAATTCAATTTCTTCCCACCCATTTGCTTTCTCATTTCCACATTCACTCACTTTGGCACACTGTGTTTTCTGGAACTATCTTCCTTTTGCTCTGAAGAGCCTGACTTCTGCTTTCCTATCCCTCAAGACTGCCCAGCTTTGTATACTAGCAGGATAGCCAATAACTCCTGACACTGAATCAGTGTGCATGTCTTTTCAAGTAGACCCTCATCATCTCATTCTAAGTATGCTTATAGTATCATTCCAAAAACCCTATCTGGATAATTTTCCATCACTTCTCCAGCACATCTGGGGAATCAGAATAAGGAAGGTGCTAATCACATTACTGTGAACGCTGAGAAAAGTTTCTGCATCTCTGGCTCTCCTCACAGTTTTCACCTCTTACAGCACTTCCATGGAAGTCCTGCATATCGTCAGTTGATGGCCCAATTTAACTGGCAGTACAATGCTAAATTTGCAAGTATGAGATTCAGGGACACCTGGGTGGTTCAGTCAGTTAAGTGTCTGACTTTGGCTCAGGTCATGATCTCACAGTTCATGAGTTCAAGCCCTACATCAGGCTCTCTGCTCTCAGTGTAGAGCCTGCTTCGGATCCTCTGTCCCCCCCGCCCCCACCCCTGCCATCTCTCTCTGCCTCTCTTTCTCTCAAAAATAAACTTAAAAAAAAAAAAAAAAAAAGAAGTATGAGATTCATCCTAAGACAAAGAGCCAAGCTGATTTCTGATTCCATATAATGTTAAAGAGGTTAATTTCTAATCTCTTACAAACCTAGATCTGCGGAAATAAATCTCAATAGTGACTACAAAGAAATTTGAACATTGGATTCTGTGCTACCCCTCTTAAAGATGTCAAGATTCCAAGGGGCTAAATATGAAAAGGAATAAAGAATGTTCCCTGATAATACAAAGTGAAGAATGTTCCCTCCATCAATATATATTCATACTATACTCACTTGGCACATGGATACAAGTAAACGTTCAAAATGTCCTGATGTATCTGATCTAATGTCCTTTTCAAGGTCTCGTCCAAATTCTGATTGATAACATCTGACAATTTCTCGGATTTCCTGATTTGTTCTTGTGCACAAAATTTCAATCAATACACGTTCCTGAGTTCCTGCTCCCTATGTGAAATGAAGAAAGTGAGACTTATACAAAAGAAAAACAAAATAACAGAAAATAATTAAATCTTACTAGTTCATCAAATACTTCTTTGGCCTCCAGACCTAAAAAGCTCTATTTATTCAGATGATATGATACAACATACTGATTTAGCTGTCACTGTAAACTGCCATAATTGGTGGGGTTTTACATTTAAAATAGGATAAAATATACAAAGTAAATGACACAGTACCTTCATTGCATTCCGTAAACTCCAGGCATCATAATATGTAGGTGGCATGAATAGGGCAAGGATCAGTTCTTCCATATTTCCACTTAACTCTGATTTGAGGTCTTTGATTAAATCCTATTTAATTACAAATACAAACTAATTATGTGTGCTCTCCAAATTTTGCTGCTTAAATTTTTTAAATATGGAAAAGTGGAATTGAACTGCTTTATGAAAACCTAAATTTCAAATTTGAGTAGCGTATACTAAGAAACAAGTAAATATATACATTTCAAGTTTGTATTTTAAAGCAGATGTATTTTATTCACTCTACCAATAAACAATAACAAATTCCTACTATAGTTCCACCACCATACCAGGTACAAAGACAGAGATATGAAATAAAAAAATCATTCAAATGAACAAAATAATAAGCAGGTATTTACTTAGTATAAGAAACTGTTCTTGTTCTGTGTGGAAGCAGGAAACATCATTGTGTTCTTCTGTGGAAAGATAAGGTAAACCCCTAAAAAGAGATAGTATAAGGCAGCCTGTACTTAAGTAGCACATAAATAAACAGCAGAAAAAGCTCAAACAGGAGAAGTTAAAGTGGGCTAGAAAGCCCAAAGAAAGCTTCTAGTCCAGATCTTGAAGAGTATGTAAAATTAGCAAGCAAAGAGGAAGGAGAAAAACATTTCAGGCAAGAAGGAAGAACACAAATGAGAAACACAAACGTGGTTCCCAGGCTTGACCATGCACTCAAATCATCCGTGGAATTATTTGAGACGAGACGAGACGAGAAGAAAAAAACACACTGATGTTGAGGACAAATACTCAGAGGTTCTGCAAGTGTTTTTAAGTCTGAAAAGAAATTATGATGCTCAGCTAAGGTTGGGAGTCACTAGTATGAAACAAGAACAAGCAAAGCCTTTTTAATGAACCAGTAAGACAACCAATTTTGTTAGAGGGGAATGTTCTCACAGATTAGTGAGACAGAGTTGTAACGATATGCTTGGGTTATCACCTTGAACACAAGCTAAAGAATGTGCATTGGATTCTTCATGCTGGGAGAAGCCACAGGAAATTTTTATGCAAGAAAATGGCATTGAAATGGCAACCACAGGCAGTATGGACTACGATGACAAAGAGGTTTATAGATAAGAACATTTAGGCTACTAGAACATTTAGGTAAGAATTCATTCAGGCTTGGACTTGAGTAGTGGATTTGAGATGGAAGCACATTTTTAAAAAGACCTTTTACATATTAGATCAACAAGATAGAGTTAATAACCAGATGCTAGGACAAAGCAGTGCCTGGCATATAGTAGGCATTGAATAGGTATCCAAAGACTGATAAAGAAGAATGTGGAATCAAGGACAACTCCACAGCAGGCTTGAAGAATGACTTAAAAAAATTTTTTTTAATATTTATTTTTTTTTAATTTTTTTTTTTTAATCTTTATTTATTTTTGAGAGAGTGAGAGACAGAGTGAGAGCAGGGGACGAACAGAGAGAGAGGGAGACACAGAATCTGAAGCAGGCTCCAGGCTCTGAGCCGTCAGCACAGAGCCCGATGTGGGGCTTGAACCCACGAACCATGAGATCATGACCTGAGCTGAAGTCGGACACTTAACCGACTGAGCCACCCAGGCACCCCTAATATTTATTTTTGAGAGAGCGAGAGAGAGAGCGAGAGAGAGAGAGAGAGAGCGAGCATGCATGCATGTGCGCATGAGCAAGTGGGGGAGGGGCAGAGAGGGAGGGAGACACAGAATCAGATGCAGGCTCTAAGCTATTAGCCGTCAGCACAGACCCCAATGCAGGGCTTGAACCCACAAACTGCAAGATCATGACCTGAGCCAAAGTTGGATGCTTAACCAACTGAGCCACTCAGGGGCCCCTAGAAGAATGATATTTTTATTAATTAATAGGAAGCCAAAGAAAAGATGGCTGGGAATAAAAAAACATATGCTGTGAGTTTAGTTTTAATTCTAAACTGATATATAAGAAAATTCAGGACAGCGTAGCACAGGCTATATACAAACTAAAGAAATTCATAATATGGAAAATACTTTTGTTAGAGAAGCAAGTATGAAGTTGAACCCTAAGGAAATCTAGAGTTTGTGTTGCTTAATCAGCTTGAAGATTGAAGAGGTGGAGGGGTTCCTAGATGGTTTAGTCACTTAACCGTCTGACTTCGGCTCAGGTCATGATCTCACACTTTGTGAGTTCAAGCCCCGCATCGGGTTCTGGGCTGACAGCTTGGAGCCTGGAGCGTGCTTTGGATTCTGTATCTCCCTCTCTCTCTCTCTGCCCCTTCCCCACTCATACTCTGTCTCTCTCAAAAAATAAATAAACGTTAAAAAAAAAAAAAAAAAAGACTGAAGAAGTGGACCTGGGCCAAGGAGGGAGGGTAAGGCAGAGTAAAATAGGTCAAGTGGGACCAACTGATGAACCTCTGCCCCCATTCTAAGAAAAGTAAACTAGATCCAGAGAATGTTAGAAAGTTTTAGGATTCCTATCTAAATGGCAAACCAATGGTACCCAGTTTTCCCCTTTATATCTAAGAAGCAGTAGCACTTTTTAGCCATAGAATCTTGCTATATTTTGTTACTGATCATCCATTCAGCAAATATTTATCAAGTGGCTATTTATTATCATTCCTGTACTTGGTGCTAAAAATGCACAAATGAGTAGGACATGGTTAGCCTGAGGGGAGCTCACTGTTTTGGGGAGTGGGCAGTGAGATCAGTTAGAGCAGAAGTTTTACAAAATGCTATCAGACCACAGTGAGAGAAGGAGCTAAATTCTGCCTAGAGCAATGAGAGAAACTTCACGGAGAAGCTGATTTAACCCAAATCCTGAAGTTGTTTGCCATGAAGAAAAAGAGGAAAAGGTGTTCTAGGCCAAGAGTACAACATATACCAAGCATAGAGTTATAAAAGATAATGATGTACACAGGGAATGGCAAGAAGTTCCACGTGGGCATAATATAGGATACAATTAGAGGGAGAGAATGGAGTGGAAGATGATACCAAACACCAAGAACAAGCAGGGGCTATGTGATAAGTCATTGTAAAGATAAGATAAGTCATCTGTAAAGAGAAGACTGAGAACCAACTATTATACTGTTTATCTATTTTATATATAAAGTTATCTACTGTCAGTTACACTATTGTAGCCATAATCTGTTTTCTACTGAGCATCTATCAGACATAGTATGAGGTATGATTATGAGATGAAGGATTACTCCAGAATTAGACTTTTAAGAGAAATACATAGCAAACACACCACTCTGGGGTCTCTGGAGTCTTGTCTCTACTTTGTACCATCAGTACTAATAAAAACAAAGTATCCAACCTCGCATAAAGGCAGAGTCTACAGGCCATTGTTTGTGGCCAGAAAAGAAAAAAATATAAATACCTTGCCATACATGGTCTTAAAAGCTGCTTTAATTTTTTGCCTCTGGTCATTGGAACGGTTGGCCACAATATTCACAATTGCCTGCTCGTCTGTCCCTGGAAGAACCATACATGTTTAAGTAAGGATGAAGTCAGTGCTGGCTACTCCTTGAGGACATCTCTTGGTTGCTTTACAAGGTGACTGGTGCCAGATTAAATTGAGGTATGTGCACAGGTGGACACATAAACTTGATTTATTTTTACTTTAGATTTAGTTTATTTTTACTTTAGATTCAATTATAAATAAGATAAAAACCTGTTTTCTTTTATTTAAAAAAAATTTTTTTTAACATTTATTTATTTTTGAGAGAGAGAGAGAGAGAGAGAGAGCGCGCGAGCATGAACGGGGGAGGGTCAGAGAGAGAGACACAGAATCTGAAACAGGCTCCAGGCTCTGAGCGGTCAGCACAGAACCTGATGCGGGGCTCGAACTCACGGACTGTGAGATCATGACCTGAGCCGAAGTCAGACGCTTAACCGACTGAGCCACCCAGGCGCCCCAAAAACCTGTTTTCTTACCAAAACCCTTCATCGCTTTCCGAAGAATTTCTGCATCTCTCATGGCATCAAAGTTGGCAGCTGGTCGGATTGTTCCTTGAGCTCCCTGAGTCATTGCGGCAGGCTGAAATGAGAAGCAAAAATTCCAAGTCAGTTACTGTGGTAATCCTTTCATAACATAAAAACACATCAAATTATCATGTTGTACACATAAAACTAATACGATGTTATATGTCACTTACATCTCAATAAAACTGGGAGGCAGGGGATGTAAAAATGTTCAACTTCTTTAGTGGAAGAAACAAATTTTTTTAAAAGCCCGGATTCTCTGCTGACAAGAAGACACCTTAAGACTTCCCCAGTTATCACTCTTAGGCAAGGAGGCCATGTTTAACTTTTAGGACAAAGCATATGAGCATTTTATTTTCAGGGCTCATTCTGGAACAGGCAAGAAAGACCTATCCCCTTCCTGCCAAAAGACAGCTAACCTCCAAACTTTCAGGAGACAAAAAAGTCAAGCTTGTGAAATCAGTCACAATCTTCCTATGCCTCGATTTCCTTCTTGGTAGAATACAAGGGAAAAACAGAGACTGATTCCTGGATAGTGTTGAGCAGCAGTGTCTAATTTAAAGACAATAATATAGGGGTGCCTGGGTGGCTCGGTCAGTTGGGCATCTGACTTTGGCTCAGGTAATGATCTCACAGTTTGTGAGTTCAAGCCCCGCATCAGGCTCTGTGCTGACAGCTTGGAGCCTGAAGCCGAAGCCTGTTTCAGATTCTGTGTCTCCTTCCCTCTCTCTAACCCTCCCCTGCTTGCACTCTGTCTCTCTCTAGTAAGTAATAAGCATTAAAAAAAATTTTTTTAAAGAGCTTCTGCACAATAACTATAGCTAACATCACACTTCACAGAGAAAGACTGGATGGTTTCTCTCTGAGATTGGTAACAAGGGAAAAATCTGTTCTCACCACTCATTCAAAATAGATAGATAGATAGATAGATAGATAGATAGATAGATAGATAGATAGATACAATAAGATAATGAGGGCTTTAGTTAGGCAGACCTTGAATTGATCAATGAGGTTTCAAATAAGCAATAAAATTTTGGCAATATCTTTCCATTTCCTCTATAGGCCCTCATTATCAAACATGAAATAGAGGCACCTGGATGGCTCAGTCAATTAAGCATCCAACTTCAGCTCAGGTCATGATCTCACAGTTTATGAGTTCAAGCCCCACATAGGGCTCTCTACAGTCAGCACAGAGCCCTCTTTGGATCCTCTGTCCACCCCCGTCTCTGCCCCTCTCCTGCTCATGGTCTGTCTCTCAAAAATAAACATTAAAAAACATGAAATAAAACATTTTGTAGTAAGAAAAGCACAAAATGAAAGCAAGCAATGATTAGAGATTCTGGGAGGTAGAATATTCTTCATAGATTATATAGGAAATAAACCAGAAGGCAAAACGGGACTATACTTTAAAAATACAAATTGGGGCACCTGGGTGGCCTAGTCAGTTGAGTGTCTGACTCTTGATTTTGGCTCAGGTCACGATCTAATGGTTTCGTGGGTTTGAGCCCAGTGTCAAGCTCTGTACTGATGGCACGGAGACTGCTTAGGATTCTCTCTCTCCCTCTCTCTCTGCCCCTCCCCTGCTCATGTTCTCTCTCTAAATAAATAAATAAATTTTAAAAAATTAAATAAAAAATAAAAATAAAAATCTATGGGGAAACTTAAAAATCACTATGACATATCCCACAGTAATAACTGTTTCCAGAGAGAATCATCAATGGATGCTAAAATTAGTGAGTAAAAGTGCGATGAGAACCAAGATATTTACATAGTTTGCACCTGGCAAACACAAGTGATCAAAATTAATCATTGCCAATAACAGAATAAGTCAACAATAAGTGCCTCCTGATACAATAATGCACTGGAGATCCAAGACCATTTCTGTGGTACTCCTGTCAAAATGGCCAAACCTGAATTTAATCATGAGGAAGTATCAGACAAACCCAAACTAAGGAATTTTCTCAAAGTAACTGGTAGTACTCTTCAAAAGTGTCAAGGTCATAAACAAAAAAGACTGAAGAATTGTGTCAAGTTAAAGGAAACTTAAGAGAGGTGCCTGACTGGCTCAGTCGGTAGAGCATGTGATTCTTGATCTCAGGGTTGTGAGTTCGAGCACCACACTGGGCATAGAGATTACTAAAACAAATGAAATGAAATCAAAATTAATATTAAAAAAACAAGTAAACTTAAGAGACATGACAACAAATGCAATGTTTCATCCTGGATTTGATCCTGAACCAGAAAAGGACATTAATGGGATAATTGGTAACACTTGAATAAGATCTATAGTTTGGGTAGTAGTATTACATCAATGTTATTTCCTGATTTTGATCATTTTGTTGTGTTTATATAAGAAGTTAACACTGGAGGATCTGGGTAAAGGCTATTCAGGAATTCTATAATTTTTATAACTTTTTTGTAAGTCCAAAATTATTTCAAAATTTAAACAAATTTTAAAATATACAGCTAGGAAACAATAGTTTTTTTAATGTTTATTTATTTTGAGAGAGAGAGAGAGAAGCAGTGTGTGTGTGAGTGTGAGGGAGACAGAGAGAGAGAGAGAGAGAGAGAGAATCCCAAGCAGGGATTCTGTGCTGTCAACGCAGAGCCTGATGGGAGACTCAGTATCACAAATCATGACATCATGACCTGAGCCGCAATCAAGAGTCAGACACTTAACCGAATGAGCCACCCAGGTACCCCTTCAATAGTTTTTTTAAACTATTCAAATCAGGGCTTAAGAGAGATGGGATGAAGTGAGATGATATCCCACTACATTCTTTTAACTGAATTTTAATAATATATTTATTTAACCCATTATCGCTAAAATAGCATTTAAAGATGCATTCAACACCACTCCAAAATGTAAAATGATTCAATTGCTTTTTAGGCAACCGAAACTACATTTAATGTTATTTATACCCATTGAATACAGCAATATGCCAGCAACTGCAGGGCAAAGTAAATGGGGAGAAGAGAACCAGACCATCTTTTAGGCCTAAACATTTTTAGGGTCAATAATTTCTCCCACTTACCAATACTCTCACACCAATGTTTTCTTCTAACAACCATCCTGCACTATGAAGCTTCCTTCTAAGCCAAGAATGTAAGCAGAGAACTAACAAATGACAAATATTTGTATAGTGGTTTAAAAAAATTCTACTTGTAGCTTTACATGAGCTTTATGGTACCGAGAAACTAAGGTTTCCTTCATTAAAATCCTAAGTAGGGCAAAACCCTTTGTTTACAATACACTGGACTAGACAGTAAGAGAAACTAATCCTCAAAATCTATGATTTGATGATCCTCATCTTCTGTCATCCTCTTCTTTTTTGATTTTTTAAATGTTTATTCATTTTTGAGAGACAGAGAGAACACAGAATGAGTTGGGGAAAGGCAGAGAGAGAGAGAGAGAGAGAGAGAGACAGAATATAAAGCAGGCTCCAGGCTCTGAGCTGTCAGCACAGAGCCCGATGCCGGGCTCGAACTCACTGACGGTGAGATCATGACCTGAGCTGAAGTTGGACACTCAACCAACTGAGCCACCCAGGTGTCCCATCTCTTCTTTCTTAACAAACAAAAACTACTCATTTTTCATCTTTAGGAAAAAATGGATTTGTTTCATTCTTTGTTGAAAGTCTAAGTTTGCAATGAATCTTTATCAAAAATACTGTCATCTTCCAGGCACTATATTGAATTAAAAGATATCAGGGTCCATGTTCCAGAGGTCAAAACTCAAACTAGGGAAGATTTCTCAGCACAACAAAGCCCACACTGCAATCAAAAGTTCTACCCTTTGACACCCATTTGATACCAACCTTCCTACTGGAAAACAAAATTGAGTCAATCAGGGAAGTCACCTGTCCCAAATGCCCAACCAAGACAAAAATTTTCATCTTCCTACACACATTATATACTCACACACACCATCCACCAGAGGACTTTCAGTGATAGGAAGCTTACTCCTCTCAAGGGATCCTGTTCCATTTCCATCTAAAAGATCTTCCAAAATTTACCACTCTGTTAAGTTCCACTTATTGGTTTTAGTTCTATCTTAAGGTAGTAATTGTTACACATGAGTTACATGTGTATGTCTATTTCATTTTTAGTGTTTTAGGTTTGAAAAATTTTTAACTTTTTTTTTTTTCTTTACAGCCAAGTTAGTTAGCATACAGTACAACCATGATCTCAGGAGTAGATTCCTTAATGCCCTCTACCCATTTAGCCCATTCCCCTCCCACAACCCCTCCAGCAATCCTGTTTGTTCCCTATATTTAAGTCTCTTGTTTTTGTCCCTCTCCCTGTCATATTATTTTTGCTTCCCTTCCTTATGTTCATCTGTTTTGTATCTTAAAGTCCTCATATGAGTGAAGTCATATATTTGTCTTTCTCTGACTAATTTCACTTAGCACAATACCCTCTAGTTCCATCCACGTAGTTGCAAATGACATGAAAATCTTTTTTTATACTTAGTCATAAAATCCATGTCTCTCAAACTATGTGCATGCTTAAGCTAAAATAAAATCAAAATTCTCATACATGATTAAAATAACTATAGATATATAATATGATTAACAATCAACTTCAACAATAAAAAAAAAGATTGAAGGCAATTCCCTATGTGCTTTGGAGGAATATCATTTATAGTACCAGCAAAGCAGCATTATGTAACAGGGAGACCATTGGTCTGGGAGTCAGAAGAACTAGAGCTAGTCTCAGCTTAGTCTTTTACTAGGTGTGTGATCTTGGACAAATTTCTTAATCTGGAACTCAAATTCCTCAAATCAAGAAAGTAAGCCAGAAAATAGCTAAAGTGTTTCTCTTTCAATACTTTAATCCCGCTCCCATCTCAGCTTTAAAAAAGCTTGGTAATGCTAGATCTTTATGATTAAAGAGGATGGAAATAAATAAGAAAATCAAGCTAAAGATAAGCATAAAAGCATACTGCTTGTGTTCCTTATAACTTGCATAAGATATAAAATTAAACTTAATATTAAAATAAGGGGCTATACAGAGATGAGACAAACATTTGATACATAGGAGACCTAGGGCTATTGAGAAATCAATTCAACAAATATTAATTGACTACTATGGTTAAAGCCCTACCAAGCACTACAGGGACATAATGGTAAGACAGATACAGTGGAATCCTTGAGGAAGGTGTGAGAGACCAATACACGAGAAATCAGAAAGTAAAGAAGGTACATACAGGCACATACAGTAATTAGTAAACACTAGAAAACCTTACTCACTTCAGTGTTATAATCCAAAGAAACAGGAGAGAAAACAGGATAGGAAGGAAAAGATTCTGTATTGATCTGAAAAAAGAGTGGAAAGTTATAAAGGTAAAAATAGAAAACAAAACCATAAACTGCCCAAAACAGCAATTACTCAGTCACTCAAGTTCCTATTTGTTAACTACCAGTGAGGGAAGAACTAAAACCAATGCCAAGAACCCAAATGAATCTCTGTGAAAAAGTTAGGAGTATCATCACCTGTGAGAAGGGACCTATGCTTGTCTTATTAAAGTCATCAGGACACCACTTAAAGCAGATGGACCAAAGACAGCATCAAGTCTACCAGACGCAAAGAGCAGAATCTTAAGTGACTATAACAGACCATATCCTCTGCTTCAGGGAAATGTCAGCAAAGCAGTGGTGCCCTTCTTTGGCGTTATCCAATTAAATTGGACTAAATTTAAAAATAGGAGCAGAAATACCTGACTTGGGTAAGGACCTTGTCCTCCAGGATATTGAGAAGGCATCTGTCCTCCAGGAAAGCCACCTACATGTTAAAAAAAAAAAAGTACAGTAAACAGATCTCATAGGATTTAACTTTTCAAAACAGCATTGACTATTATGAATATAGAAACATGAGAACATTCACACCATGTTATTCAGTAGGGTAATTTTTTAAGATTATAATTCACTAAACCTAAAACCAACTTTGGTCACAGGAACCTTTTAAAATATTCCACGTCCTACAGAGTTTCCTAACAAATAATACCTTTTTTTTTTTTAAATACTTGAACCAAACTAAATTCTGATTCCATCTAGAAAGGATGCCAGGGCATAGTTCTGAGGGTTTAGGAGTGGTATAGGTGTGAGCTGGGAAGCTCCTGAAGGTTTTGGTTTTTTGGCTTTGGAACAGATTTTTTGTAACTCAAAAAGTGGGTCCTTATTTCCATCTTACTGATTAAACTTTTCCATCAAATTAATGCATTTCATGAAATCATGCATTTCATTTTATTTATTTTTTACCATTTTATTTAATTTAGTTTTTATATTTACATCCAAGTTAGTTAGCATATAGTGCACAATGATTTCAGGAGTAAATTCCTTAATTCCCCTTACTCATTTAGCCCAACACCCCCCCACAACCCCTCCAGCAACCCTCTGTTTGTTCTCCATATTTAAGAGTCTCTCATGTTTTGTCCCCCTCCCTGTTTTTATAATATTTTTGCTTCCCTTCCCTTATGTTCATCTGTTTTGTATCTTAAAGTCTTCATATGAGTGAAGTCATGTATTGGTCTTTCTCTAATTTGGCTTAGCATAATACCCTCTAGTTTCAGCCACGTAGTTGCAAATGAAACCATGTATTTTAAATTATTTCTCTCTTTCTCTCTCTGCCCCATCCCCCCACTCATGAACGCTAAAATTAAAAAAAAAAAAATTATAAAAGTACTTAGTATAAAGTTTACTAAAGACTATCCCAAACATAACTAAGTTCTCTCAGTGGCAACTGAAAATTTTAAGTAGCACACTATTGTTTTTCTCTGCTACCTACCAGGTAGTGGGACCTGTGGTAGACCACCACCGTAAGACTGTGAGGGTGGCTGTGGATAGCTGGAAAAGCCTGCTCCACCTGGTGGGGGGGCTCCAAACCCTTGGCCTGGAGGAACTAGAATAAAAGAATAAATACAGTGACAGTTCTCATGATTGAAGAGTAAACTTTAGGAAAGTATCTACTAATATCCACTAAGAAAAGTGGAAAAAATATGCAATTAATGCTATAACAGCAGTCTCTTTTGGTCTAAATTCAACTTATCAACTCTTTTCCGTTATGAAACAAATTAAAAAATTTTTACTTCATTCACCTTACTAAATAACTTATAGTAACAAAAACGCTAAGCTTTTTGGCCTTCAGACAAAGCTGTCCTAAAGGCCACAATTATGCTAAGTGAAATATCATAATCAATTCTTAAGATTACAAATAATCAAGTAAACTGCTATATATTGGTCCTTTATTACCATGAGATTTATTCTAATTCTTTTCACAACAGAATTTTTGAGAATGTTTCCAGCTTTCATGCCCTCAAGAACCTTTATCTTGCCAGCTAGGTTTATGGTCTTTGATAGAGAGTAGGCTAAGAGCATCTCTGACCTCATATAAAACAAGCAAGAATGAAATGGATGAGAGAGAGAGAGAGAGAGAGAGAGAGAGAGAGGAAAAATGATACAGCAATCCCAAATCATCACTAATGCCACAACCCACTACTCACCTCCAGGATAGGATGGAGCTCCCCCTGGTGGTGGGGCACCAGGATAGCCTCCAGGGGTTGGATAGCCTGCAGTGGCAGGGTAGCCTCCAGCTCCTGGATAGCCACTACTTGGGGCTGGTGGGTAGGCACCTCCTCCCACTGGAGGAAAGCCAGTAGGATAAGGATACTGACCCGGAGGGGGAAAAGTTGACTCCTGACCTGCAGGCTGACAAACCAGAAAACTTTTCATATGAATGTGACCAAAACAAACAAACAAACAAACAAACTGAAATAACTGTTAAGGTCTAAATTTTCTTTTACATAGTAAAAGTCACATTAAAAGTCTTGGTATCTTGTACTAGTTTACCTGTATGCTAGTTTGTCAAAACACTTGCTTTTCAGAACTCAGTTACATTCAATTCTACCTGTGTCGGGCAAGAGGGATCTGTTTCTCTATTTGGGAGTAAGAACGAGACTCTTCAGAAACCTCAAGGCTTCAGGAAAAACTATCAAAGCTCATTAGTTCCTTCATTTTCCTAATACCTGGAAATATTAGAAAGACGTATAGCTCTCTACCCTAAAGAGAATTCCTGGCTCTCTTGCGACACACCTGGACCTGTTACATAGTAGGAACAAAAAAGTGACCTGAGTTACCATGGGGTGTGACATTTGGAGCCCAGTTCAGACTAGAAAATGTCTAAGAGTGGCAGAGATTGTTACACGTTCACTAAACTTTCTCACCTGGCCACAAAGCTAGACTACCTTTTCCAGACCCCTTTGCAGTTAAAGTAGGACCATATGACTGAATACTGGTGAATGAACAGAGACAGAAGTGATGTACACCACTTCCAATCTGGCCCCTAAAAACCTCCTGCCCAATCCTACACACTCTCTCTTCCTCTTTCCCTTTATCTGCCAGCTGGAAGCAGAGAATCCAGTGGAGGAATCCAAGACACTAGAGGATGATAAAGCCAACATGTGGAAGGAGCCTAGTAACCTGAAAGACTATATGGAATAAAGTCTCCTTGATACCCCACCCCACCACCCACCTGCCACTGACTTCTAGGAGACTAAAGAAAACAAGTTTTTATTGTGTTAAGTCACTTGGATGTTGGGATTGTCTGTTTCAGAAATTAGTCTATAATAACTGAAATGGTAACCAGAGTCCAGTTGAGTATATAGGGACCTAGGAACATATTCATAATTCTCTTCTCTCCTATGATAAATTCAGGAGAGCTATATATTCATTTTACATAAGGATACTTACATTAACATTAATCTGCATAGACCTCTCTTTCTATTCTCCCATTGTTAGAAAGAAGCCCTATACATTTATGAATATAAAACTGAAATGCATAATTCTTACTTGAATGCCTCAGCTAGAAGTTTAGTCCTCATAGTATAGACATCAACAAGGCAGAACTTAGTAGCACATTTAAAAAATGTACTCCAAATACTAAAAGTGTCAGAACTGCAAATACAGGGGCCTCTAATCCACTGCAATTTGTTATCTCTGAGTCAAGCCCTTAATTATTTTAAACCTTCTAATACAAAGGTTAAAAACCAGTGGCTCATGGGATGGATTTAGCTTACATACATATTTTATTGGCCATACAACATTTAACATTAAAAAAAATTAATTTCCCATTTTAAAAAATTGGGGCAATTTCACATCAAATCCATATTTCTGGCTTTACTTGAAGAAATGGAATATCTAGCAACATTGAGTCTGCATTGCAGTACGGCGACATTGGACTGAAGCTGAGTAGCTGCTGGCTTTCCATAAATGAGGCAAGTACACTCTCGTTCCCTCCCACCTCCTGCCTTCACACACTTATTCTACTCAATATCTCTGGGCAACTGAGTTTATGACCCCTGTTCTAGCATATGTGTAAGATCTGTCATGGGCTAGTCCTATACAACACCTGTTCCAAGTACATGAGCTATTTTACTATTATAAGTGGCAATACTTACAGGATATCCAGGGAAAGGTGGGTAGCCTGTTGGGGGATAGCCTGGGTATGACATTCTGTAACAATAAAAAATGTCCTCTGTAATTTTTTATAAGGGTTAAGTCCTTAGAAGATACATATCATCAAGGGTTTTATACAAAATCTATCTTCTTTCAAGAGTCTGTCAGGCATTCAACATGTGAATATTAGAAGTATAAGCAAAGTTTATAAAATACTTTTTCATCTCCCCATTCATACCAATGGAGTCAGCGTAGCATAGTAAATGTTCCAACTTCATCCTCCCCATACAATTTTTGTCATATCTTAATACTACCAGCACTATTATTTATGGAATATTTATGGAATATCTATAAGCCAATTAATTTTTCACTTAAATCTATTTTATATCACTTCCATATGTGGAAAACTTGCAATAGTTTCTGGCCACAAAGAGAAGGTAACATTAAAATGTAAAGACTAAAATAAATGCTTTCCAAATGCCATAGAAATCCCTTTATTTGGTGATATAACATTATGGGAAACAATGGTTAAGAGTTAATATTCATATCCACACACACCTTTTTTATAAACTTTTGATTAAGTTTCAAACTTAAAAGTAAAGAGTATAAGAAACCCCAAAGACTCAACAATCAGCTCTAGTAATTACGAATTCACGGCCCATTTTGTTTTTTCAATACACTCATTCATTCCCCATCACTCCACTGGATTATTTTGAAGCAAATCCCAGACATTCTACCATTTTAGCCTATACATACTTCAGTATATATCTCTAAAAACATTTTTTCTTAACAGGACTATTTTAAAAATATAACCATAATATCAATGTGTCAGTGTTCAAATTTCCAATTATCTTTTAAATATTTATTGCTTTTTATTTTGTACTTGTTTATTATAGAAAACCTGAAAGATTTTAGAGAGAACAGTGTTAGATTGAACTACGTGGCATTAATGAAATTCAACTGTTTTAACATACAAGTTTCTTGTGGCTCAACCTAATATAATGTTCACATAACTTCATGTTCAGTTTCAACAACTGTCAAGTCACAGGTAATCCTAGTTCATTTGTACCCCAACCACTATCCTTCCTAGATCATTTAAAGCAAATCCCCAAACATATCCCTTTACTCACAAGTATGTCAATATACTATCTGTAAAAAGAGAAGGACTCTTTTAAGATATTGTATCTTAAAAATTTAATAATTTTCTAATATCATCAAGTATCCAGTGTTCAAATTTGCCCAAATATCTCAAAATATTTTTTACAATTTGGCTGTTCAAATCAGTATACAACTATGGTCCAAATATTCTAGTGACTTGGTGTGTCTCTTAAATGTCTCTAGTCTATAAGCCTCCTAATTTTTTTCAGTGCAGTTTATTTGTTGAAGGAACCAGAGAATTTGTCCTGAAATATCCCTCTATCTGGATTTGCCAACTGATTCTCCATAATAATCTTTAAAAGTTATTTCCTAAAAATTTATAGTCAGATCTAGAAGCTTGATCAGATTCAGATTCCTTTTTTGGCACAAATACTCAAAAATACTGTTTTGTTTCTGTCAGGAAACACCTAACGATCAGATGTCCCTCTTTTTTGTGGCTGATAATCAATGTGTGGATCTAATTCTATCATTTTTTCTTCATTAATTATCTGGAATCCTTAAGAAATTTCCCTTTAGCAACTGTATGGTTTTCCTGAAATAGTTATATAGACTGTACTTTTTCTCTTCATTTACCAGTTTTCAAAATGAATTGGTTCCATAGCATAATAAGATGACTAATAAATTTTGAAGTATCAATATGAATTCAAGAACATAAACATATCTGATATAGTTCAATTCATTGCAGTTATTATTCTCATTAATGTTCAATTTCTCCCATCTTTGGCCAAGCAGAGCTTTTTTTTTTTTTTTTTTCCAAGTAGGCACCACACCCAGCACAGATCCCAACATGGGACTTGAACTCACGACCCTGAGATCAAAACCTGAGCTGAGATCAAGAGTCAGATGCTTAACTGACTGAGGCACCCAAGCCCCTAAGGGAAGCCTTTAATATTGCCTGACACATTGTTTTGACACAATCTCCCAGACATTTTGGGTAACTTCCTTGCCATTTTATATCACATGATATTCCAGGCTCATTTTGTATTTTTCTTGCCTCAGACCTAGTCTACTCTCCAAGGAGCCCTGATCAGTTTTCATGGTAAATGACTGATGTTTAGAAATTACAACCGGAGTACTAGCAATGTTTACTGCTAGTAGTTGATCATTGTTTCTCTACGCCTTTTCAGTATGGGGCAGGGTAATATTTTAAAAAAACAAAACGTTCATATTTATATTTCCAGTTCAATTTTAGAATTATAGGGTTTTTAATTTAACATTTTATATTTATATATTTTCCCTTACACTGAACTTCTTAGTTCCTAATGACATTAACATACTACCTACTTTATCCTACTGTATAAATTCTATATAAACTCATAAGAGTTTCGGAATAATAATAACTAGTATGCTGAATAACTGGCTTTCCAATAGATATTCCTGGATTTTGAGTATCACCTTATCTTGCAAAAATGATGTGATTAAATTACAGACCTTGGGGGAGATTATCTAGAGTATCTAGGTGGGCCCTAAATGTAATAATATGTATCCTTGTAAAAAGGAGGCAAAGGGAATTGAGCAGAAGGGAAGGCAATGTGACTATGGAGGCAGATACTGGAAAACACTGGCAGCCATCAGAAACTGGAAGAGGCAAGGAATAGATTCTTCCCTAGAGCCTCCTGGAGAGTGCAACCTTACTAACACCTCGACTTCAGCCCAGAGACACTGATTTAGGACTTTTGGCTTTCAGCAGCCACAGGAAATTAATACAAATACCCATATTGCTACAATATGATTGCCAAAAACAATTAAAAATTCTTTTTTGCAGGGCACCTGGGTGGTACAGTCGGTTAAGTGTCTGACTCCTGATCTCAGCTCAGGTCATGATCTCACAGTTCACTGAGTTCGAGCCCTGCATAGGGCTCTGCACTGATGGCATGGAGCCTGCTTGCGATTCTGTTTCTGCTTCTCTCTGCCCCCCACCTCCCCGCTTGTGCACACGTCTTTCTCCCTCTCTCAAAATAAACTTAAAAATTTTTTTTTTGCAATTTGGGGTTGGGATGTCTCTGGGTGTCTTAGTCCATATGGGCTGCTATAACAAAACACCTGAAATTTTATTGCTTACGTTCCAGGGGCTGGAAGTCAAAGATCAAACCGCCAACATGATCAAATTCTCTGGTGAGGGCCCTCTTCCTGGTTCATAGCTGGTGCTTTCTCCCTATGTCTTGACATGGCAGAAGGGGAAGGGATCCTTCTCGAGCCTCATTTATAAGGCATTAATCCCATTCATAAGGGCTCTGCCTTCATTACATTAGCACTTCCCAAAGGCCTCACCTCCAAATACTGTCATCTTTAGGGGAAACACATTCAGAGCATTACACTGGGATATACCCCACTATGAATGCACAAATTACTATGTTTTAAAGATAGTTAAAATGATTCCTATAGAGTTAGGCTACCAATGTGATACCTATTTGGTCCACCTGTTTCACTGTGCTTTTAATTTTTAAAGATTACTTTGGGGGCACCTGGCTGGCTCAGTCATTAGAGCATGCCACTCTTGACCTCAGGGCCGATCATTCAAGCCTCACAGTGGGTATGGAGCCTATCCAAAAAAAAAAAAAATTTTTTTAAGTTTCATTTTATAATTGCATAAAATATTTTCTTGGTCCTAAGTCAAATCAATAAAACAAGATATATTCAGAAAGATATTAGCTTCTATCCCTGCTCATTCCCTCGTCCTATATGTAACCATTATTTTTATGGCTTATACATCTATTGTGTTTTTTAAGCTGATATGTATATATTTATATCCCCATTCCTTTCTTAGATAAAATTTAGCCAATACATACACTGTTTCTTCACTTGGCTTTTTTCTTTTATTAGAGACCACTCATAGCAGTATATAGATAGTCTTCATTCCTTTTTACAACTACATAGTATTCCACTTTGTGGACTTTCCATAGTTTACTTAATAGCAAACATCTGAGTTGTTTCTAGTCTTTTACAAACAGTGCTACAACGAATAGCCTTGTGTAAGTATCTCTCTACATATTTTGCCAATATTTGCCAATATATTTATTTATCCAATTTTATTAGACTAATTTTATCTTTTAACGGTTTATTTATTTTGAGAGAGAGAGAAAGAGACAAGAGTGGGAGAGGGGCAGAGACAGAGGGGGACAGAGAATCTGAAACTGGCTCTGAGCTGATAGCGGACAGCCCAATGTGGGGCTCAAACTAATAAACTATGAGATCATGACCTGAGTCAAAGTCGGATGCTTAACCAACTGAGCCACCCGGGCACCCAAGACTTAGACTAATTTTAAAACTAGTATACATTCTCTAATTGGGGGAAAAGAAAATAAGGTGGGGTGGCAGAATGCAGCCAGTCTGGGATTAAAGAGGCAATCATACATTATCTATTCTCTGATAATACATGGTAATCAAGATTTGATAGTATTCTGATCAGCAAACATGACAGGGGAAATATCTTTTGCAAACTGCAGTCTGCACCAGAGAGTTTGAAAGTTATTTTCTTCAAAAGGAACTCATTTCTATTTGGAAATGCAAACAATAACTTGAAAATCTGATGTTAAGAAATTATTACATCTTTAGGTCTGATAATGGTATTATGATTTTTGTAAAGCATCTGCTTTTTTAGAGATATACACTGAATATTTATAGACAAAATATGTCTGGGAATCACTTCAAAATCATATAAAAGGGTTATGCAGGAGTATAGATGAAACTGGATAAGTTGATTATTTATACAAGTATGTGGATATTCAATACACTCTTCTGTCCAGTTGTGCATTTAAAATTTTTCCATAATAAAGTTTTTGGTTTTTTTAGAAGACCATTCATGTAGGGGTACCTGGGTGGCTCAGTCAGTTAAGCCTCCAACTTCGGCTCAGGTCATGATCTCATGGTTCGTGAGTTCAAGCCCCACGTCAGGCTGTGCTGACAGCTCAGAGCCTGGAGCATGCTTCAGATTCTGTGTCTCCCTCTCTCTCTGTCCCTCCCCCACTAGCGCTCTCTCTCTCTCTCAAAAATAAATAAACATTTAAAAAAAATTTTAAAGACCACTCATGTAAAACAAATGCAGCCAACGTGAACCCAAAACCACAAATATATACGTATATATGTATAGTGTAAGTACCTTTTGCAATTGAAGAAAACACTACCAACCTAAAAGAAATGCAAATAAATAAGGGGAAAACAAATATTCAAAACAATACTATTTCATAGCCTGATCATATCTAAAAAACTGGGGCACATGGGTGACTTAACCATAAGCATCTGACTCTTGATTTCAGCTCAGGTCATGATCCCACAGTGTGTGGGATTAAACCCCATGTCGGGCTCTGCACTGACAGTGAGGAAGCTGCTTGGGATTCTCTGTCTCCCTCTCCCTCTGCCACTCCCCCACTCATGTGCATGCACAAGCTTTCTTTCTCTCTCTAAATAAATAAATAATCTTTAAAAAAAAAGATTCATTCATGTTGTCACAAATTGCAAGATTTCCTTCTTAAAAAAATATCTAGGGGTGCCTGGATGGCTCAGTCAGTTAAGCATCTGACTCTTGGTTTCGGTTCAGGTCATGATCTCAGAGTTCTTGAGCTCGAGCCCCACACCGGGCTCTGTGGTGACAGCTCGAAGCCTGCTTGGGATTTTCTGTCTCTCTCTCTCTCTACCCCTCCCCCACTTGTGCTCCCCCCCCCAAAATAAATAAATAAATATTTATTTATATCTAAAAAACTATTGGTCAAATATAATAATATACCTGGCAAATATATCTATATAAAGTCATTTATTTAGCATCTACCATAAAACACTGTACTAAGATTGGAGACTAACAGAATTACCAAAGGTTTAAACTAAGTTTTAAACGGTGATGGATAGGGGCACCTGGGTGGCACAGTCGGTTAAGCATCCAACTCTTGCTTTGGGCTAAGGTCATGATCTTATAGTTTGTGAGTTCGAGCCTTGCATCGGGCTCTGCTCTGACAGCATGGAGCCTGCCTGGGATTCTCTCTCTTCCCCTATCTCTGCCCCTCCTTGCTCTCAAAATAAATAAACTTTAAATAAATAAATAAATAAATAAATAATTAAATAATTAAATAAAATGGTGATGATACATTGGTAGGGAAGCTGAACAGCAATGTCATATGCAAGGCAAAAGATAGTATATAATTTAAGATAGACAATCATCAAAACACAATGAAACATAGACTAAGAGGCCAGTTAAGAGGCCTTCGGTATTGGTCTGGAATTAAATATTCATCATTCTCCACCAGATCAATCCTAATATCCCATACCTAACCAAGAAAATATCTTAACTATAGAGAACAAACTGATGGTTACTGGAGGGGAGTTGAGTGGATGGATGGGTTAAATAGGTGATGGGTATTGCAGAGGGCACTTGTGATGAGCACCAGGTACTGTGATGAATCTCTAAATTCTACACCTGAAATTAATATTGCACTATACGTTGATTAGCTGGAATTTAAATAAAAACTTGAAAAAAGAAAAATAAATAAATAAATAAAAACTTGGGAAAAAATCCTGTATCTGTCACTAGTACCACTACTTAAATTACCTATTACTAAGTACAGTAAGTAACCCAACACTTTTCTTTTTTTCCTTTGCAATGCCTCTCCTATTCTACCCATCATTTCTATTCTCATGGCCATATCCTTACACCAGGTTTTCATCATTGATGCCTATTTTAGTAAA
Source organism: Acinonyx jubatus (assembly GCF_027475565.1). Classification (NCBI taxonomy): domain Eukaryota; kingdom Metazoa; phylum Chordata; class Mammalia; order Carnivora; family Felidae; genus Acinonyx; species Acinonyx jubatus. The sequence goes on from NC_069393.1 coordinate 32,949,446, forward strand.
ATTACTTTTCTATTTATCTTGCATATACTCTCACAGTTATAATTTCCTGGGCACCATCACTAGATGAATTTTCCTAAAATGCTCCTCTTTCAGCATATCACTCTTCAGGTCAAACCTCCTCAAAGACTACTGCTAGAGTATCACACGAAAATGTATAGGCCTGAAATTCAGTTCTCCTTAGTACTGGCTCTAATTTATCTATTCATTTTATCTCTTAACAATACCTAACCTCCAATGAGACATCTCTACCACTTAAACCATTCCCAATGTGCCTTTGGTTAAGCCACTGTTATTAAATGACTTGGCCCTCATGCCTGGGTTCGCTCACCTTTCCTGACTTATCCAGCTCAAATCTTCTGTCCCTTTTTTTAATGTGTATTTATTTTTGAGACAGAGTGCAAGTAAGGGAGGGGCAGAGAGGGAGACACAGAATCTGAAGAAGGCTCCAGGCGCTGAGCTGCCAGCACACAGCCTGATGTGGGGCTCAAACTCAAGAGCCATGAGATCATGACCTGAGCCAAAGTCAGACACTCAACCAACTGAGCCACCCAGGTGCCTCTAATCTCTCCCTTCTTTGAACAATGTACAAGATAAAGTAGTACTTCTTAAACTTCATTATGTATGTAAATGACCTGAGGATCTTGTTAAAATGAAGACTCTGTTTCAGTAGTTCTGAGATGGGGCATGAGATTCTGCATTTCTTTTTTTTTTTTTAATTTTTTTTTAACGTTTTTATTTATTTTTGAGACAGAGACAGAGCATGAACGGGGGAGGGTCAGAGAGAGAGAGGGAGACACAGAATCTGAAACAGGCTCCAGGCTCTGAGCTGTCAGCACAGAGCCCGACGCGGGGCTTGAACTCACAAACCGCGAGATCATGACCTGAGCCGAAGTCGGACGCTTAACTGACTGAGCCACCCAGGCGCCCCAAGATTCTGCATTTCTAACTAGGCTTTTCAGGTGATACTGATGCTGCTGGTCTCTGAATCATATTTTGGTACCAGAATATTTTGGTATTTCTGGATCTACCAAATAATTTGCACACTTTTCAATGTGTTTTGGCTCTTCTCCCCATTATGGCTGTAAACGATTATCCATTTCTTTTACATCAAGACCCTAAACAAATCCAATTCAACATAATGAAATCCCATTATGTAATAAGTACTGTCCTAGGTGCTGATAGAAAGATGAGGGAGAAAAGTATCCTGCCTTTTGAGTACACAGTATATTGGGGCACCTGAGTGGCTCAGCTAGTTGAGCAGCCGACTTTGGGTCAGGTTATGATCTCACAGTTCGTGAGTTCAAGCCCCGAATAGGGCTCACTGCTCTCAGCTCAGATCCTGCTTCAGATCCTCTTCACTTCCCCCCTCTGCCCCTCCCCTGCTCGTGTGCTCTAAAATGAACAAACATTAAAAATAAAGTGAATACACAGTACAGGAAAATGAGATAATAAATCTAAGTTATTGTAGTGTTCTTTATAACATAAGCACAAGAAGCTAAAAACACCAAATTGAGAATGAATAGGCATATACTGAGTCAAAGTTACAATAATAAAGATAATAAGAGACTGATCCAGTCAGTTCTAAAATAATCATTTGGAATCCAAAGACCCAGTTGTAAAAATAGGAACAGGAGTATGGTTGGTATAAGGAGTAAAAGAGGGACAACAGCATCTTACAAATAATCAGATGGACCAAGGGCAAAAGAGGTCAGTGTCAAAAGAAAGGGGGAAAAATCTGATAATAGTTTATGAGAAAATTAATAATTTTAAAGGCAACAAGTAGTTACAGTAACAAAGACTACATAAGTAACTTAAATTTCTAAATCTCAAGAACTGTCCCAGTGACAAAATACCATTTCTACATTATTTTTCTTTTTTAGTACTTATTTTGCGAGAGCGTGCACGAAAGCAGGGGAAGGGCAGAGAGAGAGAATCCCAAGAGAACCTGACTCGGAGCTCAAACTCACAAACCTTCAGATGACGGCCTAAGCCAAAATCAAGAGTCAGATAGGAGCACCTGGGTGGCTCAGTTGGTTGGGTGTCTGACTTTTGCTCAGGCCATGATCTCATGGTTTATGAGTCTGAGCCCTGTGTCAGGCTCTGTGCTGACAGCTCAGAGCCTGGAGCCTGCTTCAGATTCTGTCTCCTTCTCTCTCTCTCTGACCCTCCCCCACTCGCACTCTGGGTCTCTCTCTCAAAATAAATACACATTTAAAAAAAAAAAAAGAGTCAGGCACTTAACTGAGCCACCTAGGCGCCCCATGAAAACTTAATTTTCAACGTACCTTTACCCCTTTTGGAGTCGTGCATGTATCATCTATTCAAAAGCTAGATTTAAAAAGCTTTTGTAAAAACTTAAACCCTATGGTGACTCAACAAATTACTCATTTTGCCCAAGGAATGGTAAACAAGAGTTCTTACTTCCTTTTTATCATTCTCCATCAGCAACTACTTTTAAAAGACTAGAAATCATTCTTGGTTCTCCAGACCATCTCCACCCAGTGAGTCAGCTACTAAAAGGGGTGGGTCTCACTACAGGAGTCTCAAGATGGCATCAAGCCCAGGAACACAAGAGGCAGCTGTTGCAGATTTGTGAAACAAATACAGAACAGGAAGGGCAAATGAAGATGGCCAACAGGAGATACTACAATTTTCCAAAACCTGCCTCTTGGTCGGGAAGGACTAATTAAATCAGTCAGCAAGGGCCACTGGATATAGAACTAGAGTCATGGCCAACCATGACTTCCTGGACAAGGTAGGCAGCCATCACCAGTGAGGAATAAAAAGCAGCTTAAGTTTGAAGTAGCTAAAATTCTCTCTTCTACCGATCTAGTGCTTGAGACTCCTTACCTGCCTGAAAGGTGACTCATGAAGCTCTAATTAGGACAGATTACTTTATCAGATCAGCTCCCCACCTGATAGAAGATACTAGCGAGTTTAAAGGTTGGACGACTTTTCATTTGTCACTTTATGGTGGACATCAGCCATCTCCCTATGTATGGGAAGTGTTGGCTCATGACGGGCTATTAATCAGCATACTTGATGCTGTTCAGGGAATAGAAATCAAATCTGGAAAGCTATTTCCTAGAATAGTTTCCAAGAATTATAAACCCGAGCCAATGTACAATTTTAGGCGTAGGCCCTGTCCTACGGTTCACTAAGCACAGTACAAATTTCCCAAGTTTCCCTAAATTTGCTGTGTCACCGCAAAGTCTAGTCACTAACCAGACAGCTTTCTGTATTTCTCGCTGGCTTTCCTACTCAGCCTTCCTTGAGGTGGCTTCAGCAGGGTCATCCTCTGGCTTCCCTCCCTCCACCTGTAGTCACCTGCCTGCGTGCAGGGTGTCACTAGTCCCTCTAATCTCGGGACAGCCGAGTGGCACAAAGGACGGTGAAAGGTCCTCCCGTCTTCCCGCCAGGCTGGCTGGCTGGCCGCCTAGCCTATCCCACCCCAAAGCGCCTCCGCCCGAACACCCCACCGGGCAGCCCAGGTCCGGAGACACAGACGCCGAGACGCCCGCCACCCGGGAGGCCCACAGGCACCCTCACCGAGCCCTACCGCGGGGATACACGCGGGACCCCGCCACCTCCCGCACGGCAAGCCCCAGAGCTGGCCTGACCGACGTGACCCGGGGGACAGGGGCAGGAAGGGTAGGGGGCGCCATCGCTCACCTGACCCAGGGGAGCAGCGTTACAGCCCAACACTGGTCGCCAGCAAGATGGAGCCGGGGGCGGGGCCAGGAAGGCGGAGCGCAGCGGCCACCGCCCCAGCCCGTTAGGGGAGCTGCGGCGGCCGGGAACGCCCCCGGAGCAGGAGGGGCGGTGCCTCGGCTCAGCCTGGCTCGCGCTTTCGCTTAGTCGGCGCCTCCCAGCTCCACCTGCGGGAAGAGACGCTCCCTTCAGGTGGACTAGCCGGTTTTATCACTTTTCTCGGTCCCAAGGACCATCCCCAATCCCATTGGCGCTTTCTCAAATCACAGCGGTTTTGAGGAATCCCGGAGCCTTTTCAGTGACGGGCGGCTGAGAAGGGCCGCGACTGGGAGGCCAGGTGCAGCCTCTCCGCTTCTGATATACCGTCCTCCCTGGGACCTTCTAAGGATAAAGACCGTGTCTTTTATTAGATCCCTGTGAAATCAATTAATATTTATTGGGGATTCTGTCTAGATAGAACTCGAGATATATTAATCAAAACAACTCCAGATGGGTTGTTAGGTGATTCTAGACTACCCTCACACTAGAGCCCTAACATCTAACACAAATACTCGCATTAAACATTTGAGGTGATTTCAAGGGCTCAGACCAATATCTTAAATTCATTAAGCAAGTTTATTCCCGATGCAAAACCAGTCAGTTACCTTTCACAGTGGTTCGCAAAGTATGGTCCCTACACCAGTAGCAGTAAACTTCTTAGAAATGCAGATTTAGGGCTCCACCTTAGATCTACTGAATCAGACTCTTAAGAGCAGAGCCCAGCAATTTGTTTAACAAGCCCTCCAGGTGGGCACCCTTAAGTTTGAGCACGATCAACTTACTACTCTTCAGGCTTTTCTACCCAAAAGCTTCCTCATAAGGGTGGGATAGGGTGAATTAAATTTTAAGTGGGAACAGCAAAATATACTTAGCCCCAAAACATCAGTGAAGTGAGGTCCTTGAGGAAGGTCACTGCCAAATTTAAACAAAACTGCACAACACTCTGGGTATCCAGCATTCATTCCCCAGTTCCTATCAGTCTCCCTACTTGACAAATAATGGGCCTCTCTGTCCAATCTGCCTACATAGACATCCAGCTTTTAAGTGTTCCCTAAGAAGACGGTCCTTGCTTTTTTTTTTTTTTTTTCTTAATATTTATTTTGAGAGCGAGAGAGAGCACACAAACAGGGAAGGAGCAGAGAGAGAATCCCAAAGAGACTCTATGTTACCAGTGCAGAGCCTGATACAGGGCTCCAACTCATGAACTGTGAGATCATGACCTGAGCCAAAACTAAGAGTTGGGCACTTATACCGACTGAGACACCCAGGTGCCCCAGACTGTCTGTACTCTTCTTTGTCCCACACTATTCCCATGATGATTTCATCCCCACCTCTCCTTCTGCCTTAACTATCACCCTAAAAGGACATTTTTCAAATCTACTTCCAGCCCATTTTCCTGAGCTATAAGCCCAAATATCCAATAGCCTGTTCAGACCCTACCACATTTCTCACTTCATCCTTTCAACTTGTCCTTCCTTCCTGACACACAGTACCTCTAGGATCAAAGAGCTCTTCCTCATACTTCCTCTGCCTAGAAAGTACTACCTGCCTTTTAACAATTATTAATCTATTAAGATTCAATTCAAAGATCGCATGCCTCCTTCCTGCTTCAAGAAACTTCCTGACCTCATCCTTTTCCTTACTTTCCCTTAGGTAAGCAATTACTCCCTTTTTTGTGCCCAAATAGACCTTATCTAGATGTCCACTGTGGTATATTGAACAGCGGAGTCACAGCATGAGCATGTAATTTACTTGTATTCAACCACATAAACTTAACAAAAACAAGTGCCCCTATCTGGCTCAGTTGGAAGAGCAAGTGACTCTTGATCTTGGGGTTTAAGTTCAAAACCTGTTGGGTGTAGAGATTACCTAAAAATATAATCTTAAAAAAAATTAGCAACAACGAAACAACTCTGAAGGTCATTTTAGGGACCAGAGTTCATGTGAAATAGGGGCCAGTATGCTTCCCCTAATGTGAACATTCCACTGTGTAGAGTCTAATATTTAAATAAATTTTTTGTACAGTTAAAGCAGTAATTTTTGTCTCCCAGGAGACATTTGGCAATGTCTGGAGACGTTTTTGATTGTCACAACCGGAGGAGGCAAGATGTTACCAATATCTAATGGGTAGAGATCAGGAATACTACTAAACATTCTACAATGCACTAGGCAGCCCCCTTCAACAAAGGATTATTCCATCCCAAAAGTCAATAGTGCTGAGATTAAGAAACTCTTGAACTAAAATGTTTTTTCTAAAGAATAAATTGGGTCATGTCATTCCCTTGGAATGACAAACCCAAACTCTTGGCCATGGTCCGAAACGCCCTATATAGTCTGGCCCCTGCCTACCTCTCTGATCTCATCCGTCTTCAACTTCTTTCTCAATCATTAAACTCTGGTCAAAGTGGCCTTATGTCCAGGAAAACATACCAGGTTTGTGCACAAACACATCAGAGATTCTTACGATCTTCACACTTACTGCTTCTACTAGGAATGTTCTCCACTGCATCATCTCAAATGTCATCCATCTCCTCAGAGAGGTGGGTATTCCCTGAACATTGTGGCATTAGTAGTCACCATTGCCACCAACACCACCATCAGTTACACACTGTTATATTTTCTTTGTATCACTTAAAAGAATCTGAAATTTTGTATGTCTATCGTTTGCCCTCCCTACTAGAATGTAAGCTCATTGAGAATAGGAATAGCTCTAGAGTCTAGTAATAAATGTTCAATAAATATTTGACTACAACAGGGCTCTCCAAACCCAAGCCAACATTTGATCTGGTGATCAAATAAGCAGAGATTAATGTCCAATACTAGAGGAAAAAATGGCTCTGATAGACCTGCTGAGATGAGGATGTGGCAGAATCCAATGTAGTGCTATTCTAAGGGATTTTCAATACAGTTTTAAAAATGCAAATTTGGGAGGCTCCTGGGAGGCTCAGTTGGTTGAGCGTCCAACTCTTGATTTCAGCTCAGGTCATGATCTCACCCTTCATGCAATCAAGCACCGTGCCAGGCTCACTTTGACCAGTATGGAGTCTGCTTAGAATTCTCTCTCTCTCTCCCTTGCTCTCTGTCCCTCCCCCGCTAGCATGCACACTTGCTTGCTCACTTTCTCAAAGTAAATACATTTTTAAAAATGCAATTTTTTTTCATTTCATTTGCTGAGTTAGAAAATACAACTCTATTATATTGCTCTTGTTTATGTCAGTCTTCTATTAAACTGTAAACACTCTAAGGGCAGAAGCCATTTTAGATTTCTCAGCATTTAGTATGAAGCTAGGCATTTAGACTTTTATGCACTATCACCACCAGCTAGTAAGTTGGAAATTTTTGTCTCATTTATTACTGTGTGGTTTCTGTCTCCTGAGGTGATTCTGATAGATATAACACACTTCATCCATCACCATCAGTAACCAAACCCTATAGATTTTACTTTCATGCTTTATCTATAAAATGGCACTATTTACTTGTTAGAAATTACCTCTACCTTTCCATGCCTACTATCACCTCAGCTGGCACCTGCATTATCTCCTCTCATGATGTATCCAACTGGTTTTTCCTTGTCAAATCAGTACTCATACAGTATTGCTAACTCAATCTGTTTGTTACTGTGTAAAATTAAAGTGGTATGGATTCAACAATGGCTACCATTTATTAAGTATGAACCATGTGCTAGGGCATTGTGTTAAGCACTTAACAAATTTTTTATATTCTCTAAGATTAAAAAAATGCTTTTGGTAACAGCTTTATGAAGATATAATTCGCTCATGTAAAGTGTCCAATTCAATGGTTTCTAATATATTTGCAGAGCTGTACCATCACCACAATCAATTTTAGAACATTTATATCACCCGCAAAATAAAATCCATACCTTTTAGCCATTACCCCGATACCCTCATCCTGCTCATCTGTATGCTGCCACTAACCTACCTTGTCTTCATAGATTTGACTACTCTAGACATTTCTTATAAATGCACTCATATACCATATGGTCTTTGTGACTTTCACTTAACATGAACATCAATGAACATGTTTTCAAGGTTCATCTACATTGTAGCATGAATAAGTACTTCATTCCTTTCTAAGCCCAAACATTTCATTACATGGACACACATTTTATTTACCCATTCATAAATTGATGGACATTTGGATTTTTATCTTTTGGCTATTATGAATAATGCTGCTATGACAGTTTGTATACATGGTTTCATTTCTCATGGGTACATACCAAGGAGCAGAATTACAGGATCAAATGGTAACTCAAAATTTAACTTCTTGGGGAGTTACTGCCAGACTGTTTTCCAAAATAGCTGCACCATTTTGTATCCCCACATAAGTGTATAAGGGTTACAATTTCTCTACATCACAATACTTGTTATTTTTCTTTTTTATTACTGCCATTCTAGTGGATGAAGTGCCATTGCATTATGGTTTTGACTTGTATTTCCTGATAACTAAAGATGTTAAGCATATTTTCATGTGTTTACAGATCATTTGTATATATTCTTTGGAGAAATATTTATTTGGATCATTTGTCCATTTTTTTTTTTTTAATTTTTGAGGGAGGGGGAGAGAGAGAGAGAGAGAGAGAGACAGACAGAAAGGCAGGGGAGGGGCAGAAAGAGAGGGAGACTGAGGACCCAAAGCAGGCTCCACGCTGATAGCAGAGAGCCCAAAGCAGGGCTCAAACTCATGAACCGTGAGATCATGACCTGAGCCAAAGTCAGACACTTAACCCACTGAGCCACCTAGGTGCCCCTGCCCATTTTTTAATTGGGTTATTTGTTCTTTTATTGAGTTGTAACATTTCTTTATATATATTCTGGATATTAGTTCATTATCAGATATACGATTTATGAATATTTTCTCCCATTCTTTACACTTTTTTGATGGTGCCTTTTTCACTAGTTTTTAATTTTAATAAAGTCCAATTTATCTATTTTTATTTTGGTCAGTTATATGTTTGGTGTCATATTTAAGAAACCATTGCCCAATCCAACTTCATTAAGATTTACCCCTATGTTTTTTTCTAAGAATTGTACAGTTTTAGTGATTTACATCTTCGATACAATTTGAGTTAATTTTTTTATGTTGTGTGTGTGTGGAGGGGGCGTCCAACTTCATTCTTCTGCATGTGGAATCCAGTTGTTCCAGCACTGTCTGTTAAAAAGTCTGTTCTTTTCCCATTGGATTATTTTGTCACTCTTGTCAAAAATCAATTGATCATAAATGTTAAGAATTTCTTGCTTCTCAATTCTATTTCATTGATCCACATATCTATCCTAGGCCAGTACTACACTGTCTTGATTACTACTGCTTTGTAGAATTTTGCAATTGGAATGTGTGAGTCTTCCAATTTTGTAAACATTTTCTTTAACTCTTAATGTAACTTAATACTAGGCATCATCCCAATTTTACAGATGAGGAAATTAAGGAAACTTAGAGAAGTTTAGCTTTCCCACAGACACAAACATATTTGGTAGTTGCTCCAGGATTCATACTCAGATCTATGTAAATCTAAAACTGACCAGTAAGCAATGCTCCTTCTATAATCTGGTCTCAATATACCTTCCAGACTAAATTTATACTAATCCCCCAATGTACCCTAAAATATCTCCTATTCTTTTCTGCTTAACTCTTATTCCTTCCATCTGAAATGACCTGCCCTCCATTTGTTTAATAAAATTCTACTTCACAAGAGCTTCACTATTCACTTAGTGATCTCTCTTTTCACTCTATTACCTTAGGAGTACAGGCCTCTCTCATGGTTCTTATTCCGTATCACATCTTATAATAGAGATTATCTATGTATATGTATTACTTCCCTTCCTAGGTTAAAAATAAGGTCCATCTCTCATTCACCTTTGTAACTCTCCAAAGCTGTAATGCAGTACCTTTCACACGGTAGGTACTAACTTCATACTTTGAATGAGTATGTGAATTCTAATATTACCCCTCGCAGAGTGGGCAATAAGAATGTATATGTGTTAGGGCTGGGGGTGGGAGGCTGAGGTCATGGCAAGGTCGTAGGAATGACTATTTAAGGAAAATCCTCATCTTGAGAATGTGATAAGAGAAGGATGGCATGAGATGGGAAGTGGCAGAGTAGCAGGCCCAGAGAGCTGGTGTTAACAACTCTTTTGGCAAAAGAGAAACCTCAAGTCTTGAGGTATTGTGAGTAGACAAGTAATACTTGCCAGTGAATAGGAAAAAGGATACAACAAGAAGCCCCAAACTGAGTTTATTATGGTATAGACTAGGTAATAACAACTCCAGTACATTCAACTAAAGCCTGACATACCCTGGGATATTTAAATATAACACCAAGCAAAAAGCTACTCTAGGGTGAGAAGAGCCCAATAGAAAAGAAGAAAATAAGATATTTATCTAGAAAAAGCCAGGAAATCGAACAACATACCAATCCTCACAACTTCTCCCACGTTCCCAACCGCTTCTCTGACTTGCCCATTCGTGTACCACTTCAAGTCGTTAACACCTCTCCATTTTTTAGCCAAGATTTCTGGGTAACAAGAAAGTCTTTTCCAAAAGAATGAGGTGTCATTCTTCTCCTTTACACCATCTGATTCAAGGTAAAACTTTCTCACAAAGGGAACTATTAGGAATTCTAGGCTGGAAAGACATACCAGGGCCTCTTGCCATGTATTAAATCTAGAATCCTGTCTCTAGAAGCTATTTATGGCTAACCTCTTAGAAATGAGTCACATCACACAGAACTCCCATTCAGCTGAGAATCTTTACCTGGATAAGTGAATGAGGTTTAGGACATAGTAGATTTCAAAGTCAGCAACAACCTGACATCAGCAGAGTAATTTCATTACAACCTCCCCATTTTCTAGAAATCCAGTCAGGATCTGGGTCAGCTATTTAAACTCCACCATCTACTTTTTCTTCCAGTTGCCTCCTATCCAACTGGCAGGAACTTCCAAGAAAGATGATATAATAGGCATTGCAGTATACTGGCTGCTTGTTGGGGTTGGAATAGACCTGTTCAGGTTTGAGGGATGCAAAAGGGTTAGCTCCATAGGCGGTGATGTTTGTATCCAAGTCCACCAGAATCTGTAATGAGGCTGCCAATTCCTGATGGCTATGGGAGACAGATAAAAAAAAATAATAATAATAAAATGCTGTGCTAATTATGAGAAACATAGGAGAGAAATTTCTCAGAACTTGATGCTTCTGTACTCATTAATCCCCAAAATTACCTAAGGCTGGTTTAGGCGAGGGATATCCTTTCCTACCAAATGTCTCACTAATCACCTGATTAACTAGCATAGGACTTGGTTCTAAGGGGATTAGAAAGCCAAGTGTGGAAAGGAAGAAAATCCTCACCAGAAGATAGAAGATGAGCAAAGGGGAGAGAAATGAGCTCATCTATATAAAGAGAGGTGTTGAGGGGTGCCTGGGTGGCTCAGTCGGTTAAGCATCTGACTTTCGCTCAGGTCATGATCTCACGGTTCGTGAATTCAAGCCCCACATCGGGCTCTGTGCTGACAGCTCAGAGCTCAGAGCCTGGAGCCTGCTTCGGACTCTGTGTCTCCCTCTCTCTCTGCCCCTCCCCCCCTCTCGCGCTCTGTCTCTCTCTCTCTGTCAAAAATGAATAATAAACATTAAAAATTTAAAGAGAGGTGTTGAGTGAGTCAGGGATATATCAAAAATAGGAGGAAGTTGAAACCTGTAAACAGTGATCAATGTAGGGATCTCATAATCACGAAGTAGCAAGAGGGTGGGCAGCCAAGCCTCCATTAAGTCTGGGGAAGCATGGAAACCTATGGAAAAAACAACAAAAATAGAAATGGATATAGAGAGGGGAAAGGCTGAAGTAGGGCCTAAGCAAGATACTTTTTTTTTTTTTTTTTTTTTAATTGTGTTCACCTTTCTCCTCACCTTGCTCACCTCCAATGCTCATTTACCATCATCATCTACCCCAGGTTCTTCAGTGGAAAATTCTGAACCCGGGCATAGCACAAATGGCTAATGATCAACCAAAGTTGTCATCATATTGTGTTTAACCTGACCAAATGAATGGGATTCCAAATATAGAAGATACAAGAGTCAGCATAGAAAATTCCCAGAAAAGCCACCCAGTATTCCCCTAAATGATTCTTACCTGGATGGAATGTCACCACCAAATCTGGATGGGCTATCCGCCCAGTCTCTACCTCCTCCTCCCAGAAGTCATGATAGAGGCCTCTATGGCCACTAAGCTGAACTGTGCCAGGTTCCAGGATGGGAGTTGAGGGGTTCTGTGTAAAGCCAGCAGATACGTCTATACCCACCATGATCACACGGAGGCCAAGGTGTCCAGGAAACATGTAGCCAAGCTCATCATAGTCCTCAGGGCGAGTGAGGAATGTCTCCACATGGGAAGCACCAACCACATGCACTGTGCTTCCCCCAATCTTCCCAACATTTATCCCCAAAGCCCGAAGCCCAAGGCCCAGTGTCAAGGGTCGTGAGAGGGCATCTGTCAGCAGCCGCTTCAAAGAGCCCTGCAAGACATCTGGGTCTGGCCTTGGCCGTCCTACGCTGGCCCACAGGGTGGTCATGGCATGACTACCTAGCACAGCATCCAGTGTAGCATCTAGCTGTAAATGCCGCATAGAAAACCAGGTATCCCAGCCCTGTACAGCTTCAGCCAGGCATGGCCAAGGCCCTGAAGGTAGGACAAAAGCACCTGTAGGAAAGAAGAAATAAGAATGACATAATCCTTTCCTGGCTTCAATATTCTTCCCAAGTGTACTCTCCCAACTTGTGACCAGGAGTGCCCCACTCAGTTTCTCATTTTTTCCTTCTAACAACATGCTTTCATCTCCCTCTCCAAGTACAACCAATTATGACCACTATGTCAGAGTTCTCCAACACTATCACTTCACCTGTGACTAGGAGCCATTCCATGAGACGGTCCACAGCTACAAGACGCAGCTCTTGACAAACCTTCCTGTGTGCTGGCCAGTCTGACCTCTGGCACTCTGGACCACAGTAATAGACATTTCTGCACCTGAAAGAATGAGCCCCAGAAACAGATGTTCCTATACCTCAAAGGTATGTCAGGGGAAGGGAACTGATATTCCTGCACCTAGGAAGAAAGATCACTGGATAAGGAAGGTAAGGAGAGGAGTGACAACTGATGCACTAAATTTGGAGATTATATTTGGGAGGGGAGGCATGAGAGACTAGGAATGTAATTATTCTCTTGGGTTAGAGTGACACCTCAGTCTATATCTGGAACAACTCACTTTTTACATCACTTACAGAAAAAATAAATAACAGGAGTTTGCAGCTGCCCTATTATCACAGGTATGGCTCAACTCTCCAGAAGAGATAATGATCTTATACCTTGCGTACTCAAGAGGAGGGAGGTAAAGAAGATTATACAGTCGTCTCCCCTTATCCAAAGGGAATATGTTCCAAGATCCCCAATGGATACCGAACTCACGGATGACCTAAACCCTGTATATACTGTTTCCTCCTATACATACATACATACATACATATGTATCTATGATAAAACTTATAAATTAGGCACAGTAAGAGATTAACAATAAGACAATTACACTATAATGTTATACGAAAGTGGTCTCTCTCTCAAAAGATCTTACTGTATTGTACTCACCCTTCTTCTTGTGATAATGTGAGATGATAAAATGCCTACATGATGAGATGAAGTGAGATGAATGACATAAGCACTGCAACACAGCATTACACTACTAATGACTTTTTGACAATAGTCAGAGGAGGATCATCTGCTCCCAGACCGTGGTTGACCATGGATAAGTGAAACCACAGAAAGCAAACTGCAGGGGGGGGGGGGAGGGGGGACTATTGTACCATAATCTGTCTGACCTCCCCATAATACCCAAAATAAGAAGGAGCCCAATCCTTTTCTAATCTTTCTGTGGCCTGGATCACACAAAATGAGTGGGCCTTAAGTTACTTTGAAAACTCTTAGACCTTTCTTCCTGCAAGGAAGTCTTAGAATAGGATCATTTCTGGATGACTCCCCATTTAGCCCCCAACTAGTCACCTTTTGCACTGCCGTAAGACCTTGGAGTCTGAAAGACCACTAGGGAGAGCTCTACAGTGAGCACAGAATCGGAATGTGTCCTCCATCTTCTGGAACATTTCTTGAGGGCATCGAAATCCAAAGCCTGATACAGAAGCACCCCCATCTAGCACCAACCTGCAGAAATGGCACGGTGAATAAGTGGCAATAGGAAAAAGAGTTATCTCCAAAATCTTTCATGACCTATACCTTGCCTCCAATATATTTCCATCTACTCCCACTATTTCTCACATAAGCAAATTATATTTCTTCTATAGTAATAAAACTTACAAAAGTCAGGATGAGAGACTCCCTCATTGTAAATGCCCCATATTCTCCAAGCTATATTCCCTCTTTGCCTTCTAAAATCAGTTCTACTAGAGATATTATTCTTCCATAGAGCGAGTCACTCACTTGTATTCTTCATAGCTTTTCATGCTTAGCTTTTGAAGGATTAGCTGAGATAGGCCAGGAACATTATTTTCCAAGGAGAAGAAGCCAAGCGCATCAATGCTAGGGTCAGGTTTTGAGAGGGTCAGAGGCACAGGGGTCACAACTGTGGATGGGGTCACAACCATGGGAGCCACTGATGAAGGGGGTTTCTTGTGCCTTTGCTTCCGAGATCTTGGAGCCATGGCTGTCCACTGATACCTGGGGACTATACACAGAACAGATATGGAATGAAACTTTGCAAGTTGGTCACATATGATGTGTTTTCATATGTTTGACCTTTCACTTCTCATTCTAGTCTCTCAGACCTAGGTATCCGTAAGACTTATTTGGTATCTACTGATTATTGATCACCATAGGCGATTATAAAAAAAAACAGCAGGGAAATAATTATATATGAACATAATTATACATATATGTGTTACATATTAAGTTCTATATAAAATTTAAATACATATGTAAGGAAATGCACAGGAAAAGGTCTGGCAGGTCTCATGTAAAACCAGTAACAGTGATTAACACTGAGGACGGAAAGAAGTAACGGGACAGGAACTGGGTTAATCAAAAGGAACTTTAGACCTATCTGTGATATTTGACTCTTGAATAGTTAGAATATATTTATATATTATTCGTATAATCCTTTTAAAAAATCAAAAATCCTTTTAAAGTGAGCAATAATATGGCATGTCCTACATTCACATGGTTGTGCAACCACCACCTCTATCTACTTCCAAACCATTTTCATCATCCCAAAAGAAAACCTCATAACCAGAGGTGCCTGGTGGCTCAGTTGGGTAAGTGTCTGATTCTTGATTTCAAAAAGAGAGAAAAAAAAGCAAACAAAAGTTTTGGTTGTCCAAAACTACCAGCTAATTGGAGAATTAGTCAATTTCACTTAGTTGGGGAAATAAAACATTCATTTTAGAAAACCTATCATCACAGTTGTAAGCAATAGACCCAGAGGAAGAAATTAAACGCAACACAAAATCAGCATCACAATGCTAAGAGTTATATAGTCAAAGCAAGTTATAAAAAATTATGAAGAAACTTTCCTAAAGAGGCAAGTTTTGAAGTAGAACTGATCCTGCACCCACCCACTACCTAGCAGGAACTCTGTGATATTCTCCTTTCTTGGCTTGTCTTCTCCCATTCCTTCTACAATTGTTGAGTAAACAAAAGGAACTATATTGGGAAAAATAAAAACATGCATTCACTCAACAAATATTTATTGCTAAACATATATAATCACTCATAAAATAATGGAAACAAATATGAAAAATATACTCAACATCTAGATGTCCTGTAGAGGGATCAAATGTAAATCATAACATAAGGCAGTATATAAATACTGTAAGTGAAACTAAAGCACTAGTGGGAAATCAGAAGAGTCTCTTTAGTTGGTTAGCTGTAGGAAGACTTTATAAAGCAGGTAGCAGTCAAAATAGACCGATGGTAATTCTTTGAATACATGAGATAAAAAAAGGAATTCTTAGCACAGAGAAGAGCATGAGCATAGAAATGTAGATGGGAACACTCTAGAAATTAATGAAATAGAATGATTTGAGTTTGACTATAAGTATAACAACATAAACATTAAGAACTAAAACTATAAAGTCTTGGAAGAACACAAAGGGAAAAGGTCATAATATGGATTTGGCAATTTCTTAGATATGACACCATAAAAAGAAATGAAGTACTGATAATATGCTACAATGTGGATGAACCTCAAAAGCATTATGCTAACTGAAAGAAGTCAAAAGGTCACGTTATAGGATTTCATTTATGTGAAATATCGAGGAAAGGTAAACCCACAGACAGAAATCAACTCCTGGTTGCCAGGGACTGGGTGGAAGAGGAATGGGGAGTAACTGCTAAATGGTTATGGGGTTTCCTTTTTTTTTTTTTTTAAGTTTATTTATTTTGAAAAAGAGAGAGCGTAAGAGAGCATAAGAGAGCATGCACTCAAGTAGGGGAGGGACAGAGAGAGGGAGAGAGAGAATCCCAAGCAGGCTCTGTCAGTGCAGAGCCCAACTTGGGGTTCAAACCCATGGAACTGTAAGATCACGACCTGAGCCAAAATCAAGAGTCAGACACTTACCCAACTGAGCCACCAGGAACCCCTGGTTATGAGGTTTTCTTTTGGGATGATGAAAATGTTTTGGAACCAGATAGAGGTGGTGGTTGTACAACCATGTGAATGTAGGACATGCCATTTAATGCTCACTTTAAAAGGATTAATTTATGTTGTGAATTTCATCTCAATTAAAAAATAAAAAAGAAAGGTACCTGTAGAGATTGAGAATCTAAATACTAACTTTCCAATTAACTGCCTCCAGGGACAGGGAAATGGCAGAGGATAAAAAGGCTGACAGTGGTTGGTTTTACTATGAATAAGGTAACTTTTAAAGTTCAAATCAGGGATCATGTTTTGTTACAAAAATAGTCTGACATTTACTCCTTCTGGACCAGATTTGTTAGGAAAAAAACTCTAGAATCATCATTCAGATGAAGTGTAGGTGGCAGAACAAACAAAAACCTCCCAGAATCATCCACTAAAATCTATTATCTGTACACCTGAAACTAACATAACATTGTAACTAACTGGAATTAAAATTGAAACTTAAAAAAAAGAAAAGCTATTATCTTATGACACGGCTTTTTGCAAACTGCTGTCCTCAGTTAATGAGGGAACTAATTTGTATTTTCTTTTGTACTTTCTTTCCCCTCCTTTCATTCCACTTGTGTAATCTCTCCCCTCATACCACATATAAATGGATGTTTTCCGAGTCCAAAGAACAGAGATAGCTAAACTCATCTGCATTCTACATTCTCACTAATACAGAAGAAATTAGACCTGAAGGTGGTAGATTATTTTAAGATTTAAGGGTCCCTTTACTAAAGGATGCCTTCACACCTGAGTACCCCATTTCCAACAAGTGACCTGAATCTTCCCTCCACTTTTAATCACCACACATTCTCATCACATTTCCAGAATCATTGCAACTTTAGAAGCATTCATCTGCTCTACCTACCCAGCCTCCTCAGGCAAGAAAACACCTTCTTGAACCTTGAAAGAATGGATTCATCTTTTCTTTACAGGTATGGAGAAAAATTATCTTTGTTCTGATATAAGTCAAGGGTCTTAAATCCCAGGATTAATAAATGTATATTCCTGATGTTCAACTAAAAGCCTTCTGCAATGGAAGCCAATTAAGACAAGAAAGGTATTGCCTCACTTATCTGCCTTTCCAAAGAGGTCCTTCTTGAAAGGAAGACTAACTCTTGGCTCTCTAGAAGTTGACTGAACTCACTGGGAAGTGAAGGAATCACAGTTTGAGGAGGAGTGGGGCGATGAAATCCCTGAGAGTTTCCTCTATGTCTAGAATGGGCTCATGATACAAACTAACTAAATTTCTGGCAGGAAGGTAAGAAGGTGGGAATGAGAAGCCAGGTCCTTGCATTTGCATCTACGTGAAGCTCATGTCTGAGTTTGTGTACCCCAGGCCCAGACCCAGCTTCCTTGGCTCTAACTTTTCTGCAGAGTCCCAGGATCCTCCAGGTTTGAGGGGAGGGACGGGACTGAGAGAAACAAAGGCAAAAAACATAGAGGACAAGGGAGAAGTTGGAAAGAATTACATATAATGAGCTTTCAGAATTTTCTAGAGATCAGAGTCTATGTCACCTAGCAAGGAATCACCTTTTTTCTAGCTGCCCCCAGTGGCTTGGGCTCTAATTTATTCTCCGTATATAAAAGAGAAAACACCAACACCAAGGACTAAAAAGGAGACATGAACTGGACGGTCTAGAAAAACTATTATCCTTCATCTCCAAATTCCCTAAATATTAGCCTATTCCCAGACCAGGTCTCCCATCCTTCTCCCTCACCACCAAAAGCCCAAGTTTCACCTACCACAGTATCTTCTCGCTATCTCCAGACCAGGAAGACCTATGTAATTTTCTCTAATTCACCAGCAAACACAAAATATCTTTGGGGAGGCAGGGAAAGGGGAGAGTGATGCTAGTCATTGGGGATCCTCAAAAGGAGTTAGGAAAGAGAAAGCGAAAAGGAGGAATCCATTAGGAACACTATTATTAAGCACATTCAGATGCTTAATCAGTGCTAACACTCCTTGGGGTGATAAATGTTTTACTCAACTATAAACTAAGCAAGCAGATGATTTGAAGGGAAAGGAACTTACCCTGCTAAGCCCTAGGCTTCCTTCCTTCTTTCTTCCAAGTGAAGCGAATGCTTGATCTCCTCAGATCTAAGCTGTGGCTGACTTGCAGCTGTCCCTTCGTATCACTTTCCTTTGCAAACTGCTGAAATGCTGCGTCTCTGTGATTAGGTATACCCTGCCAACCAGACAGACAACGCTGAATTCTCCCTAACGAGGCAAGGAGGGAGCTGGCCCCCTGCCCATGGCCTTCTCTCTTTCTGACCTTCCTTGTCTGCCAAGATGGCTCAGTATTTATTCTGTCAACACACCCAAACTCACCAAAGGCCAGTCAGGCTAAGGAAAGATGAAACCTATTACTTCTTTAACCTCTCTTACTAAGGCAGCATTTATGCTCTTAGTCCACAGTGGCAGAAAAACAAACAAACAATAACAAACAAAAAACACCTAGGATTAGTTCAGAAGTCATTAGTTGGTTGGAAAGGGAGGCACTAGCTCAGAGCAGTGGGAACTCCTGGAGTTCTGGATGTTAATCCAGACCCAGGAAGAGTTACCCCAAGCCCAAAGTCCCTTTTAGCCTAACAACACTGCTCAAACACAATGATTAATATAATTAATTTGTATATTAAGTACAAATGTAATACCCAAGAAAGAAGAATAGAAATGGTCTTTTAATGGTATAGAAGAAAATCAATTGTAGGGGAAACAAAATTAATTTGTAAAATTCACTTTCTCTGAAAGGAAAGCAAGGTACTTTCTGAGTGAATGTCACATCGGGCACACTCCATTTATTTCAAAAGAGTGAATAAGAAGAGGAATAAAATAAGCAAAATCAAAATATTACTAAAAATGCATTCTACTTCTAGGAACAGAAAATATAAAAGAATCAATTCAAACATCTTCTCATTTCTTCCTATAATGAATACTGATCCAAGGGATTTAATTATACATTCCTAGCTCCTTTTCACTTACCAAGCTCCAGAGTCTATCGTAAGTTATTAGGACAATGGTCCTATATGACTGCAAGACCTAACTTTCTGCTTACATCTGGCCCCAGCTATATGTCACTTACCTGCCTCTGTGATCATCAAACTGGGGAACAGAACAACTTGCAGGGAGGTCCTGGAATGTGGTAAATCAAAAATCTATACATGAACAGATGCAGAGAATGGATTCCTTAAAAAAAAAAAATTTTTTTTTTGTTTATTTTTGAGAGACAGCACAAGTAGGGGAAGGGCAGAGAGAGACCAGGGAGACAGAATCTGAAGCAGGCTCCAGGCTCTGAACTGTTAGCACAGAGCCCGATGTGGGGCTTGAACCCACGATCCATGAGATCATGACCAGAGCCGAGCTGGACGCTCCACCGACTGAGCCACCCAGACACCCTGAAAATGGATTCTTAAGGAACTCCAGACTATAGGAAGCAAACTGAAAGCAGATAAGGTGGAAGAAAAGTGTTAAGGATGCATTTACATGACATTATTCAGAACAGCCGTGGACAAAAGAAAATCAGTTGCAATAGGCAAAAATCCTGAGTAAAATGGGAGCAATTCGTTTTAAGCAAATGTTTCAGGTCTATTTCAAATCAACTGGCAGAACATTTAAAGGTTATGAGTTCTGTTAATATTAGCTGAACAACAGAAGGCACAAGAAGTGAGAGTGGTCTTTTCTTTTAATTTTTTTAATGTTTATTTATTTTTGAGAGAGAGAGAGAGAGAGAGAGAGAGAGAGACAGAGACAGAGACAGAGACAGAGTGTGAGCAGAGAGAGAGGGAGATACAGAATCCGAGGCAGGTTCCAGGCTCTGAGCTGTCAGCAACAGAGTCCCACGTGGGGCTCGAACTCACAAAACATGAGATCATGACCTGAGCCAAAGTTGGACGCTTAACCAAGCCACCCAGGCACCCTGAGAGATGGTCTTTTCTAACTCAGGAGTGTCATCTTTGACTATAAAGGAATATAAAATAAAGAAAAAACTGATATTGAATATTAATTTATATTTTACCATCATAGCTACTAGCTCTGGCAGACATTTAAATTTACAATTTAGAAAGATCTGAACTTTTCAGTTTGCTTTCATCATGAATTACATTTATTTTTTTATTTATTTTTATTTTATGATAGAAAGAAAGTGGAGGGAAAGGCAGAGACAGAGGGAAGGAGAGAGAATCACAAGCAGGCTCCACACTGTCAGCACAGAGCCCAATGCGTAGCTCAAACTCACAAACCATGACATTTTGATCTGAGCCAAAGTCAGAGGCTTAACTGACTGAGATACCCAGTACCCCATGAGTTACATTTTTTAAAAAGCCTTAAAAATGCTTTCATGGTTCACTGTGAAACCTTAAAAAATACTTCTATCGTTCATAGTTCTGAAGAAAGACTAGAAAGAGGTTCCTATTCAACAGGTACAAAGTGGTAGGTGAGGCACTGGGTGATTTTTCTACCACTCTTAACGTATACCACTTTTTCTGAATTCTGTTCCTTTCTCTTACTTTCTTCCTCTTTTTAATTTTTACTATCAACCCATAATTCTAGTTTGCTAATGATGTTTTACGTTTACCCATGATTCCCCCCAGTGATGAATCTAAGGGCGGAGTTCCTGGTACCTGATATTCTAGTTAAGCTCTTAATTTAGAGATGCACAGTTTTCATAAAAACAGTAACATTAAGAAGAACCTTTAAGGTATGCAGTGCATAGCACCTTTAAGGGTAGCTCATGGACTGGTATGTGTGTTAAGTTGATAATACAGCAACTAGAAGCTGTAATAATCATCAATTTGAATTCTGTTTGTTACCTGAAATTAGGCGAGTATACACATTTCAATTTAAATTAATGCTTTCTAATGTGTATCATTATATTTATTGTTGAAAACTGTAATAAGGTTACCATATGATTACATTATAAAATGTTGAGCAATATCCTAATTTCCCTCAATTTGCAAAATTCCATACTATTTTGATTATGGCAAAGAAGGAATATGATGGCAAGAAAATGCAGTATCATGAATATCCTTTTTCTTACTGTTAAAACACCCAATAAGTTCCCAATACAACTGTAACAAAATTCTAGATAATAACATTTTCTTTCAATGAAAAGTCAAGTGAAATAGTGATTTTAAATATAAGATTTAGAAGGCCTATAATAGGCACCCAAAGTCCTCTAGTGCTCAATTACTAATGCTCATGTAAGACAAATGTAACCAAAGTTAAAAAAAAAAAAGCAAAATTTATGAAGATAAGAATTTAATTCATCAAATTATCATGAACTATCCACGAGATAATCTTCTCTGAAGGCTATATACCAGTTCCGTTAACAGAATTTTCTGATTTGCACGAGGTCAAATCAGACTACATCTTCCAAATAAAACCCAACACAGAGATAGGAGCAGCGGCCCATGCATGGAATTTATTGTGTGCTACTGTTTATAAAATACTCGAATAGTCCTGCACATGCATAATATTTCCAACTTAGACAGGAGACCATACAGGGTGCACTTTCTGGCAAACAAAACAATAGATGGTTCCGCTGCCTGGAGCTCTGAGTTGTATTCCAGGGCATGAGGGAAGCAGGCCACCAAAGTAAAGGGAAATATCAAACTACAGTGGCAATCAATACAGGTCAATAATTGTGAAAAATTAGCACATGGTTCCATTTAGTTTAACCAAGCAGTTCTGTAACTATCAAAGGAAAATGTTCAACATGCAATCTTGACTTTTATGCTTCCACTAACATCTGAATGATTGAACAGAACCATTGCTTCTATGCTGCATTGCTTAATCAAAAACACTTCCAGAACATTTTTTAAAATTTCCTTTGCATCAAAACATAAAAATGATAGAAAGCCAGCAGCAAATCACCCTGGTGGCTATTTAAGCAACTTGAGTACTCACAATAAACTAAAATTTCTCATAACATCTAGGTAACCTATACATGTCGTACCTGTACATCATAGGTCTATATATTAAATATTTGCAAAATGAAAACATGCATACACAAAATACGTCAAGTTTTACAGACATGATTTGAAGTAAAATTTACGTTGACAATGTACAAACTTCTTTTAAAGTACCTTAAATGAGTAATTCTGTAATTCTTCATAATTTTGAAATTTAGAGGTTTTCTTCTTAAATCTCTGGGGTGTAAATTTCAAAAGATCTGGGCAAAAAAGATTCTAAATTAGTTTTTGGATTTGTGTTCAAGTAAGAGAGTCTGCCTAGAAATAGGTTATGCATTCATAATTGAAAAATACCAAGACTATATTACAGAATTAGCCACATTTAAGAACTATAGACCTGAGGTCAGCATTTTGTTTAAATGCCAACTGGGTTTCTCAGCATTTTGCCCATAATTCAAAATACAGCTTAGCAACCTCAGAAATGTATTTTAAGACCATGCTAATTCATCCTTTAAAGACATTTCATGAGAAAAAAAAGTCCACATTAGCTCTTAGGATTGCATTTGAAGTCATGGTTAAAAAACAAAATCTAATTCTACTGAGGGGAAAAAGAAATCTCATTTGTAAACTTAAATGTGTGAACCACAAGCATAAATGGAGGTGTAGTTGCCCTCCACTGGAAATTGCCCCAAGCCCCTTGCTCACTGCTCTCCACCTTGGCAGCGATGACCCAATCTTATCAGATAGTACAGCATGTCCCAGGGCCCTCAAGCCTCCATCCAGGAAGGGGGCTGGGGTCTCAAAAGCACAATGGTTTCTCCAGAGGGACTGTGACATTTACAGTCAGCTTGGCCGACCCCTCCAGATCCTGGGGGTGATCTGTCCATTTGGGGCCCGAGATGTGAGAGTCCCTGGGAAGCCGTGGGTCACTGGGCACTATGGTTGCCAGTCCCGTGGTTCTCAGTGGCATGTGCGGTGTTCAGAGAATTGAAACCATCTTGCTGTACAGCATCTTTCCGGGGTGGCATTCTCTCATTGATCCTATCCAAACCCTTTGCCTCTTCAAAACTGCAGATTCTATGTGGTGGAGAGAATCCTCGTATTGCTTAACAAAATGCAAATTTGATAAGTCAGTAATTGAAAAACATTTCTGAGATTTCAAAAACATAATTAATGATTTTTAAGAAGAAAGAAATTAGCTGTACGTAGCAACATTTAAATCTTACTTTAACTGAACCTTATCCCCATTCCAGACTTCCCCTTAAAATGTGAAATGTTTAAACCTAAATATAAACATGATCGCTTCATAGTGTTAGCATAGCCTTTATAAAAGAACGCACAAAAATAACTCTTCTCTGACCCCAAAATTAACAAACAGGCAATGGTCTCAGGGTCTCAGTCTGACTTCTATTATACCAATTATCTCCTACCTCAGACCCTAAAATCACCAGTGACTATCACAGTAAGGCAGCAACAAGAGTAGGGGCAAGTGAGGAGGCTAAACAAGGTTATCCTTGACATACAAATCTGTACCAAGAGCTTGGGAGGAGAAAGAGGTAAGTAAAGTTAAGTTAAAATTTAGCAGATCAGAACTATCTTGGAGGTCAAGGTATCATCACCCCATCACCACCAGAATGAAATGAAAAAGGTGGGAAATGCCTCCAGGAGTTAGGTCTGTGTTTGGCTGATAGCAAAAAGTATTCATAGTTTCAGATTTTAGGGAATGTTTTCCTTAATTCAATAGCCATTCACTGCATGTTCTTCGGAAACCCAAATCAAAATAAATAGCAATCCTCCTCCAATTGTTGTAATTTCTCATTTACTTCATCTGGAATGATGCATTTTCCACTATTAAAATGTGCATACAAAAGATTTCCATACCACTGGTTATAATCTGGTTGTTTTAACATGTGCAATCTTTGGGATTCTGAGTCTGTGCAAGTGAACCAAATAAATGGTTGGGCAGTAAAGCATTAAATAATGTGTAACATCAAGCCAACATATGATGTACATGAGTATAATATTATCAGCAAACACTAGGCCAAACAGCAAAAAATAAATAAATAAATAAATAAATAAATAAATAAATAAATAAAATAAAAATCATAGTGACAGCTCCTGCAGTCTCAGATAAATTACTGAAAATCAGTAAAAACTAACTCAAACCTATACCTAGAGGGGGTTTCACTTAGGAAAAAAATGATCTGAATAGCACAGAATCATGCAAAATGTGGAACAGAGCTTTCTTTGCAACCTCAAATGCTACAATATTATAGCATAACATGCTGCACTCTAAAGAATTCAGGAACAAGTCAATGCTGGTTGCACAATATACTAGAAAAGGGAAAAACCAGATTATCACTGTGGATATTGGTCCTTGTGATTTAAAAAACAAAAACAAAAACAAAAGAAAAAAAAAAGAGGAATGTGACTATCAAACTCAATGAGTCAGTGAGTCTGATTCACCTTGGGCTGTGCAAACTAGGAGTAAAACACACCCACAGGACATTCTCTGATGCCCACCCACACACCACAGATCTCTGCCCAGCGCAAGGACTCTGATCGTACCTTTTTCAGCCTCAATAGCCTCAACTGTGGCTGTACAGAAGTGAGCAGAGGCATGCAAAATGAATGAGAGAGATGAGAAGGGTCATATTGTACAGCAGAAAAGGCAATGATCACTTAAAATATCACAGTATCCCATACTACATCATCATTTACAATTTAACATAAATAGTATCCACATTAGAGAGCCCATCCAATCCCCCAATTCCTGACACAGCACAGTTTACACACAGCACTATGACAACATCGCTCAGAGCACAGAACACATAGACCTAATGCAAACACAGACACCTCAGCACCCATGCAGATGCACTCCAGTATTAATTACCTATCATGAATTCAGTATTTTGATAGCCTTAGAATTTTTCAACATGTTTATTATATCACATCCATCACAATCACAAGGAAATTCTCTAAGGTGAAATTATGATGGTAGAATTGTAGCAGAAGAGCAAAGAGAAGATTCCTTTTTTTCATCTAACTGAAATAATACTCATTATCTGTTATTCCATGAGATATAAACTAGAAGGGGTCAGTAATGCTTTTCCTGTTGCTTCTAATTCATAAGGCATTGCAAAAGTCAGTATGGATACAATGAAACTTAAGGGAAGTAAACTTGGTGAATTGCTCTTGGTAGAATAGTTCTGTAGCTCTGTTGTTTGTGGGTAACCTAAAAGGACCCCTCTTATCTACTAGGAACTTCCTTTCTATTCTAATATTGATTAGTGTCCCAAACATCCACAGATACTAACGTCTACAGCCTTTACTACAAAAAAAAAAAAAAAAGCTTATGTTCAGTTTGTCATGAACTCAAATCTGCCTCTGGTACTAACAGCATGCATTTGCAAATGAAGATGGAAAGGCCAACAAACATCTTTTCAAGCCCATCTACCAACTAGAGATGACTCAAGATAGAACTGAGGTCTTTCAGGCAGTAAGTCCTGTATGATATGGACATACACATAGGTCATATAAATGAGAAATGCATTCTTAGTATAGTTGGTCTCTAGCCCATTTAGAGAATTTCAATATTATTTGGTCACACATTTTGTAGTCAAACATTCTTTTGGCTCATCTCTGGGTTCAAAGTGTATAGAACATTCACATTTAGGACCAGAATCAAAGACTGCAGAGGACAATACTGACTGACAACATTGCAAATTCTCCACTTCACTCAAAGTGCACACACTCAGAATATTTATAACAATAATACCCCTAATACCCCATCCTTTCTATTTTGCTTCTTCTACAACAAGGCCAATTTGATTTAGAAATACTAAACTTTGTCCAAAGCAGTTATTAATGTGAAAGAAAACTGATGAATCTAACGAATTAAAGTAGACTAAATTAGGAAAGTTTGTTGATCTTAACAAGATAGTAAAGTGAACTGGGGGGGACCCAAAAGAAGTAGGTTGCACACTGAATTTAAAAAAATTTTAATTTTCCTTAACTGTTAAACTACATTACAAATCCAAGCAGACAAACTTATTGTATACCAACTATACAAATAACCACTTAAAAAATCTAGCTCTGTACATTTGGAGTATACTCTTGGAATTTTCCCAGACAGAAAACTGGGATAAATGACCCACCTCTATTTGATCAGCCCTGCAACTTCTATTCTTCAAAATATGGACTATTTTCTTTATAATTTAGGCATTGAATGAGAAAAAAATAAAATGCCTATCAGAATATGTGTTATATATGGTAACAAATTAAAAATAAAACCTGATACCACTGTAAGAATTAGTATCTAATTGAGCGTATCAGTAGTCCAAAAGTCGATTAATAAATTTTTCAAATTATGAAACGTAACAACATACTTCTGAAATCATTCTATAGGCTTTAATTTTATATATAAAAGCATGTTCTAGGTCAAATTATATTTTCTGCTCTTTCCAGAAACTCCTAAATGCTCCTAATCCTTTTCAAGATAAAAAACATATATCACACTCAAAACTGCTTGAATGTTTAGAACTGAAAAAAAGCCACTTGAAGCTTAATAATTAAGCTGGAAAGAAAGAGATCTGATAATTGCAAAATTCAATCTGAAAGGCACAATTTTTCCTCTATTTGTTTTCAGTTTTATAAGGCCTCTTGACATGACCTTAGTAGGTTTGAGTACAGTGCTGTCACAAACTGTGTTCCTCAATACTACACAGGATAAATAATTAAGAGGACTTTGGCATTACTAAAATAGACATGGTCACATATTTTCCCATATAGGTCGTGGTGAAGACAGCATTATAGGGCTAGCTCCCAATCAAATTTCCCTGAGGAAAACAGACATAAAATATACCAATTCCTACTCCAAAAGAGTTGTGTAGTTTGTAAAAACACTCAAATATCATAAAGTTACTGAGAAGGCAATAGGACTTATTCCCTGACAACAGGACTGAGGTATTAGAATTTTAAAACTTTTTTTTGGTAATACTTAACTTTCAGTTATTCATATCAGGGAACATGTCTACTAAAATATCAGGAAAAAATTTTAAATCACACAGATGCAGCTTCTGTATGAGTTTTATTATGTACTTAAAAATGGGTTAATATTATTATAGTAGGGAAATCACCCCACACTATCAAGAGCCATCATGGTACAGCTGGGGAGCTATCTAGTTTCCCAAATTAGACCCCTTAACCTCAGCATTGTCTTGTAACTCACTCTCCACTGGGAATACAGTCCCTTCGGTAAAGCTGTCTTTCAAACCTTCCCTGCAATTGGGGTGAGTTCAAAGTTGGAAGACTGAGCTTCAGGCTGCATGCAAATTAAAAATGCATAGAAATGCTGAGCTGCCAACAAAGCAAGTACTAATTGTGAAATCGGAAAGAAAGGTCTGCTATAGATACAATGCAAAAGTAATAATATATCCAAGGATAATGGAGAGATGACTGTAGTGTAGTTTTATTAAAATATGAAGCCTTTCAGTTTTCCTTTTATGAACAAAAAGGAGAAAAGGTATACCATTTTTCAAGCCATTAAAGTTTATCCTCTTCTATTAACACTTTTCCTAGTTTTATTGAATGTTTAAGATCTTAGTTTTAGTGAAATTCTTTTTAGCTCATGTTGCTAATGTCTACAATATAGTAAGAGTGGAGTAAGGAATATAAAATCAAAGCAGTTTTTCTTTTAATAAAAAAGGAAACCTCATTCAGAATGTAAATTTGAAACTATAATTTTAAAACCTAGCTGTACTTCTCACATATACCAGTGGTGGTAGCAGACAACACAATAACGTATAAAATAGAACATGTAATAGGCTACAAGGAGGAATTATTTGTCTACAGGAAAAATTATTTATTTGGCACTTATTATGAGACTGAGTGAAATGAAACTGTGAAAAGTCAATCTAATTGAAATTTATTCAAAAATTTGAATTATTTTATTTATTTTGTTTGTTTGTTTAAAAAAACTCACTAATTACAACACCAGAAAGAAAGTTATCTGTGACTAAGGAAAACATCAGATCTGTTACTGCCTGTTTGAATAGAGCAATGTCCCTTGGAGGGCTGTCAAAAGTGGCTACAATAAAACATAAATTAAGACTTTCCATATCACATTTTTTGCCTTCCAACCACAAGGGAAAGAAATCTAGACTTTGAGTTATTGTGTATACGCTAAAACATTCACATCACTCTCTTCTATTTAATATGTAACGGGCTTTCAAAAAGTTAACCCAGTATTTACACAAATATTTACGCCAAAAAAAGTAAGTTTTTTTTAAATATAAAATATTCAATGAGCCAGATTACAGGAATGCTTTACGTATAATTCTTTTTATTTTCATGCAAAATAAAGGCACACTTAATAACACCCTTTCAATTTTGACTTACAGGATTTAAATTCAACCCCTTATAACAATGACTTAATATCTAATGTTACATTCATGTTCAGAATGCACAAAGTACAGCAACAAATGCAGCAAACCTCAAAACAAGGTGCTACAGAGTTGCTTCTACATCAAAAGACAGATAAGCGTCTGATAGAGTAATTTAATTTAACATACTTTTACAGACATACAGCTAACCTAAAGAAAGACAGACAGATTTAGGAAAGCAGCTACATCTGCAGAGGAAGAAAACAGCATGTTACAGACAGTCAATTATACATAGAACATTTGACAAACACCACAGAAAACAAACTTTGGCATTATTCACCAGGGTACAAAACCTTGCACAAATCTTTTGGCAAGTGAAGTGCATAAGTAATGTTCTGGGGCCCAAGCAGACTGTTAATTCTAAAATTAAGTATCTGAAAATATAAGCATAGTCTAATACAATTACATAAATTAAAAAAATAAAAAATAAGAAACTTGGAATTACATTTCCATTTTAGTAATATGGATATCCTTGATTCACATTCAGAAACTGGGGCTCTTAAAAGAAAAGAATGCATTAGACAAACAAAAATAAAGATTTTAACCATTATGATATGAGCTGCTCCCATATCATTTCATTAAAAGCTGAGAGACTGACCATTATTTTCAATTGAAAGGAATACCCATTCTATCAATGTTCTGCCTTGGTCAGGTTATTAACCAGACACTACCTATCATATAGTATTCTGCCTGTGTCAGCTGCTGAGACAGGAACTAAAAAGCAGAAGGAATTCCCTGCATGCATTATGTGTATTGTTAGCAAAAGAGTGAGGTGTGCCCCAGTCCATCTGAGGCACAGCAAGTTGCATAACATCATTACCACTTTGCAGGGTCTGTCGTCCTCCAGCCAACACTCCACTAGGCAACATCCCTGTGGGAGTCAGACCCTTGAGTGTCAGCACGCTTTCACTCTCCTCCCTATTGCAAAGAGATATAACAAACATCAGAGACTTCCAACAAGTACTTAGTTCAAAAGATGAGATGGGGCCCAGAGGTAGGCCATGTATGTAATTTATGACATTCATTGTTGTTACCATATTTTCCTCAATTCCAAGATAAGACATTTTTCTATATTTTAAATGTATGACTTACAACTGACACATTACAACTGACTGTTTTTCCTGAAAAGCCTTATTAAATATATAATGAGATTAATCATCAATGAGAATCAAGCAATTGAGAAAATATGGTATTTCATATGCTGTAAAGTTCAAATGTCAGATATAACCAGTTTTGCAAACAAATTTTTAAGGACTGACCCATTATGTGTACCCTTAAACCTGAATTAACCCTAGGAAAACAGCTTGTGGCTCCAGCAAAGGGGACTTCCTGTATGGATGAGCAAGTTCATCAGGAATACTCTAAAAAGTACCCCCTCCTGGGGCACCTGGGTGGCTCAGTTGATTAAGCGTCCAACTTCAGTTCAGGTCATGATCTCACTGCTCGTGGGTTCGAGCCCCGCGTCAAGCTCTGTGCTGACTTATCAGAGCCTGGAGCCTGCTTCAGATTCTGTGCCTCTGTCTCTCTCTCTGCCCCTCCTCCACTTGCGCTGTCTCTCTCTCTCTCTCTCTCTCTCTCTCTCTCTCTCTCAAAATAAATAAACATTAAAAAAAATTTTTTTTTAAATAAAAAGTACCCCCTCCTTCTTATCCTGCTCTAATTTTTAAGGTGTAGAACCAGTACTTTCATCACAGAAGGGCAACACATACCAAAAGTGAGCAAAAATAATCACAAGGGTCAAAACCCCTAGTTTCAAAAGGACTTGTGTTCTCTTCTTCACTATGTAAATGTACAACTAACTTCTTTATAGGAAGAATGCTACTATGTTGCTTTTAGGTGTCAAACAGGACACTGCTTACAGCAAAGGACAATAAAAGGAATTTCTGTAAAACAAATAATCAGGAAAATGTATCATTACCTGAGAACAGAGAAGACCCTTGCCATCTTGCCAATTGCTCGAATTTTGTTTCTTATGATTTCTTTCCGGGCTGCAGCTGAACCTACTTTCAATGGAATAAATAGAAAAAAGGACTCAAGTTTAGGGCATCCACACTTGCACCATTCTATCACTACCCTATACCAGGCTCATCTTAACCAACACCAAACCCTCTGCCCACCAGCTCACATGAAGGAGACTTAATGAACTCATGCCAAAAAGCTTCTTACTCCTTCACTGTTTAGCTCAGCACTGGTCTAAGACTGGGGTTTGATACAGATACAAATGAAAAGTAATCCACAAACATTATGACTCTCACGCTACTGCTAATGAGTAAAACAGCAATGGGAAAGAAACTAGAACCCAACCTGTATCACAAACCAGAGAACAAAAATAATGCTAACAATCCTATCGTCTTTGTTTAATTCTCATGAGAGCCTATGGCATGCAGACTAACAGACAAGAGTTGGTAATAACTGTATAGTCTTCTATTTAACTATTATAAAAGCCTCTGACATGCAGGCAGGAAATATCCCATCTTACTATGATAAAGTAAGTTGCTTGCTCTAAGTGGTTTAAAAACAATGGTATAGAATAACTACTGTGCAGATGGCGCTGAACTAAGGTCCATACTAATATTTCAACAATAATGCACATCTTAACCTCATGGACTAGACGTCCTCAAAGTCATGCAAATATATACAATCTCTTATATCCCTAGGTGAGTATGACACAAGGAGAGTGAACAAGAAAAGATTCCCTAAAAAACATGGCTAAAGGATCACTGTTACCTCTATAAAGGGTTGGCTGTACTGCCTATCACTGGTACAGAAGAGAATATACCAAAATAACTTGATCTCTGGCTGAAGAAAAACTCAAAATTGTATCTTCCTTCCCTTGGCCTCCAGAAAGAACAACAATCTCAGTCCTGTTATCTCATATATAGCAACTAGAATCACTCTGGACCCAAGAGTGTGGTTCCTTAGAGCTGTGCTTCAACATGATGAAAACACACATATGGAAGCACCATGGTTGAGGAGAAAGTTAAGGAAAGGCTAAAGAGACTAGACTAAAAGGGGCCATAGGTACACAGAGGTCTGAACAACCATAAGTCTTCTGGGCTAGAGCATCTCATTTAAAATTCAAGCAGCCCAGAAATACCATATAATTAAAAACTAAGATGATGACTGGACCCTACCACAAGGAAACAGAAAAGAAATCTAATTTCAAAGACGAAAACAAAAGACATATTTTAGAGAAAACAGGCTCCACGACCATGTTTATGATGCTCTAAAGGGTAATATTATGAGCAATGAAGCTACAGTTTTTACAAATACAAAACTGTGTAGGTACCATGGTATTACACAGTGTTTTTAAGATGCCAAAATACTACTAAAAATCTCAGAATCATAGAACATTAGAATTTCAAGAGACATTAGGGATACATTGCAAAGTTTAATCTCATTTTCTAGACAAAGAAACTAAATTTATTAAATGTCTTGTCCAAGGACATAAGGGAAGTCTGATCTCTTTGAATGAATTAACACAAACATTTTGTTTTAAAATGGACAGAATTTTAAAAACAGCTAGACTGGGGGAGAGGAGTATGAGGATGGGAGAGGATGGCTGCAATGAGGCACATTCATATTTTCAGCCTTAATTTATATACATATAAAACTGAATGATATGTAAACTATACTGATTTCAAATTTTAAAAAGTCACTGGGATATAAAAACACTATACAAGTCAGGATTTAAAATCAGTCTACAAACACATCATGCATAATATTAAAGTAAATGTCCACAGTAAAATTACTCTGGGGAATAAGACAGACAATCAAACACCCCTAATCATGCAGGGAAAAGTACAAAACATTACAAATAAGCAAAAGAATGAAATTTTAAAACAAGAGGAATGAAAAAGAGGGAAAAATATTTCCATGCACAGAAAGACAGATATCTTGGAATATGACTTCTAAAAACATCAAATTCTAACTCATATAAAACTTAAACTAAATTTGCAAAAGGCCCAAGAGGACTCTGCATCAATTGTATTCAATGAATGTGCTAACTTACATGGATATGAGGATAACTTATGAAGTCATATTTCAAAACAATGTTACTCTGTCTGGTCTGTACCTTTTTTATTGCCATATATGAGCCGTTCTTCAGATGGAGAGTCCAGAAAAAAGGAAGTGAATGATGGAGAAAAGGTGGTTGAGACAAATAAAAAGATAGAGATTTAACTTGGCAGTGGTACTGAAGAATGAATGTAGAAAGAAAGGGAGAAAAATGAAGGCCCTCATATTCAAAATTTGAAAAAATGTAGTATTGTAGGATCTAGTGAATAAAAGAGGGATGCCACTGGCTAGAACTCTAAAGGAAAGATTTCTTAAAAGATATGTGTTCAGAAGAAATTATGGACAGAATGACTATAATATTTGATGAAAGTAGACAAATTAGGGACAGAAAAAAAACACGTGAAAACACATAAGACTGATAAGAGACTGTGCAAACAACAATCGCCCATTTATATTGATACCCCTAAGGAAATGTGTCACCCATGGGAATATGTTAAGTGAAAGGTAATGACACAAATGATATACAAACTCATGTGGTTCTTCAAGGACACCAACATCTGTAAAATCTATAGTATACACAGAGAAATGTGGGTAACTTTATAAACTACCTCAGTGGAAAATCTTACCCACTCCCAATAATGAAAAGGCTAAGCCTCCCACACTCCATAATAACAAGAGCACACAATTTCTTGAATCTGAATTGTAGAACTTTTGCACATACTCAACATCAATAGTATGTGCTTTCTGTTCCCAATCCAATCTGGGAGCTTGCGGGACATCTTTTTGCAGAAATAGCAACAGACTGTTTCAAGCAAGTAATATCTCTAAGAGAAGGCAGTAGAGATGTTTCATTTGAGCTTTCCATATCTTCCATTCTAATGCAGAGATATATGATTCCATTACAGGAAATGCAAAGTTTTAGTTTAGTAAAACTACAACACATGTGGGTTACGTATTTCCTTTACCAAACTCAAGACAAAAGATAAATATATGACAGAAATAGTATGCATTCTAAAAATCACAGACATCAGTGTTCAGAAATTCTCTTTAATGATTAAATAATACCTCTAAAAAGAATGTGCATTTATACATGCAATATGTTTATGCAAATTTTTGCCTTTAAAAATAAATCCACATGTACATTAAACAATACAGAATACCAAAGATCATCACTTAAGAGGCTTATTCCTTTACCCAATCTCAGGCTTACATATGCAAAAACTATTCTTTCTTTCCTGCCACTGGGAAATCTCCATTCCTGCTCTCTCCCTTTCCCCACAGAAAAGCTAAACCTTCCTCAGCAATCCGCCCCCACCCGCCCCACCAAGTTTTCTTTCTAAGTCAGATTTCTCCCCATGCCCAGCTCATAGGATGGTTCCACTGCTGAGTAGGAAAAGGGAAAGGAGAGGACAAAAGACATGCTATTATGGTGAAAGGAAAGGAGAACAATGTACAGAATTAAGGGGAAGAAATACAGGAATATGACTAAGAAAAGGAAATAAACCTAGTTCCAGTAGCTCTTTTCCCTATCCCACCCTGGTACCTATCCTAATGTCCTCCCCTTTCCTCCATTCCTCAAGGGTCTCCCCCAAACCATTCTTAGTCCTCCATACAAACTCCTAGATTCATACTCTTAAATTTTTCTTGGAGTCTCTACTCCCAATACTTAGTATGGAAGGGTGAAGAAATGCGTAATTACACCTGCTATGTTGGCAGTGAAGGGAGATCTATTTCTATATTCAAAGCTGGAACTCAACGTATTTTCCCACAGAAACACTGTCATAAATGACAGCTTAGCAATTTAAAATTATTTCCTTTCTATTCCTTCAATCCATGGATGAGAAGATCCTGGGAAGTGAGGTGACTTCTCCAAAATTACACAGCTAGCATAATGGTAGCACCAAGATACCTAAACCATCGATCCTTTTCACTAAACTACACCACCTCTTTAATGATCCAACTTAACTCATCCCTGAAGTGCAAGAATGATATAACAAGCGGATAAATAAGCATAATTTATCTTTGATAGGAAAATGTTGATTAGATACATAAAATCTCATTAGAAGGAATATAATAAAATTTTGTATGTATTCCTGGTTGAATCCCAAAAATGATTCAGTGTCTATCTTCATATAAATCATAAATATATAAGCCAAGTACTGTAGTAGACTTAACAAAGAAATTTTTTTCCTTTTTTTTATAGGAAGAGGACTAAAGCATTACCTATCACTACTCCTATTTAAAATATTTTTAAAAACCACTATTAATAATATTGATACAAATTTGTTAAAAATAAAAATAAAGGCAAAATGTAGAACATAAGTGCCTTATGTAAATAACAGATTTTTAAAAGGTAAGGAAAACAAAATAAAAATTACCACAGGAAATAATATTGCTGATCCAGGTTCTCAAACATAAGATAAACCCACAAATACCTAATGTACACCTTATACACAGAAAACACATTAAGAGATACCAGTTGTAATAGTATGAGAATATAAAATGCTAAAATATTAATTTAACTTGATGATAACAGATTTTTTCAAAGAAAAATTATATAATTTTAAATGGAATAACTGTACATTAAATACATTAAATGAAATAGTTAAATGAACTATTATATAAAGCGAGATATCTTGATCTTAGTTTAGAAAACTATTATTAAAAAAAAAAACTTCCTAGATGAAGATACAGATTTAATGATATACTAATTAAAACTACTACTAGATATTTCACAGAATTTAACAAATAATAGAAAACTTTACCTGAAAAAACTAGTGAGCTACGAACCAAAAATTATTGCAGTCATTATATCAATACCTGTAAGATTATGAAGTAGGTACTATTACTTTCATTTTGAAGATAAAATAACTGAGACTTAGAAAGGCTAAGTAATTTGCCTGAGGTCATATAGTCATTATGAGAAACTAGAATCTAAACCCAGACCTAGTCTAACAAGAGAAAAGGGTTAAGGTGACAGAACATGGAGAAAAAATATTTAATTAAAACTATTTAGGGGGCGCCTGGGTGGCTCAGTCTGTTAACCATCCGACTTTAGCTCAGGGCATGATCTGACAATTCATGAGTACGAGGCCCACATTAGGCTCTCTGCTGTCAGCGCAAAGCCTACTTCAGATCCTCTGTTCCCCTTTTCTGTCCCTCTCTCAATCACGTGCTCTCTCTCAAAAATAAATAAACATTAAAAAAAAAAAAAGGAAGAAAAAACTACTTAAAATTTTATGGAAAAGACAGATACAAGAAAGTTGTTAGAGCTAAAAACTTCTACACAAACATCAAAAGGGGAATTAAAATAAGAAAAAATATTACTCATTAAAGTTTATTATCCAAGCTAAAAAAATGGATATAAATAATTTATTTCAATTAATGAAACTACAAACCAGAGTAAAAGCACATCTCTGTTTGCCACCAACAGATGGCAATAGCAGACACTCGTATACAGTTACTTTGTACTTTTAACAAATGGGCTTACAACAGTGTGTAAGAATTAAACCTGTCCGTAAGCAGAGAAATTTCTAAATAGTTTTTACTCAGGTTGTACTTTAATAAGTGATCAATTAAAATATACAGTTTATACAGTTGAAAAAGTAGGCAGTTTTTTTAATTAACAATCATTAGAAAATCAAAGAAATATAAATAAATTAAACCAACTATAATTCACTACTAGGTAGTTACCAAGCAAAATAAATAAAAATGACAAAAACCAATGAGGTGGGCCTGTGGAGAAAACCATGGCAAAAAGCACTTCATATTGCTCCAATTCTTCTGCAAAGTAATCTGGCAGTTCATAGCTAAAATAATGAAGCTAAAACACATATTTAATTCTGTAATTCTCTTCAAGAAATTCACTCCAAGAAAAAAAAATATATACTGTATAAACATATTTATTGCATGCTATTCATAATAAGGATAACTGAAAGCAACCCAAATGCCAAACAATATGAGATTAACTGAAAATTATGGTATATTAATAACCTAGAAATATGTAGCTATTAAGTTTTAACAATACATAGACCATGTTTAATACATGGAAACAATTATATATACTGATTGCAATTATGAAAAGAATGCTACAACAAAGATGTCAGGGGCATATGGAAGGAAATAAAGAGTTTCAGCTTTAAGTTGTTTACATTTTTGTTTCTCAGTGACTTTAAATTTTAAAAAATATTTATACTTAAAAAGCTTCAACTAAAAATTTCAAGGGGTGCCTGGGTGGCTCAGTCGGTTGAGCGTCCGACTTTGGCTTAGGTCATGATCTCACGGCTTGTGAGTTTGAGCCCCGCATCGGGCTCTGTGCTGACAGCTCAGAGCCTGGATTCTGCTTCAGATTCTGTGTCTCCCTCTCTCTCTACCCCTCCCCAGCTCATGCTCTGTCTCTGTCTCTCTCTCAAGAATAAATCAAACATTTGAAAAAAATTTTAAATAAAAAAAATTTTTTCAAGACATAAAAATAAAAGGAATTTTGTTTCTATAGTATTAATTTACACTATAAATGCACATCAGTACACATCCTGGTGGGCTTGCTTAAGAACAAACAGCCATGTCTAACCTTCAGAAACCATTTCTGAAAATCAAACTAAACTAACAAGTGGTCTCTTAGAACACAACCACTCATCAGTTGGGAATAGTCTACTTTAGTTTCGGGGGAAAAAAAATGACAACAACACTGGGGGTTCAGGTATGTTTCTGATGCACTAAGAATACTGTACCAATGAAACAAAAAGCATTTTTATATCATCCCTGTAAGTGGTGCCCATATTCATGAAGAACCACATTCTTAGGTACCTTTCAATTTTCCTTTCCTTCTGTTCTTCCAAATTTCCCCTTTCCCAAAATTCATCTTTTTCCCCATACCAACATAAAAAAGTAATATTACTAAAATGATTTTAACATCTTAATATCTGAAAAATTGTCTTGATACTTATCAAATGACATAGCCATTTGAGAGCAATGACTACATTTTGCAAGACTATGTAGTGAAGCTCGGCAGTTCAAAAATACCATTTCATAATAAAAAATAGTAAAATGAATAATCATACCATCAAATTGGTCTTCACCTTCAGTCATCAGTTCATCATCAGAGCAAATACTCAGAACATTTACCAACATTTCTGTCACTATTCAAAAAAACAAACAAAAAAAAAAAACAACCAAAAAAAGTTATATGTTAGCTGACCAAATGCAAATGTCTATATGCACACACAGCAATTATTCACATAACAGTCAAATGATTTTTAACCCAACTGAAGAATGAAGAAGCTAAAAGAAAATACCAACGTTTTCAAAATGAAAGAAGTTCAATGGATAACAAGTCTAAGAGCGATTCTGCACAGAGTAAGTTTTCAGGGGTCTCAGAAAAAAAATGAAGCCCCACAGAGATAAATAACATCTAAATGTATACATTTAAATTCTCCACTTATGGATATAGCATGTCCTTACAGAGTAAGAAAAAACTTACAGCACAGTTTCACTGTTTCAAAAAAGTCCCAGGATTCAATGTTTTTAGAAAATGGACTCTAACAAATCCCTTGAAACTTAATTCTTTTTTTTTTTAATGTTTATTTATTTATTTAGACAGAGAAGAGCATGAGCAGGGGAAGGGAAGAGAGAAAATCACAAACAAGTTCCATGCCGTCAGCACAGAGCCTGCACGACATGGGGCTCAATCCCACAAACCATGAGATCTGTGTCTCCCTCTCATAACCTGAGCCAAAATCAAGAGTCAGATGCTCAACCAACTGAGCCATCCAGGTGCCCCAAAACTTAATTCTTAAGATTACAAATGACTAACAACCTGAACCTATGGTTCTTTCTTAGTCTTACTCCTCCTTTACCATTCTACATATTTTTCTCTTCTCCTTTCCCTTAGTTTCCAGGATTCTACTCCTTTGGTTTTCCTACATTTCAGACTATTTCCCCCCTAAATCTGGATATTTTCAAGACTCTCTCAGCTCAATCTCTCGGTGATTTTATATGCTCAATCTCTTGGCAATTCCATCTATAACTACAGAGTTTCAAGTATCACCTTTCTGAAGATTATTCCACAGTCTGTATCACCAGTCTTGACCTCACCTTCAGTCTCGGGATTTCCTTGCTGGTATTATTGCCAACTATCTTAAACAATTTTATATTGTCTGTTTCTCCTACTAGAATGAAAGCTTCATGAGTGCAGGGTGATGTTTTGTTTACCACTGTACCTCAGAGTCTAGTACAATGCCTGGTAGAAGACAGGCATCCAATATTTGACAAATGAGTAATTTAAAAAAGAAAAGTGTAAGCAAGTTTCAATTAATAAATAAAAATGCCTATTGACTATAACCCTCTGGATGTCCTAATGGCACTTAGAAATGAACACATCCAAAACAAAATTCAATACTGCTCCTATTATTCCTCCTATAAATATATTAATAGCACACCACATGCCAGGGACTGTGCTAAAGCTCTGGGAATCAAATATAAAAGGTCCAGTCTCTACTCACCAGAAGCTTCCTAAATACTAAAGAATAGATAGATAGATAGATATAGATGTATAGACATAGATATATAGATACACACACACACACCCCACAGAAGAGTGATGAGCCCTATGCTTTAAGTATGCAGAGGTATACAAAAGACCTGCAGGGAAAAGGAAGGCTTCTGGTAGAGGAATCATGCAGTAGGAGTTTGTCATGTAGAGAGGGCACATAAGGCATTCTAATCATAAGTTAGAAAAAGTATGAAGTAGTCATATAGATGAATGGAATAGAACAAAGAGTCCAGAAATAAAACCTCACTTTAAAATTAATTAATTTTTTTAAAATTTACATTCAAGTTAGCTAACATATAGTGTAATAATGATTCAGGAGTAGAATTTAGTGATTTATCACTTACATATAACATCTAGTACTCAACCCGACAAGTGTTCCCCTTAATGCCTTTTGCCCATTTATCCAATCCTCCCACCCCAAGCCCCTCCAGCAACCCTCAGTTTGTTCTCTGTATTTAAGAGTCTCTTATGGATTGTCCCCCTCCCTGTTTTTATATTATTTTTGCTTCCCTTCCCTTATGTTTATCTGTTTTGTATCTTAAATTCCCCATATGAGTGAAGTCATATGATATTTGTCTTTCTCTAAAGTCGCTTAGCATAATAACGTCTAGTTCCATCTATGTTGTTGCAAATAAAACCTCACATTTAAGGTCAACCGATTTTCAACGAGGGTGCCAAAACAATTCAGTGGGGAAAAGAACAGTCTTTTCAACAAATGGTGCTGGGACAACTGAATGTCCCCATGCAAAAGAATTAAATTGGACCCCCCACTACACATCATATATAAAACTTAACTCAAAATGGATCAAAGATTTAAATATAAGAGCTAAAACTATAACACTTCTAGAAGATATCATAGAAGTAAATCTTCATTAGTTTAGATCAGGCAATAGTTTCTTAAACATGACACCAAAAACAAAAGCAACAAAAGAAAAAATAAATAGAGGACTTCACCAAAATTTAAAACTCTTTGCTTCAAAGGACACCGTCAAGAAAGTGGAAAGACAACCCACAGTACAGGTGAAAATATTTACAAATGATGTATCTCACAAGGAACTTGCAACTAGAATATATAAGGAACTCTTACAACTCAGTAATAAAAAGAAAACCCATTTAAAAATGAACACAATATTTAAATAAATGTCTCTTCAAAGAAGACAAGCAAATGGCCAATATACTACAAGGCTATAGTAATCAAAACAGTATGGTACTGGCACAAAAAAAGACACACACCAATGAAAGAGAATAGAAAGTCCAGAAAGAAACTCACGCTTATACTGCCAACGGATCTATAACAAAGGAGACAAGAGTATATAACAAAGAAGACTATCTCTTCAATAAATAATATCTGAAAAACTGGACAGCTACATGCAAAAAAATGAAACTAGACCTCTTTCTTACACCATACACAAAAATAAATTCAAAATGGATTAAGACCTAAAAGTAAAACCTGAAACCTTAAACTCAAAGAAAACAGGCAGCAAACTCTTAGACATTGGCCTTAGCAATATCTTTCTGGATCTCTCCTCAGGCAAGGGAAACAAAAGCAAAAATAAATAATTGGGATGTATCAACCTAAAAAGCTTTTGCACAGTGAAGGAAACCATCAACAAAATGAAAAGGCACTCTACTGAATGGGAGAAAATATTTACAAATGACATATCCAACAAGGGGTTATTACCCAAATATATAAAGAACTCATAGAACTCAACACCAAAACAACAACAACAACAACAACAAAACACCAAACAATTCCATTAAGAAATGGGCTGAGGACTTTAATAAACATTTTTCCAAAGAAGACATACAGGTGGGCCAACAGACACATGAAAAATGTTCAACATCACTTATCATCAGGGAAATGCAAATCAAAACCACAATGAGATATTACCTTACACTGGTCAGAACGGCTTGTATCAAAAAGATAACAAGTATTGGCAAAAATGTGGAGAAAAGGGAACTCTCAGGCACTATTGGCAGGAATGCAAACTGGTGCAGCCACTACAGAAAACTGTGTGGAGGTTCCTCAAAAAATTAACAACAGAAATACTATATGATCCAGTAATTTTACTTCGAAGCACCTACCTGAAGAAAACAAAAACACTAATTCAAAAAGATATATGTACTCCTATGTTTATTGCAGCATTACTTAAAATAGCCAAGATATGGAAGCAACCTAAGTATCCACTGATACATGAATGGATAAAGAAGATGTGGTATATATACACAATGAAATATTACTCAGCCATAAAAAAAGTATGAAATCTTCCCTGTGCAACAACATGGATACACCTAGGGGGTATTATGCTAAGTGAAGTATGTCAGACAGAAAAAGACAAATACCATGTTATTTCACTTATATGTAGAATCTAAAAAAACAAAAAACAGAAATAGACTCATAAATACAG
Source organism: Acinonyx jubatus (assembly GCF_027475565.1). Taxonomy (NCBI): domain Eukaryota; kingdom Metazoa; phylum Chordata; class Mammalia; order Carnivora; family Felidae; genus Acinonyx; species Acinonyx jubatus. The sequence goes on from NC_069393.1 coordinate 32,991,210, forward strand.
AGAACAAACTGGTGGTTGTCAGAGAGAGGGCAGGGGGATGGACAAAATAGGCAAAAGGGATTAGGAGGTACAAAGTGCCAGTTATAAAAGAAAATAAGTCACAAGAATGAAAAGTATGACATAGGGAATATAATCAATAATATTGTAATAACTTTGTATAGTGAAAGACGGTTAACTGTACTTAAGGTAAGCATTTAGTAATGTATTTAACTGTCAAATCACTATGTTGTACACCTGAAACTAGTATAATATTGTATGTCAATTACAATTCAATTAAAAAATTTTTTTCGGCTTCTGGGAAGATGATGGCAGGTGGATGTTGGGCTCACTGTGTCCTGCGGCATACTTAAATTCCACCCACACCTGCCTAAATAACCCAGAAAACCGCCAGAAGACTAGCAGAACGGATTCTCCAGAGCCAAGTGTAGAGGAGAGGCCCATGAAAGAGGGTAGAAAGGGCGGAGAGGCGGTGCGCGCTACACGGACTGGCGGGAGGGAGCCAGGGCGGAGGGCAGCCTGCCGGCAAAGCAGAGCCCCCGAGTCTGGCTTGCAAAAGCAGAGTGTGTTCGGACAGCAAGCGGGACTTAGTATCTGGAAGGTTATAAGTTAACAGATCTGCTCGGAGAGCGGGAGGGCTAGAGGACAACAGGAGGGAGAGTTGTTGAGCCCCGGACAACAGAGCGCAGCTTGGCGGGGAACAAAGGCGCTCACCAGCGCCATCTCCCTCGCCCATCCCCTAGCCAAAATCCCAAAGGGAACCAGTTCCTGTGAGGGAACTTGCTTGCACCGCACAAACACCTAACGCTGTGCTTCTGCGGATCCGTCCCTCCAGCGGGTCTGACTCCCTCCCCGAGCTGCAGGACCCCTCCCGAAGCGGATCACCGAGGGATAAGCGAGCTGAGCCTGCCCCTCCCACCCCCGTGCACCTTGCCAATCCACCCCAGCTAATACGCCAAATCCCCAGCACCACAAGCCTGGCAGTGTGCAAGTAGCCCAGACGGGCCATGCCACTAGGAGAGGGGAAGAGAAGGTACACACCAGTCTGACTGTGGCCCCAGCGGTAGGCTGGAGGCAGACATCAGGTCTGACTGCGGCCCCGCCCACCAACGCAAGTTAATTAAGACAGCACAGGGAAGTGCCCTGCAGTTCCCCACCACTCCAGGGACTATCCAAAATGACGAAACGGAAGCATTCCTCTTAAAAAAAACCTCCAGGAAATAACAACAGCTAACGAACTGATCAAAAACAATTTAAACAATGTAACAGAAAGTGAATTTAGAATAACGGTCATAAAATTAATCGCTGGGCTTGAAAACAGTATAAAGGACAGCAGAGAATCTATTGCTACAGAGATCAAGGGACTAAGGAACAGCCAGGAGGAGCTAAAAAATGCTATTAATGAGCTGCAAAATAAAATGGAGATGACCACAGCTCGGATTGAAGAGGCAGAGGAGAGAATGGGTGAACTAGAAGATAAAATTATGGAAAAAGAAGAAGCTGAGGAAAAGATAAAAAAATCCAGGAATATGAGGGGAAAATTAGAGAACTAAGTGATGCACTAGAGAGAAATAATCTACACATAATTGGTATTCCAGAGGAGGAAGAGAGAGGGAACGGTGCTGAAGGTGTACTTGAAGAAATAATAGCTGAGAACTTCCCTGATCTGGGGAAGGAAAAGGCATTGAAAACCAAGAGACACAGAGAACTCCCTTCAGACGTAACTTGAATTGATGTTCTGCACGACATATCATAGTGAAACTGGCAAAATACAAGGATAAAGAGAAAATTCTGAAAGCAGCTAGGGATAAACATGCTCTAACATATAAAGGGAGACCGATAAGACTAGTGACGGATCTCTCTACTGAAACTTGGCAGGCCAGAAAGGAATGGCAGGAGATCTTCAATGTGTTGAACAGAAAAAATGTGCAGCCGAGAATCCTTTATCCAGCAAATCTGTCATTTAGAATAGAAGGAGAGATAAAGGTCTTCCCAAACAAACAAAAACTGAAGGAATTCATTACCACTAAACCAGCCCTGCAAGATCCTAAGGGGGATCCTGTGAGACAAAGTACCAGAGACATCGCTACAAGCATGAAACCTACAGACATCACAATGACTCTAAACCCATATCTTTCTATAATAACACTGAATGTAAATGGACTAAATGCGCCAACCAAAAGACATAGGGTATCAGAATGGATAACAAAACAAGACCCATCTATTTGCTGTAAACAAAAGACTCATTTTAGACCTGAAGACACTTTCAGATTGAAAGTGAGGGGATGGAGAACTATTTATCATGCTACTGGAAGTCAAAAGAAAGCTGGAGTAGCCATACTTATATCAGACAAACTAGACTTTAAATTAAAGGCTGTAACAAGAGATAAAGAAGGGCATATATAATAATTAGGGTCTATCCATCAAGAAGAACTAACAATTATAAATGTCTATGCGCCAAATACGGGAGCCCCCAAATATATAAAACAATTACTCACAAACATTAGCAACCTTATTGACAAGAATGTGGTAATTGCAGGGGACTTTAATACCCTACTTACAACAATGGATAGATCATCTAGACACATGGTCAATAAAGAAACAAGGGCCCTGAATGATACATTGGATCAGATGGACTTGACAGATATACTTAGAACTCTGCATCCCAAAGTAACAGAATATACTTTCTTCTCGAGTGCACATGGAACATTCTCCAAGATAGATCACATACTGGGTCACAAAACAGCCATTCATAAGTATACAAGAATTGAGATCATACCATGCATACTTTCGGACCACAGTGCTATGAAACTTGAAATCAACCACAGGAAAAAGTTTGGAAAACCTCCAAAAGCATGGAGGTTAAAGAACACCCTACTAAAGAATGAATAGGTCAACCAGGCAATTGGAGAAGAAATTAAAAAATATATGGAAAGAAATGAAAATGAAAATACAACAATCCAAACGCTTTGGGATGCAGTGAAGGCAGTCCTGAGAGGAAAATACATTGCAATCCAGGCCTATCTCAAGAAACAAGAAAAATTCCAAATACAAAATCTAACAGCACACCTAAAGGAAATAGAAGCAGAGCAGCAAAGACACCCCAAACCCAGCAGAAGAAGAGAAATAATAAAGATCGGAGCAGAAATAAACAATATAGAATCTAAAAAACCTGTAGAGCATATCAATGAAACCAAGAATTGGTTTTTTGAAAAAATAAACAAAATTGATAAACCTCTAGCCAGGCTTCTCAAAAAGAAAAGGGAGATGACCCAAATAGATAAAATCATGAATGAAAATGGAATTATTACAACCAATCCCTCAGAAATAAAAGCAATTATCAGGGAATACTATAAAAAATTATATGCCAACAAACTGGACAACCTGGAAGAAATGGATAAATTCCTAAGCACCCACACATTTCCAAAACTCAAACAGGAGGAAATGGAAAGCTTGAACAGACCCATAACCAGCGAAGAAATTGAATCAGTTATCAAAAATCTCCCAACAAATAAGAGTCCAGGACCAGATGGCTTCCATGGGGAATTCTACCAGACATTTAAAGCAGAGATAATACCTATCCTTCTCAAGCTATTCCAAGAAATAGAAAGGGAAGGAAAACTTCCAGACTCATTCTATGAAGCCAGTATTACTTTGATTCCTAAACCAGACAGAGACCCAGTAACAAAAGAGAACTACAGGCCAATATCCCTGATGAATATGGATGCAAAAATTCTCAATAAAATACTAGCAAATTGAATTCAACAGCTTATAAAAAGAATTATTCACCATGATCAAGTGGCATTCATTCCTGGGATGCAGGGCTGGTTCAACATTTGCAAATCAATCAACGTGATACATCACATTAATAAAAGAAAAGAGAAGAACCATATGATCCTGTCAATCGATGCAGAAAAAGCATTTGACAAAATTCAGCATCCTTTCTTAATAAAAACCCTCAAGAAAGTCGGGATAGAAGGAACATACTTAAACATAAAAGCCATTTATGAAGAGCCCACAGCTAATATCACCCTCAATGGGGAAAAACTGAGAGCTTTCCCCCTGAGATCAGGAACATGACAGGGATGTCCACTCTCACTGCTGTTGTTTAACATAGTGTTGGAAGTGCTAGCATCAGCAATCAGACAACAAAAGGAAATCAAAAGCATCAGAATTGGCAAAGATGAAGTCAAGCTTTCACTTTTTGCAGATGACATGATATTATACATGGAAAATCTGATAGACTCCACCAAAAGTCTGCTAGAACTGATACATGAATTCAGCAAAGTTGCAGGATACAAAATCAATGTACAGAAATCAGTTGCATTCTTATACACTAATAATGAAGCAACAGAAAGACAAATAAAGAAACCGATCCCATTCACAACTGCACCAAGAAGCATAAAATACCTAAGAATAAATCTAACCAAAGATGTACAAGAGCTGTATGCTGAAAACTATAGAAAGCTTATGAAGAAAATTGAAGAAGATATAAAGAAATGGAAAAACGTTCCGTGCTCATGGGTTGGAAGAATAAATATTGTTAAAATGTCAATACTACCCAAAGCTATCTATACATTCAATGCAATCCCAATCAAAATTGCACCAGCATTCTTCTCGAAGCTAGAACAAGCAATCCTAAAATTCATATGGAACCACAAAAGGCCTCAAATAGCCAAAGTAATTTTGAAGAAGAAGACCAAAGCAGGAGGCATCACAATCCCAGACTTTAGCCTCTACTACAAAGCTGTCATCATCAAGACAGCATGGTATTGGCACAAAAACAGACACATAGACCAATGCAATAGAATAGAAACCCCAGAACTAGACCCACAAAAGTATGGCCAACTAATCTTTGACAAAGCAGGAAAGAATATCCAATGGAAAAAAGACAGTCTCTTTAACAAATGGTGCTGGGAGAACTGGACAGCAACATGCAGAAGGTTGAAACTAGACCACTTTCTCACACCATTCACAAAAATAAACTCAACATGGATAAAGGACCTGAATGTGAGACAGGAAACCATCAAAACCCTAGAGGAGAAAGCAGGAAAAGACCTCTCTGACCTCAGCCCCAGCAATTTCTTACTTGACACATCCCCAAAGGCAAGGGAATTAAAAGCAAAAATGAACTATTGGGACCTCATGAAGATAAAAAGGTTCTACACAGCAAAGGAAACAATCAACAAAACTAAAAGGCAACCAACGGAATGGGAAAAGATATTTGCAAATGACATATCGGACAAAGGGCCAGTATCCAAAATCTATAAAGAGCTCACCAAACTCCACACCCAAAAAACAAATAACCCAGTGAAGAAATGGGCAGAAAACATGAATAGACACTTCTCTAAAGAAGACATCCGGATGGCCAGCAGGCACATGAAAAGATGCTCAACATCGCTCCTTATCAGGGAAATACAAATCAAAACCACACTCAGATATCACCTCACGCCAGTCAGAGTGGCCAAAATGAACAAATCAGGAGACTATAGATGCTGGAGACGATGTGGAGAAACGGGAACCCTCTTGCACTGTTGGTGGGAATGCAAACGGGTGCTGCCACTCTGGAAAACAGTGTGGAGGTTCCTCAAAAAATTAAAAATAGACTTATCCTATATAGCAGCACTCTCAACAATAGCCAAATTGTGGAAAAAGCCTAAATGTCCATCAACTGATGAATGGATAAAGAAACTGTGGTTTATATACACAATGGAGTACTATGTGGCAATGAGAAAGAATGAAATATGGCCCTTTGTAGCAACGTGGATGGAACTGGAGAGTGTGATGCTAAGTGAAATAAGCCATACAGAGAAAGACAGATACCATATGTTTTCACTCTTATGTGGATCCTGAGAAACTGAACAGAAATCCATGGAGGAGGGGAGGGAAAAAAAAAAAAAAGAGGTTAGAGTGGGAGACAGCCAAAGCATAAGAGACTCTTAAAAACTGAGAACAAACTGAGGGTTGATGGGGGGTGGGAGAGACGGGAGGGTGGGTGATGGGCATTGAGGAGGGCATCTTTTGGGATGAGCCCTGGGTGTTGTATGGAAACCAATTTGACAATAAATTTCATACATTAAAAATAAATAAATAAAAATAAAAGACATCAAAGAAAAAAAACCTATAAATAAATAAATAAATAAATATCCAGGGAAATTGTATTGGTTAAACTAATGGAAAGTGTACAAACACCTCATTCCCTGGAAAACTTAGCTTTCCAGGATGATGAGAGATACAACAGAGGAGCACTATATAATCAAGATCCTTACAGTCTTCCCAACCTGATATTAACATTAGCGCAATATTATAATTTTCATGTCTGTATGTCTTATAGATGATCTTTTATGGTCATCTCAGTGGACAAATTGAAGAAAATCCAATTCAGGAAGGATTTTGTCATAGTAATCATGAGAACTGTACACTTCTCAGCTGGGGCATGTGTTGTGCTGCCTTTGTGGCAATGAATTTATTGAACCACCATTTGGTAGAGTTTGTACAAACACATAAATATAATTTATGAATTATTGCTAATAAAAGCACATTTTTGTGAGTGATAAAAAAAATTTTTTTTCGGGGTGCCTGGGTGGGTCAGTTGGTTAAGTGTCCAACTCTTGGTTTCAGCTCAGGTCATGATCTCATGGTTCATGAGTTCAAGCCACACATCAGGCTCTCTCCTGTCAGTGTAGAGCACACTTCAGATCCTCTGTTCCCTCTCTCTCTCTGTCCCTCCCCCACTAGCACAGGCTCTCTCTCTCTCTCAAAAATAAGTAACAACAAAAAAGATCTCTCTTTTTCCCTCTGCCCCTCTCCCTCACTTGTGTGTGCTCTCTCTAAAAAAAAAAAAAAAAAAAAAAAAAAAAAAAAATTCTAATGAACACAGGATTTAAATAAACATTTCTCAGGGCACCTGGGTGGCTCAGTTAGTTAAGTGCCTGACTTTGGCTTAGGTCATGATCTCAGGGTTCATGAGTTCAAGCACTGTGTCAGGTTTTGTGCTTAACAGCTCAGAGCCTGGAGCCTGTTTTGGATTCTGTGTCTCCCTCTCTCTCTGCCCCTCCTCCGCTGCACTTTCTGTGTGTGCGTGTGTGCATGTGTGTGTATGTGTGAGTGTCTCTCTCTCTCTCAAAAATAAATAAACATTTAAAAAATTTTTTAAATAAGTATTTCTTCAAAGAAGATAAATGGTCAATAAGTACATGAAAATATACTCAACACCATTATTCACTAGGGAAATGCAAATCAAAACCATGATGAGACACAACTTCATATCCAATATGATGGCTATGATAAGAAATACATAGGGGCACCTGGGTGGCTCAGTCAGTTAAGCCTCTGACTTCGCCTCAGGTCATGATCTCACGGTTCATGGGTTCGAGCCCCACGTCAGGCTCTGTGCTGACAGCTCACAGCCTGGAGCTTGCTGTCTCCCTCTCTCTCTGCCCCTCTCCCATTCACATGCATGCTCTCTCTCTCAAAAAATAAACATTAAAAAAAAAAAAGAAATACATAATATAAAGTGCTGGCAAGCATATGGAAAAAATGGAACCATTCACTGGCAATGGGACTATACAGCTGCTTTGGAAAGAAGTTTGGCAGATTCTCAAAAGGTTAAACATAAGAGTTACGATATGACCCAGTAATTCTACTCCCAGTTCTATACCTAATAAATACATATGTCCATATAAAAACCTGTACATGAATGTTCACTGCAGCAGCATTATTAATAGTTAAAAAGTGAAAACAATCAAATGTCTTGCAGCTAATGAAGGGATAAACAAAATTTGGTATTCAACATCACTCATCCTCAGGGAAATGTAAATCAAAACTACAATGAGTTATTACCTCACAACTGTCAGAACAGCTAAAACCAAAAATACAAGAAACAGGCACCTGGGTGTCTCAGTCAGTTGAGAGTTCTATTCTTGATTTCAGCTCAGGTCATAATCTCAGGGTTATGGGATCAAGCCCCACATTGGGCTCCATACTGTGTGTGGAGCCTGCTTAAGATTCTCTCTGTCTCTCCCTCTGTCCCTGTCCCCAGTTTGCGTGTTCTATCTCTCTAAAGTAAATAAAAAATTTAAAAAAACAAAAACAAAAAAACAAGAAACAACATGTGTCTGTGAGGCTGTGGAGAAAAAAGAACCCTCTTGCAATGTTGCAATGTTGCATTGTTGGTAGGAATGCCAACTGGTGCAGAAACTATGGAAGACAGTATGGAGGTTTCTCAAAAAGTTAAAAAAAGAACTACCCTATGATCCAGAGTATGGAGGTTTCTCAAAAAGTTAAAAATAGAACTACCCTATGATCCAGTAATCATACTACTGAATATTTACCAAAAAAGACAAAAACAACTAATTCAAAGGGATACATGCACCTCTAGGTTCATAGCAACATTATTTACAACAGCTAAATTATGGAAGCAGCCCAAGTGTCCATCAACAGATGAATGGGTAAAGAAAAAGTCATATATATGTGTAGAGATATATATACACATGCATACACATACAATGGAATACTATTTAGCCATAAAAAAGAATGACATCTTGCCATTTGCAACAACATGGATGAATCTATAAACTATAATGGTAAGCAAAATATGCCAATCATAGAAAAACAAATACTGTATGATCTCACCCACACATGGAGTTTAAGCAAATGAACAAAGGAACAAAAAAAGAAAAAAAAACAGATTTTTCAACAAACTGATGATTATCAGATAGGAGATGGCTGGGAGATGAGTAAAACAGATGAAGGGAATTAAGAGTTCACTTATCCTGATGAGCATCGAGTACTATATGGAATTGTTGAATCACTATATTGTACAACTGAAACTAATGTAGCAAAATAAAATTTTTTTTAATGTTTATTTTTGAGAGAGAGAGACAGAGAGAGAGGGAGAGGGAGAGAGTGCACAAGCAGAGAGAAAGGAGGACAGAGGATCTGAAGCGGGCTCCTTGCTGACAGCAGAAAGCCTGAGGTGGGGCTTGAACTTGCAAACCACAGGATCATGACCTGAGCCAAAGTCTCACAATTAATTTCCTGAGCCACCCAGGAGACCCCAAAATAAATTTTTTTAAAAAGTGGTGTATCCATGTAATAGAAGATTACTTGGTCACAAAAAGGAATGAAGTACTGATTCATGCCACAACATGGATAAACCTGAAAACATTAGAGAAAGATACTAGTCACAAAAGATCACAAATTGTATGATTCTATTTATATGAAATGTCCAGAACAGGCAAACCTATGGAGTTAGAAAGTAGCTTAATGCTTGCTGAGAGCCAGCAATGAGAGGCAGGAGGAAATGGGGTGTGACTACTAATGGATACAGGGTTTCTTTGAGAGGATGATTAAAACGTTTCAAAAATGTGGTGATTACTGTACAACTCCACAAATATACTAAAAACCACTGGACTGTAGGATTTAAATAGGTTAATTATATGGGATGTGAATTATATCTCATTAAAACTGTTATGAGAAAATAAACCAAAATATGAAAACATGAAACCTAATGAGCATCATATGCAGGTAATTGGCAATGCTGTGTTATGGCTAGAACATAGAGAATAAGATGAGAAGGAAAGAAATGAGGCTGAAAACATAAAGAGGTCCAAAGACCTTGTGTGACAGATTAAGATTTATCTTGAAAGCTACGAGATGTCATTTATGACTAACAAATAGTAGCTTTTAAGTATATAGTACTTTTCATCCAGAAGCTTAACTGTGAAAGAAAGGCATGGTAGTTGCCAAAGAAAGATACCAAATAGGGGAAATGTTATTTAATCTTTAAAATAAAGATCAAATAGATTTCAGCAATTTATAAAAGAACTTAATACAGAGAGTCTGAAAATACAGAAGATCTAACAGATCTAACAGATGAAGCAAGTTTCCTGAAAAAATAGAAGCATAATGGAATCCTAGAGTCAGGTTAGAAGGGCTAACCCTAGATGGAAAGGGTCACCTCTTCAATAAGGTAAGACTTCAACAGGTAAGACTTCAAGGTTTATAAGAAGGGAAACAATAAGTAGAGAAAGCTCCCACTAGTGATATATGTTTTCTCTGAGAGTGAGGGAAGTGGCTACAAAAAAAAAGTGTTTAAGAGAAAAAAAAAATTAAATTGATAATATTTCCTAACGGAAAAGGGAAAGGAAGCAGATTAGTGACACAAAAAATATTTAGGTACTATCGAGAACCCAACCAATGCCTAGCAATCAAAGAGTGGTACCACTTCATAAGGCTGTGTAAATATCTCCAGCAGTGTTCTATACCCTGGCTATAAGAATGGAGAAAATGGATGGTTGGATTTACTGGGGCTAAGATTTGCAAGATAAATGAATAGCAAAAAGAGAGAGAAAGGAGTATGAAGGTGCATTAAGAAGGAAGAAAGGCAAGGAGTGATCTGACTTAGAAGAAAATGACACAGTCAAAGGCCTAGCAATCCCAATGAAGATCAAGAGTAGCTATAACTAGAGTGAGGGGTTGCTAAAATAACAGGTTTTCATCACAGAGTGTTAATGGTAATATCATTACCAGATCAAACATCTAAGTCATCTTCAACCATTCCCTCGCCTGCAACATGCAATCTTGTTAAGTCTTAACTCATCGTACCTCTATAATTCTTGCAGTTCTCCCCTGCTCTCTATTCCTAATGCTACCAGGGCTTTATTATAGTTCCACTTGACTCTTGATGGAGCTTCATAAAACAGGTCTCCCAACTTCTAGTCTTCCAGGCCATTTCACCAATTTTTCTAAATGACTATCATGGTCAATACTCTGTTTCAGCTGCTGCCCACCATTTATCAAAGTTCCAAATTCTCTGTGTGGTGATCAAAATCCTCATCATCTAGCCCTAACTTAACTTCTCATTCTTTTTCTACTACTACTGACCTTCATACATCTTAACTGCAAATCAGCCTGAACCCCTCAACATTTGTCAGTGGCCTTATGCTCTCTTGCTTTCTGACTCAGGTAAATTCTGTTACCTAGAATTCTCCTGCCCATATCTACAATTCCAATTCCACCATTCTACAAGCCCTGGTTCAAATGCTACTTTAACCCCTCTAACAAATATAATCTACCCCCTCCTCTTAATTCCTATAAAACTAGACTTCTCTAGGAACACTTACATTTTGTTATCATTATTCATGTATCTTAAATTCTCTATTAATCTGCAAAGGCCTATGTCTTACTTGTATTTTTGTATCCTTAGTAACGGGAATAAAACAGGCTTTCCAAAAAAATCTAGTAAATGAATAAATATTACATGTATGACCTTCTATGGGAGATTGCACTTTATTGGACCCTCTAGAACAGAGGTTCTTAAATTGGGGGCAATAAACCTGAAAGGAGTTACCAATTTACTTCAGATATAGAAACATCCTGAAAATGTTATGTTTATGTACAAACGTACATGTATTTTTCTGAGGCAAAGTCCATAAATTTCATCAGATTCTCAAAAGGGTTTAAGAAATTAATCACTGTGTTTGTGTAGTTACTTTAATAATAAGAAAGAGTCCTTTTACAGATTCATTCTAAAATATTTATAGCTATAAAAAAATGGCTGATATATGATCCAAAATAACTAATGTATTGGGTGGGGAGTAGTGGATAGGTATATAAATGATACAACATTGGTCATGGTTTGATAAGTGGATCAAATTATTGAAGCTGAGCAATTGGTACATAGCAACTCATCATATTATTCATTATACCTTTGTATATGTTGGAAACTTTCCAACATAGGATTTTTCTTTTTAAGAAATAAAAAGCCCCAAAAGGTTAAAAACACAGATTTCATCTAACTTTAGGATTCAATCAGCCTCCAAGGAAGCCTCTGGCTTAGGTTCGTTGCTTCTCAGAGACTACATCAGAGTCAAATTGGCTTTTTCAAAGTGGAACAAATGAGCCACCATTTGCTGTTATTTACAATAAAAGAAAATTTTCATTAGAATCAAATAGGCTATCTAAATAGCTAACATGTATTAAATGGAAAAATATGCAAAGAGTTTGAAAAAAATCTTACTGTGCTCAACATTAGCTAGGATTCTATTTGCGTATAATGTTCAAATCTAAGCTTCACATTTTTAGAAAGTATGAATAATTTGGAGAAGATTCACGGGGGGAAAATGGTCAAAAGGTTTGAATACTTCCTCATCTTTATAAGATGATTTAAAGTGGCAAAAAAAGAACAAAAGATTACTTAGTAGCAAACTTCAAATGTAGTAACACTGATAGAAACCTGATTCTCCATTTTTATTTATGACAGATCCCCAGAAACTAGATTAAATTTTCTCATCTCTCAGAAGGAATTAGACTACATGATTATTAAGTTAACTATTAGTTTTAAAATTCTCTGATGCCCTGGTTTTTGATAGGTGCATTAGTTGAGAAAAGCTATTATCCCTATTTCTTTTCTCAAAACACAAATATTTAGACTAGATATAATGAAGTACTGTATTTCCTTATTGCAGAGGCATTAGAGAATCAAATCAGAATCCATGAAATGTCTATTTTCCTCCTACCTTATCCTTCCCTTTCTTTCCAGCCCCCCAACCCCACTCATATTACATTAAAATAGTTGAGTTGAAGTCTAGCCTAAGGGCAGGAGAATGAGCAATATGAATTCTTAAATTCCCTTTAGCCTGATGATGCTATGATTGAACTATTTCTCATCCACCAAAGATAGAAGGTTGTAAGTGTAATGCATCCCTTGCACCTAAGCCTTTTACTGGCCCCCTTCTCAAATGCTAAAGTGGGTAATTCTATCTCCATATTAACTTGTTGACCTACTGAGTAACTGATGAAGACTGAAGGCAATCTTCAAGAAGTCTGTTTAACGTACACAGTTTAAGTATTAACTCTGTATTTTAGAACCCAAAATTGTGTTGGCAGAAATATCATATGTCAAACAGAAAGGAACATTTTGTAACATGGAAGAGGTGAGAAAAAATAGAGAGGGATATAGAACAAAATGTTTTACAATCATATCTGTACTCTCATACTCTTATTTTCCACTTATGGTAACTGAGGCATTGCCTTGTGGAAAAATTAACACTAAGTAGAAAAGAATGTGATAAAGTAAGGAAATCCTAAGAATTCTATACAACTAGGAAAAAAAACAGAAAAAAAAATCTTAAATAGCATTATGTTCTCTTAAAAAGCCTAAAAAGCATAAACTAATATATTATTAATGGAAATTATCAGAAAGCATCACGACTAAATTTGTATACATATTTTTATACAGGAAAACAAATCTTAGGTTTGAACCTGAATTTCTCTTTATCATTCTTCTCAGGGTATACAGAACTGCTAAAATATAACTAACATTGCCCAAAACTAGGGCTCTTAAATTCTCCCATAAAATACTCTGACATCCCCCAAAAGTGCTGTTAAAATATGCAAAAGTGTCCATTCCAAAGCAAAGCTATCCCTCCATTCCTTATAAAAGATTTAAGCTAAAGAAAAGCAGAAAGTAAAACCCAACAGCTGAAGACAACATCAGGCTATTTATAAGTCTTCTCCTAGTCCCCCAGACACCCTCACATGGGGGCTATAAACAGCTAACCAAAATATCTTTGAGGCTCTCATATCCACACCCACTGACACAAGTAGAGCTGAACCCACAGTGAAACTAGACTTCAGTTTCCTTTAGTAAGTATGTGCCTGCAATAGTAAACTGGAGTAAATGTTAACAGTAATAAAACATTAAAAAAAAAAAGAATCATACCTTTTTCTCCAACAAATGGTAAAGACCATGTGAAGACATCCATAAAATTGGGCAACCAGTAAGGATGTGGAGAACAGTTAAATTGTCGAATATTCATCACATTATTTTCATACTTTAATACAGCAGCTGAAAGAGAAGTTTGAATGTGAATGTAACAATTTGTCTTTAGCTCCAAAAGTCTAAAACACATAAAAGCAAAAAAATATTGTTTTAAGGGGGTAGGGAATCAAGGGGTGAGTTGAATAAGGACTAGTAGAGGGAGATAGGAACTAATTTTTTAGTAATAACACACTTTTGTTTTTAACACACTTTTATATAAAGCATAGTCAGATCTACAGTTATTTTTAATGAAATTCCCAGATTTCTAGAATGTTTGTTTCACTTTATAATTTAATGAAGAACATGCACTTTAAATCCAAAATTGTGAAAACTCAATTTTTAGAGGAAACACAGAACGGCAATGAGCAATTTTCTAGGTTTAAAAGTTCGTATAAGTTGAAGGAATTTTAAGAGGATCTTTTTAGTTGCAGGCAACCTGAAAAAGATAGCTAAATGGTAATAAAGCAAAAAACAAAACAAAACAAAAGCCAGAAAAAAAGCAGTTTTTATGATTATATAAATGTATTTATTTCATTTATATGGGAAATCAAGTGAAACTACCACAAAGAAATATTTTACTTCATTTAGAAAAAATTCCATTAAAAATATTATAACCAAATAACCCAAAAGTAACATACTCATCTCAATTTAAGGTATCTAATGTTTCAATATGTTAAAAGAAATAATATCTTAAATTAACTACATAGATTTCAGACACTGGTTATATTATTTTATGGAACACTGGGTTATATGGGCTAGATTCTAATCTAAGCTATAGCACATACAATCTTCATAATGCTTGGTAAATTATTTAACTAACCTATTTCTCATTCATAAAATAGGACTATTATGTCCACCCTGCCTATCTCAGAAGTTGATTTTACGATCAGAGAATGTATTTCACATGAAAGTATATAAAAGTATAAAATGCTTTGTAGATATAATAATTATGTGATTACTTTTTTTCCATTTTAATGAAAAGCATGAAAATGCAAATGTTAAATTCCAAGATGTGAGATTCTGGCTAATACAAAGTCACAAGTAATGTGTTTGTTTCCCTTAGGAAATAAAAGTATTTAAAATTTAGCCTCAGAAATTAGGGGCCGATACCAAGTTTTCAGCTTTAAAACAAAACAAGAGAGTGAGAGAGAAGAGAGAGAAAGAATCTAGAAAATTGCCTTATAGATGGAATGAAACATTACAAACATACCCATACCATGTAAGCACTCAAATCATTAACACTATGTACAGACTAATCACTACTAAGAGACATCTGATTTTGACAAGACAGATTCGATGGTTTGAGTTTCTTTTCTGAATACTCAGAAAAGTAATCCCTTTACCCCCTAGGTCAAACTGACAGAGGACAACCAATAAGACAGTAATCAACTGAGCACTGAACACTAGGTCTTATAATGCTGATAAGGGGAGGTCACAGTTGAGGTAGCAGAGCGCCGGTACAAAGTTAAACGTAGCACTCTATTCTGTTCTTGAGAACTGAGTCAAAACTTAGATGACATTTTCTTCAAAAGTGAAGCCACACATCATTAGATAACTTCTTCAGAAATTCTGAAGTTTGTAAACTAAACTACAATTTAAAAGGCTATTTTAGCACTGACATACTCCTTAGAGACTACACAGATACCAACTTCTGAAGATTAGCAACTCAGTCCATGGCATGGTTGTTTTGGTAATTAATATAGTATTAAGTTTTTGTAGCATATTCTGTATCAAACTTATAGCATGCTACCATTTGATCTCAGGCAAATGTTTTAATCTTTTAACCATCATCTCCAATAACAACAACAACAAAAAATCCTCTTATTCTAGTCCTCTATGACCCATATTTAGCAATGACCTCATTACGTCTCTAATACTTTCAAAAAAGTCTTTAACCTTCTGTTCTTTCCTCCTGGCACATCTCTTCCAGTGACCCTGGAAACTATGGCATAGTCAACTGAATTCCAGACATATCAAGACAGAATAGAAGCTGGCTTCTTAACTTCCTCTCCTGAAAATGTGAACTACGTAAACATACCCAAGCTCATCTTTAACGTCTTTGGCACACACTTAACTAGATTAAGATCCTAAGTATTATCTGTCAATAAGCTATGTTCAAAGTTAAATGAAACCCAATTATTATAGACAGATCAAATATGGACAGAAGGAGAAGGAATGAAAACTAGTGGAACAGGAGATAAAGAAAAAAGATGAAAAAAAGGAAAAAAGAATAGTTAAAAGAAAGGAAGAATATGTCTCTGAAATGGAGGTCAGAATGAATTAATCAAAGAAGGTTCAACTACAAATCTTCATGGGGCAATGATAAGACTGTAGATAGAGGTAAAAGCAGGGAGTAAGAAAGACAAACAGAACCTAGATCAGTGAAATAAAACAAGAAACATGATAAACTAAATTAACTATATAGTGCAAATACATGAAATGGTCAAAGCAGCAGAAGGAGCTTTATGCAAACAAGAAAACATTCTCTTGATTATAAGGGGAAAGATTTAAGAAAGGGGAGTTTGAGAAAATCATGTTTGGTTTTTTGACTTAATTCGGAGCATTCTTTTATAAGATAGCTTTTATGACTGACAAGTTGTGGAATGATTACAGACGGTAAGTTTCACATTTTGGATTTTTATTTCTTATTCTCTCCCCTCCCTTATATCTTATACTTTTTTATGATGAGATTTGGATAGTTATAGTTTCAAACAATGCCTCTTTTCCATTATTTTCAAAAAATAAGTCAATAAAAAAGCTAAGTTGCTTAACAATTTTTTTATCAACAACATCTTACCTTTATTATTGTAGACATCTAAGTAATTAGGTGCCGAAAAAATTGTTATTAATGAAGGGAACCCTGTAGTTTGACTTTTTCTGTACATTCTATAGCTGTAAAACAAATAGCTTAATATGCATCGTAAAGCATCAATTATGAGTTACTAAGTTTGATTTGTACATAAGGTGTTAATTTGGGTCAGGGAAACAGAATTCTTACCCTGCATCTTGAGCTTCATGAGCTCTAATAATCGATAACAAATTATTGTTTTGCAAAAATTCACACACTGCTGGATAGCTGTGGGGGAAAAAAGTAAATTAAGTAAAATAATGGTTTTCTATATGAAATATATGCTATTTTAACAACTAAAATGTGTTTAATCTTGGATATTTTTCCTTACTTATAAAAATAAGAACATCCTCGAACTGTATTGTGACTAAAATGTTCCTGTGATTTTTCATTTCCAAAATCTTCAGAAGGATCGGACCATAGCAAGTCACACATTGGTCCAAATGCAGGTGGCTCTTTGAATCTATCTAACTGTGAAAGAAAGAAACAAAGAAAAGAATAACTTGTCAAAAGTGAGAATAGAATGGACACAGTAAAGTGGTACCAACTTTGAATACTGTCCATACTACATCGTTCTGAAATGGTTAGAGAATATTTCCTTAAAATATCAGTATGATAATTTTTACCATTACCTAATCTTGGCAGTGAAGAGAAGTTTAAAATTTCTACTCTCTACCCAACAAAGTACTATCAATAGGAACCAACCTTGGAACTACAATATGTACTCACTCTCCTAATATCATCCAGTGTGTGTATTTCTGGTGAAAGTCCACCATGAACACAAAGAAATTGTTGATTTAAAAGTGCAGCAAGAGGCAGGCTATCAAAAGCTTCCATACAAGCTTCATAGACTCTTTCTGAATATTTAATTTTACCTAGAAGAAAAAATAATTGAAAATTACAATACCAGTTGATCATTTTGAAGATTAATCTATCGATCAATCGACCGACCTACCTACCTACCTATCTGTAATTGACTATTGAAACCAAGGCAAGAAAATTATAGACACAGATAACAGCTAAGTGGTCACCAGTCAGTAAAGAGGTAACTATAAAAAGACAGCAAAAAGGAATTTATGGGATGATGAAATTTTTCTTTATCATGACTATGGTGGTAGGCAGTTCTATGCACTTGTCAAAACTCAGAACTAAACACTACAAAGAGTGAATTTTACTGTATACAATTTTTTTCTAAAAAGGAAAGCATCTTGCTGTATGAGAATCAATAAAATAAGCAGTGGTATTGGTCTTATGAAGACAAAATATTTGCAGTCTCTAAATTTACTTTGGGTATGCAGTAGATCACCATAAAATATTACTTAAAATAAATAAGTCAAATTTCTAAAAACAGCCCAACCTTTTACCTATTTTATAGGCCAGGTGAAGCTAAATTAGAATTATACTTAAAGCTAAAATAGTTTTAATACTTTATTTTATTGTAAGAGTCAGTGACTACTTTGTTGTTACAGGGAAGATGACTACATCATCACAACAAAACTCAAGGTCCATCCAATTCAAAAAAAAAAAAAAGAAAGAAAAGATAACTTATTCATATATTGGAGAAACAGAGGGGCTCCTCTAGTCTACAATGGTTAAAATGGGCAGTGAAGCATGAAGCCAAAATAACACAAGAGACAAAAACTCCACCAAATCCAACTGTTAATTTAGTTTTACAGAGATCCCTTTGCTCCTTTATATATTTAAATTCGTGGATATTTTACATTTTTGCTGGAGTTTTGGTGGGTGGTTTGTTGATTATCTAAAGGAAAAAAAGAACTTAATTCTTTTTTCCATTTTTAACACTGTAACATTCAAATATGAGAAAATCTATATCCAGCAACCATCTAAACTGGTAGTTTGCTAACAGATCTGTTTTCCAGCACTGTGGTTCAATAAAATTTTTAAACTGATTGCTTTTGGTCAATGCACTTTCCAGGTCTCATCTTTATTCATTTATTTATTATTATTTCATTATTTATTTGCATTATTTTATTATTTTTATTATGTTATTATTCATAACCTATTCATTCAGGTTACCTACCTGATCTTTGAAGTTATCTGACTTTGCCCCCTCTGCCATTACTTACCACTATATTTTTCTTCTTTTACTGAAAGTCTCTAGTAATATGATCTTTAGTGGATCATGAGTCTCCACAATTCTGAAATTATTTCTACTCTTAGAACTTAACTCTAAGACTTAGTATAGTCATGAATATTAACTTAATAAGCACACAGTTAAGAGATGTGAAAAAAAGATCAAATACTGCCCTATATCATATTGTTGCTTCTGGCTATTATAGACTGCCATTGCCACAATAATTTAAGAGAGAAATGGGGTAAACATTGTAGGTTAAGAATTTCAATTCATTAACAGTGTGTTTGAAACAATCTGCAATGATGACAGCATGAATAATTTAAGAAGCTTCATGAGAGAGCTTCAATATTGGGGGACAAAAGTCTCTAATGCAAAAACAATTTTTTTCCTTTTAGTTTTAGTCTTCCTGTTAAAAAAAATCACTTAAACATTAAAACTATGTACAAAACTCAAAACTGTTTCATATATCTATAAAGGCAAACTTAACAGGAAATACTGAAATGAAAATGTCTGAATGAAACACCATTAACCACTAGAGAGCTCCTGACAATCATCCTTAAAGCTTTATGTGTTTGGACACAAAATCTGTTCTTAATGTTGCACTGTAAATCTTCCAAACTCTTACTACCTCACTCCAAAAGATTACTGAGGAAGTGAAAGTATTTCTCATGGCAATACTCACATTCCTGCTTAAAGGTAAAATATTCAGTAAGGTGTCTGCATTCATGATTGCCTCTCAGAAGAAATAATGTGCTTGGGTAAAGAATCTTCAGGACCCATAAATATAAGACACACTGCAAAAGAAAATGTTTTAAGTGAATTTAACTTATCTTTTTAAGTTGTTTGATCTTTGTTCCTTTTCCTCTAACCCTATTGTCCTTACAATCTCTGTTATTCTTTACTATCTTTTTCTCTTTGTCCTTTGCTAAAATATAAGCTCTATGAAATCAGGGACTTTTTCATCTTATTCACACTCATCCTCCACTCCTAGAAAAGTACCTACCAAACAGCAAAAGAATAATAAATATCTGTTGAATGAATGAGTCAATCTATTTAATTACTTTAGATTTATAGACTATTTGTTGTAAAAACAATCAGCAGATTGGTTTCCTTCTTAGGTATATCAATAAATAAAATAATAACAGTGTCAAAAATAACAGCATCTACCATTTACTGAGTACTTACAATGTATCAAGCACTATATATTTAATACCCCTCATTTGTTCCTCAAACAACTCTATGAAGTAAATAATATTATCTCTATTTTATAAATGAGGAGACTGAAGCAAAGAGCTCAAGTAACTTGTCTGAAATTACAAAAACTTTTAAGAGATAGGAATCTGATCTTCTGATCTTAATCATTATGCCATGCT
Source organism: Acinonyx jubatus (assembly GCF_027475565.1). NCBI lineage: Eukaryota > Metazoa > Chordata > Mammalia > Carnivora > Felidae > Acinonyx > Acinonyx jubatus. The sequence continues at coordinate 33,011,348 of NC_069393.1, forward strand.
GTGTTACGAAGGCAATACCCATTTTTTATGTTTATTTTGTTGGTTATACTTGTTGCCTTACATAAGGTAGGGGCTTATTATCTAAACTGATTCAAAGAAAGTATAATTTAAAAAAGAAGAATATTAAAATAAGCAGTAAAGCAGATGCTTTTCTCTAAGTAGATTTATTTATTTATTTAGGTTTTATTTTTAAGCAATATCTATACCCAACGTGGGGCTCGAATTCACAACCCTGTGATCAAGAGTCGCATGCTCTACTGACTGAACCAGCCAGGCACCCCTCTAAATATATTTAACACAAGAGACTCACATCTTATTTATTTGGTTAAAAAAAAAAAAAAAAGGAAAGACATTTCATATGGAAATATAATTATACACAAGAAGAAAAACAAACTTTATTTTTAACAAGTTAAGGTATATTAAAATCTTTAACTATTCACACCTTCATTTTATTCACAAGGAAAAAAGAAATTAAGCCAGGGAAATACTTATTAAACTCTGTCTTTTTTGCTTTCTTTATTATTTTCCTTTTGTAACAGTAAAATATATTAAAAGAGTCAGCTACAAAACATTCTAATACAAGGACATACACACCAATATGCTTAGTTCCCAATAAGCTTCCTAAAATTGTTCATTTTGTTTTTCCAAAGCCCCCAATCTTTTTGTTAAGAAGGGCCATTTTCTGATTTCCTTGCAACTGTGGGGGAAGTTTAAGGCGACTGATGAAGAAACTATGAATAAAGGAAGAACAACTCAGGGGGGAGTAACAAAATTCCTTAGGGAATTTGGGTGGCCAGGGCCCTGAACTCCTTCCTCACTATGAATCCTAGCATACCTCAGAAAGGAGGTTAAAAATACTGGAGAAGGGGATATAAACAACAGGAACCAGCATGGAAATGCACCAGATAAAGCTTTAATTGTCTACTGGGAGAGGTGGTTAAGAGTACAGGCTTGGAATAAGACTGGCTGTACTGCTTACTAACAATGTGTCCTTGGGCACGGCCTCAGGTTCCTCATCCATAAAATGGATAAAGTAACACTACTTATTTCATATTGTTGTTGTGAGGATTCAATTAATCAGTGTGTGTTATGTGCTTACAATATGCTTGGAACATGGCAAATGCTCAACATAAGTATCTATTAGTAGAGCTTTTATCCAACAATTTTACCTCCAAAAATCTGCCCCACAGAAATAATTTAGCAAGTGTGCAAAGATATATATATATACACATATACAAAACCTGGTTCACTGAGGTATCATTTGTAATGACAAAAAACTGAGAACACCGTAAGTGTCTAACAATAAGAAATCGATGAAATTAATTGTGGTTTGTTTATTCAACGGAATATAATGCAGCTATTAAAAATATTATAAATTTATATATACTGACCTGGAAAGACATCACAGTATAGAGATATATGAAAAAAGCAAGTTACAGAACAACATTATAATATGGCCACATTTTCAATTAAAAAAGAAGAGAGATGCATATATTAGAAACGGCAGATTGTTCTATATTTACCTTATTTTATTTATATAATTAGAGAAATAAAAGGAGCAAAAAGAACCATGTACTGTTAAGTAATGATCAATAGGTCATTTTAATGCCTCTTAAGTTTTTTAAAAGAAATGAATACTTTCAGAATACACAAAAGACTTGGGTCTTAATAGCTATAGAAGGTGGGATAGAAGCACTACGGTTTAAGCAATAAAAGCATTATAGTATGTTTTATTTAATCAGAGAAAATTCAATTAATCTTTTTTCACATGGGGTAATTAATGCCTTTAGGGGCAAAAGAGATAAATAGCACTAGCTCCTTAGGGCCACTAGATAACAGAACAATAAAGAACCCTCAGTTTGCACATAATTTCCACTGGGAAAAATGGCAATTATAATTTCATAAGCATAGTAATACAAAGAAAACAGAATAGTTTGAAAGGCGGAAGAGAATAAATAGTAGTTTTACCTAAAAACTTCAGAATATGCAGAGGTATTAAAAAGAACCCAATATAGGTACTTTAAGGAACTTATTTTACTAGGAATTAATGGAAATCATCTATGGTAACACTTAAAAGCAAATCAAATGACAGTATTATGATTATTACCTCTATACTAAAATAACCTCTGTCCACATAATCACCAAGAAAAAGGTATCGTGTATTAGCAGGTGATCCTCCTACTTCAAAAAGTTTCATCAGATCAAAAAATTGGCCATGGATGTCACCACACACTGAAACAAGAAGATTATTAGATATGAAAAAAAACTCTGAAATAACAAATTTTACTTAAATTCTAATTTCTTTCACATAAGAGATAATGTAAATTCTATCAAGAAATGTCTCAGAAGGAAGTCAGAGTCTATGAAGAGTCCTAATAGGGATGATGTACCCAAGTGTTCATGTGCTCAAGATCTAGAACAAGATTTAACAAAAATAATGAAATTTGTAGTTAGTGACAAAATTTTCATCTAAATTTACAAAGTTCCTCTTCAGGAAGCCAAGCTTATGTTTTAAGATTACAAAATTATAATGGTGGCAGTTAAAATCTCCATTCTAACACAACACTTTCTATTGACTGCTATGTTGACACTGAGGTATTTTCCCCTAATAATTGAAAGCAAAGTAAATAAGAATTTGTTGAATCAAATTGGATTATGGCCAACACAACTGATGAAACCTTCACAAAAACATATTAGACCAACTTCTGCACTCAGGTTACTTAGGATCATGCTTATTCAGTAAAAACAGGCAAAAATTAAAAAAAATTACAAAAAATAATTTGGAAATTCAAGATAATGTCCATGTAATATTAATTTAGTATACCATACGCTGAAGAATAAGCAGCCCTATATCCAAGCAACCAAATAATGGTATAATCAAAAAAACAATATCCAAAACATAAATAAGTATACCTGTAATTGGAGCCTCTACTTCTATCATGGTTTTCTCTCTCCGAAGGATGGCAGCACCCTCATTGATAATTCTAAGTGCAATTTCTTCATCTACCCGACCTTCTTTTACTAAGTGATTCTTCAGAACATCAACCCTGGGTATCCCATCCATATCAAATACTTCTTCAGATGTCAAGCGATGTGTTGGGGGAAAAGGTACAGCTGCAATTTTTTTTAATTAATAAAAAATAAATCACCATTAATATATTAACATAAATACTAATTAATGGATCTAGATAAACAAAAGTAAAACTTGAAAAGCTAGAGTGTTTATTTATTTACTGGACAGAGGTGTTAATTTTTTAAAAGGTTTTTTATAAAAGAGTAATCAAATTATACTTTTTATTTATATATAATAGCATGTTCTTTGTTGAGACTTATTAGAGAAATGAACTGCCTCAAAATTAAAAGTTCTTTCAGGATAACTAAAGTTTTCTTTCAGCGATAACATTTTTTGGCAGAATTCTCAAAACATACACTCTTCACCTTAAGGAAGCACAATAAATGTAACTTAAACCTGAATAGAAAGAAATCCCAAATATAAAGTGACATACCATGTTTATAATAAGGAAGTTAAAAACAATGTTTTCTGCCCAACTTGAAAAGAAACTCTCCAGGGACACCTGGGTGCTCAGTTGGTTGAGCATTCAACTCTTAATTCTGGCTCAGGTCATGATCTCACGGTTCACCCACGTCAGGCTCTGTGCTGGCTGCAAGGAGCCTGTCTGGGATTCTCTCTCTTCCCCGCTCTCTCTGCCTCTCTCTCTCTCTCAAAAATAAATAAACATTAAAAAAAAAAAAAGAGCTAGGGTCACCTGGGTAGCTCAGTCAGTTAAACATCCAACTCTTGATTTCAGCTCAGGTCTTGATCTCACAGTCATAAGATCGAACCCCACAACGGGCTCTGCACTGACAGTGAGGAACGTACTTGGGATTCTCTCTCTCCCTCCCTCTGCCCTTCCTCCACTTGCTCTCTTTCTCTCTCTCTCAAACATTTAAAAAAACAGCTAGTTCCTCTTAAAAAACAAACAAATAAACAAAAAAAAAACCAAGAAACCTTAGGGGCGCCTGGGTGGCTTTAGTTGGTTGGGCATCCAACTTCAGCTCAGGTCATGTTCATGAGTTAGAGCCCCACGTCAGGTTCTGTGGTGACAGCTCAGAGCCTGGAGCCTGCTTCAGATTCTGTGGTTCCCTCTTTCTCTGCCCCTCCCCCTCTTGCGCGCGCACTCTCTCTCTCTCTCTCTCTTTCTGTCTCTCTGTCTCTCAAAAATAAAGACATTAAAAAAATTTTTCTTAAAGAAACTTTTAGAGATATAGATAAAACAAATATTTATAAAATTTAAATTCATTTAGATGCAAATATAGATTTTTTTCCCTAGTGTTTATTTTTGAGAGGGGGGAGAGGGGCAGAGGAAGAAGGAGAGAAAGAAATTCAAGCAGGTTCTGTGCTGACAGCACCGATGATGCAGGGCTCAATCTCACGAACCATGAGATCATGACCTGAGCCCAAATCAAGAGTTGGACGTTTAACCGACTCAGCCAACCAGGCATGCTGCGCACATAGATTTAAAACAGCATTAATAAATGGTAATTTTGAAATACTGCTTTTTCTCCTACCTCCTGTTTTACAAAACATCTTCATTCAAAATCTTTATGCGCATCTTTGACATCAAATGTATGTAATGCATTCCTTATCACTGGAGGCATTTTTAAGTCATCTAACACTTTTTTCAAAGGCTAATCTTCACTTTCATTCAAGTTGTTTGATATATCACTTATTGAATACACATAAAATGTTATCACTGCAAATTAATCCTAAGCCACAGTTCCCATATATATTACCAACTGTACTCTAAAACTGCTATTGGGAAACAGAATGAGAAACTAAAAGGTCTATTTTCAACAGTATCTAGCACAATTTTGAGGTTCTATACCTAGGAAAAATTACTACATATCTGTTAAATTTATTTGACTCCTTTTCACTGACTCCAACAAGTGGCCTCATTAAACATTCAAAATCAGCTTGAAGTAGTTTTACGCTCTTTACCAAATAGTACTTTGTTTCTTAAAACAAAGCAAGAGAATTTATAGTAAAAGTCTGTATATAGTCTCAAATGTAAGGCAGCTCCCTCTTTTCTGAAATATTGTTTTAGAAAAAACTCACTTTATATTTGGGCATACACCATATAGTATTTTCTTGATGTTTCAGTGTCATCACTGTAATTATCAATTATTATACAGAAGCCTGGAAATGTATAGGACCAATTGCTTCTTTACATTTCAACTTAAACTAAAAAAACTAAAAACTGGAGCCTGGGTTAGAATTATATCAATTACCTGAGAAAGAATAATTAGTAACCATGTTCTATCTTACTGGGAAAAAAAAAAACAAAAAAACAGGACTAACTCAATACTCTGGAAGTGAGATAAGAACTAGGCAGAGGGATGTCAACCAATTCTAAAAGACTTTGAAATCACCAATCCCTCTTGCTTTCTTTGATACTTAGTAAAACAAAATTGGAACTTCTTTACTTGCTCTTCATTAGAACACATATATTCCCATTATTTTTTACCACATTTAGAACAAAGCATTAAAACACATTTTGTTCCCTCAAATATAGTATGTCCAGAGTCTAATAAAATAAAAATCTCTGTTAAAGTATGTTTTTCTCTAGCCATAGACTAAACAGACCAAACTTGCCCCTAATCAGTAAACTAATTGTTTAAGAACTGCAGATTTTAATAACTGATTGCTAAATAAATCACAAGGTGCTCTGAGACATTACAAAAAGGAAAAGCACTATATCTCAAACACAAATTTCTGAGATCAAGATGGGATCACATTTTTCTCATCAGGCCAAGAAAAATTTTTTAGCACTCTATTCAGGAAAACAGATACTCTTTAAGATGTTGCATTCTAGATTATATATACTTTCTAATAATCAACAACAAAGTTCCACTCCTGGCTGAATTCTATTCAAACTGCAGAACTTCCTAAAAACCCAACTGGGAGACCAGCCCCATCCCCACAATTCAACCAGTCACCAGTGTTACTACGTATTTTCATGCACACTGTGAATGCTCCACTGCAATTCACACTGAAGTATTACCCCCAAGAGCCAAAGTGCCTTTATTTATCTAAAAAACTGCTCATGGGTAAGTCATCTATAGACCTATGCTCTTCCACTTTTTCAACTCAAGGCATACTTTTACATGTCAAGACTAGCTGGGATACATTCTAAGGAATGTACAGGTTGAAAGATAAAGAAATGCCATCACAGATAAAAGCAGATGAAAACTTTAGATCAGTGTTGTTCTAACAACACAATACTGAAATTAGAAAATGAAGTTTCAAAAGAATATATTTTAATATATCAGTAAATAAGGAAAGGCATGTAGAAAGGCATAAGAGGAAAAAGGCATGTGCTCTTTGTAGAAGGAGAGAGGAGTTGTAGCAGGTGATCTGACCAGGCAAAAGAAAGCCAACCAAATAGAATTTGGCCTAACAGGGGGTTAATTATTGACCCTACTGGTCAAAGAGTTAAAAAACATTTTTGTCATCAAAAATTAATATTCTTGGGGCTCCTGGGTGGCTCAGTCCGTTGAATACCTGACTCTTGATTTCGTTGCAGGTCAAGATCCCAGGGTTATGGAATAAAGCCCCACATCAGGTTCTGCCCTGAGCATGGAGCCTGTTTAAGATTCTCTGTCTCTCTGCCCCTCTCCACTTGCACACACCCTCTAATAAAAAATATATATATATATATATTTTTTTTTTTTTCTCAACTACTTTAATTCCTAAGTCATTTTACAGCATTCCCATCTATTTTCAGGCTTTTAAATTTTTTTCTTTTGGGGAGCCCGGATGGCTCAATTAAGCATCTGACCTGATCTCATCTCAGGTCATGATCTCACCATTCTGTTTGGGAGATTGAGCGCAAGCAAAGTCTGCTCCCTTGCTCTCTGCCCCTCCCCCACTCGTGCATGTGTACTTCTCTCAAAATAAATAAACAAAAAAAAGTTTTTCTTTTTATTTCTAATTCATCTTTAGCCAATTATTCCTGCTTTTCTAGGATATTCTTCTAATACATTTTTCCTCCTTATTTTCAGACTATTTTTCCTACTCTCCTATATTTATGATAGGAAAAAAGCAGAATATAAATATATGCAAATGTAATGTGAATGGTCAATAACTGAGATGGCTAAAAATGAGGATTAGCTAGAATAAAGAGCTACAAAATAATCTCAAATCACCAAGTTTCCAACACTAGGAAACTTGAATTGGTAATATTCATTTGACCAACTATTCTGTTGAAACATTTCCTTTAACCCAAATTTTGGCATGAAGCACACACATCTATATAGTAATCAATAACATTCACAAGTTATTTTCATTCAGATTTAATGTATGGCAACTAAAAAAATGTATAAAGCAAGTTTTAATTTAGGAAGTTGGAAAAACAAACCAGGGACAGTATTGACCAGGGATAGGGGAAGAACAGATACACTTTTTCTACTACTGGGTAAGGAATCCTAGAAATCAACTAACTCCTATTCCCCAACTCTAAGCAAAGGCTACAAAAGTATTAGCTAGCCCTACAAGGCCGCCAACACCAACTGGGGTACATGCAGCCTATGTCAACTGAACAACTTTACTACAAAGAATCATTCAGAGGCCTGTGCTTCTGATCATTGCCATTATTGGCAACTATCCAAATAAAGTCTCTCCTGTCATCTACATTTCTGACTTTTTCTCAGTATTTCTCTTACACCACGCCATCTCTGGCTGTTCTCCTCCTTCTCAATCCTCTTCATTTAAGCCTCCAGAAATCCCATCATTTTAAAAAAATATTTATTTTTGAGAGAGAGAGAGAGAGAGAGAGAGAGAGAGAGAGAGAGAGAGAATGGGGGAGGGGCAAAAGGAGACGGGGACAGAAGATCCAAAGCAGGCTCTGGACTGACAGCAGAGACCCTGATGTGGGGCTCAAACCCACAAACCACCAGATCATGAACTGGGCCGAAGTTGGTCACTTAACTGACCAACCCAGGTGCCTCATTATTTTTTTAACTCATCCCTCTTCCCCCACACACACACACACACACACACACACACACACACACACACACTTTAGATCTTCATAGTAATGCTGTCTTCATCTCTTTATCTTAATTAAATCTTAGTTATCCTGAAGGATAATACTTTTCAAACCCTCTTTTCAAAATAGATGCTGTGCATTCTTCCACACTCCACTACTCTTAGCAGAGAAGGCTTTAGTCTTAAGTGTTGCTTTGCATTACCATTTCCAATTTCATCACTCCACTGAAGAAAAAAATACCTTCTCCTTTGAGGCTCATGCCTTCTAGACAGTTTATCCTTGTCCCTGCCATCTTCTAAACTTCTAGTCGTTTCTCACATGCAACTCCAGCTCCTGGCTTGCAGGCCTTCTCCATGCTAAATCCCACCATCAATGTCCATGCAGAATGATCTACCTAAAACATAAGAACTGAGAAGTTTGAGTTCCACTCCACTTCAACTCCTCAGCCTTGACCATAATTACTGCTCCACCTCTGAAATCCTGAACTCCAATCTCTCACTCAATGATTAAAACCTCCTAACCTTTCAGTTCCACTCCCATTACTCCATCTATTCTTCAACTGTATTAAAAACCTAGACAACCCCTCCTTATCAACTCCCTTCTGGATACCTTTGCTTCTTATACTTTTAAAGTATTCCATCATTCACCCACTTTCTAAACAACATTCTAAATTGTTTTGCCCTTTTGTCATATTCTACCTATAAGGGAAACCTGCAATTCTTGGATGAATTAGCTTTTAAACTTGGGTGCTAAGTATAAAATCATCAAAATGGCTCTGTGCTACTACAAATTCATGGTCCCCCATGTAGTTGGTCATTGGCACTTCTCAGCAATCCTATTAAACATTCTGTCTCCCATGCTTCTCAGTAGAAATTTCAAATGGTCCCCTTTCTTGAACCGTCACTCACTTTATCTCTTACTCAGTAAATCAACTTTGTGTCCAATTTCAGAGAAAATGGAGGCCTTCAGACCAAACTTCACTTCCCTCCTCTCCATCCACACGTCTACACCAGTATGCATCTTTAAATTTCTCCCCATCTGAGGAAGAGATACTCCTATCCTTTACTAAACACTATTTGTATCCTGAATCCCACTCCCGCAACCTCTTAACTGCAGTCATCCCCTCCACCCCTCCTATGATTCTATTGTTTCCTCTGCCTCTGCTTCTCCACTGGGTCTTTCCTTTGAGCAATTAAACATGCTTAAATCTTTATGATCTTAAAAATTCAGGGGAACCTGGGTGGCTCAGTCGGTTAAGCATCCAACTTTGGCTCAGGTCATGATCTTGCAGTTCGCGGGTTTGAGCCCTGCGTCAGGCTCTGTGCTGAGAGCTCAGAGCCTGGAGCCTGCTTCAGATTCTGTGTCTCCCTCCCTCTCTGGCTCTCCCCTGCTTGTGCTCTGTCCCTCAGCAATAAATGTTAAAAATTTTTTTTTAAAAATTCAAAGAAGTAACTCTCTTTTACTCCTCATCCCTGTTTCTGCCATATATCCTTTATTTTGAGAACTGAGCTTTTTGAAAGGGTATTAAGATCTGCAATGGGTATCTTCCTTTTTTGACTTTTTGTCTATTTTCCTTAATCCATATTTATCTGGTTTCTGCTCTATTCCTCCACCTTATAACTCTCTTCTCTCTTGGGTTCTTGAAAGCATTCACCTGGTTTTTCTTCTACTTCTCTGGTCACAACTGATTGGTCTATTTCATGGACTTCTAGTCTTTCTCCTGATCCTTAAATGTCAGTGTGTGTCCTATGATTCTGTCCTTGGCTCTCCTATCATACTGCTCTGAATTAGTGATCTCATTCATAACTACAGTTTCAGCTAAAATCTACATTTTGAGGACCCTCAAATAATAGACTGCTCAGTCGAAAGCCCTCCCCTAAACTCCAGATTCCCAGTAAACTATCAAATATCTCCACTGGGATTTTCCATACATATCTCAAATTGAGTATGTCCAAAATTTAGTGTGTGATTTTCCCCCCTAAACCATTATCCATAGTTCCCATCAAGGAATTGTCCTAGAATTCTCTTTATTTCTCACCCTCCATGGCCAATATGTCCTAAATAATTACCTGAACTGTTTCTGCTCATTTGGTTCTAAGACACTGAATAAGGGCTTCTATTCTAGAATTACTACAATCTTTCCAATTTTGTCTACTCTACAACACTCAGAATATGCTTTCTAAAATTCAAATCTCAACCTTCTCTTGATTCAAGACTGGCTTTATTATACAAAATCCAAATTCTTTATCTTCACATGGCATGCGAGATCCCTTGTGATCTGAACCTTGCCTACATTTCCAACCGTCATCTTTTGTCACTACCTCACATTCCAGATAAATTCTACACTCCATATACTTATTTTCATTTTTAAAATTACATCACTTATTTTTAATCTCCATACTTTCGAACACCCTATTGTTTGGGGATACACTATTCCCATCTTTTACCTAACCTCTCGTCTTTAAATGTCACTTCAGTGTTCCAATTCTTGAAAATTCTTCATGTTCCCAGACTAGGTTAATGGTGTCCCTTCCTTTGTGGTCCTATAGCATAGCATATAATGAAGACCTATTATCATGGCACTTAACAATTACACTGTAAATATGTCTCCCCTACATGCTTATGAACTCTTTGGAAGGGGGGGGGGCTATGTCTTTCATAACTACACAGTGATTAGAACACTGTTACCATTGAATGTCTACTAAATTAATGATATAATTTCTAAAATACTTGTATATCTTGACACTATATAGCAATGACAGTATATTTATACTGCTTTGTTTACAAAGTACTTTCACATACATAATCCTACATGATTTTCAGAGGCATCCTGGGGGTTTAGTAGGGCAGGTTTTATCCCTATTTCACAAAAGGGAAAACAGGTTCAGAGAAGTTAAATGGCTCTCTCAAGTGTTTCAACTAGTAAGGGGCAGAATCGTGGCTGAAATTGAGGTCAGAATGCTACTCCAGTACAATCTGTCCTATACCAACAAAATGACAATGCTCTTCTGACAAAAAGTCTTCTTGTCATGAAAAAGGGCATAACCCACCCAGGTGCTAGAGACAGAAGTATGCACTGGCCACATCCTCTAAGAACAGATTCAATAAAACCTACAGCACAGTCTTCAAAATTTCAAGGTATTCCTTGGATTCCTTTTAGTCTGTGGTGGTGATTTGAATATAGTACCTTTCCCTCAAAATTGGTTATCCTTCCTGTCTTACTTTTGTCATGGTTATCACCATTCTCTGTCACTGGGACTTAAAATTTTGGTGTCATTGTTCTCTTTCAGGACTCCAAGTCCTATTGATTCTTCAAATTCTCTTCATTTTCTTGTATCTCCATTGCTGCAATACTAGTTCAATTCTTATCACTTTGTGTACTAAAAAAATCTAATTCAGCTCTACTTTCCCTTCCCCTTGATTAACTTACTGCTAGATTAACTTACTCAAAAATTGTGTGTAGTTTCTTAAGAACTAAAGAATAAAGGGGGGGGGGGGGGGGATAAAGAGGAATAAAAAGCCTGAAACTTATTTCTAAGATCCTTCTCTACTTGACCATTCCCAGTCTTTTACATGCCATTCCAATCTTTGCCTCCAACTACAATTGTTCAACTTAATCAATCCCTAAAGCAAAATTAGTCTGATCATTGTCTACTTAAAAAGTTTTGGTCTTCTGTTCCCATACCCAATCACTGATCCAATAGGAACTACCTTCTAATATTATTCAGAATTTGTATCATATCTGGTTTCTCATTCCCTTAATTCATGCTTTGGTCATTTTGTACTTGGACTACTTTGCTCCTGAGATGCTGAAGAAAGAATTTTTATTCCCCTAGAATTGCTACAATCTTCTTTTTTTAAGTTTTTTTTTTTTTTAATGTTTATTTGTTTTTGAGAGAGAGAGAAAGCAGAGGAGGGGCAGAGAAAGGGGAACAGAGAATTCAAAGCAGCCTCTGCGCTGACAGCAGCAAGCCCAATGCAGGGCTGAAACTCACAAACCATGAGATCATGACCTGAGCCAAAGTTGGATGTTTAACCAACTGAGCCACTCAAGTGCCCCCTACAATCTTTTCAATTTTGTCCACTCTACAAACTTGGAATACTCTACCTAAAATTCAATAATTAGGAGCACCCAGGTGGCTCAGTCGATTGGGCATCCGACTTCAGGTCAGGTCATGATCTCATGGTTCGTGAGTTTGAGCTCCACGTTGGGGTCTGAGCTGACAGCTCAGAGCCTGGAGACTGCTTCAGATTCTCTCTCTCCCTCTGCCCCTCCCTTGGTTTCTCTCTCTCTCTCTCTCTTGAAAATAAAAACGCTAAAATTAAAGAAAATTAAAATTCAATAATTAATCTTCTGATACTCTAAAAAAATTTTTTTAACACTTATTCATTTTTTGAGAGAGAGAGACAGAGCATGAGCAGGGAAGGGACAGAGAAAGAGGGAGACACAGAATCCAAAGCAGACTCCAGGCTCTGAGCTGTCAGCACAGAGCCTGATGCCAGGCTCAAACTCACAAACTGCGTTATCAGGATTTGAGCCAAAGTCAGATGCTTTATCAGCTGGGCCACCCAGATGCCCCAATCTTCTGATACTCCAAGCATCTTCCCTGCTATTATTTTGTTCTACACAATACTATATTACCTTTCAAAAACCAAGATACTGGATCACTCTTCTATTTTAAAACGTTCAATAATAATAATGGCTACCGTTCATTGAATATTTATCATGTGCCAGCCCATGTACTTTATTTGGTCCATCTCCATTAATCCTTCAAAAACCCCATAATAATACTTTATTAACTCTGTTTTACAGATGAGAACATTGAAGCTTGGTGACATTAAGTATCTTGTCTACAGTGGAGAGGTTATTAAGGTTGAAGTAGGATTCAAACCCAGGCAATTGGATTCCAGAGCCTGTGTTCTTAACCATCCAGAGACTATACTGATTATTAGCTTAAGTTTCAGCTCCTCAACTTAGTGTACAAAAGACTGTTTCCAACTTCATCTCCTGCCACTCCCAGCCAGGTACTTTACATACTACTGTCACAAATTTTCAAGCTTTCCACCCCCCGCCCCTCTCCCAACTCCATGCCTTTCTGCTATTTTCCCTACTCCAGTCCTACCTCCTTTCTGGAAAAATTCTTCTCATCCTTCAAGGCTCACCTCAAAACATAATCCTCTCACTGATGCTTTTTCTCCAAATCAGGGAGTCAACTCCTTCTTTATAGCTCCAATAGCACTTTGTACAAAATTTGTTATATTATTTATTTGCAATGATATCTCCCTCACTAGAGTGCCAGCACTCCAAGAGAATCTACCTTACTTAAATTGTATCTAATCCAAGCCTGTATCTTCAATGCCTAATAATTATGCTTTGGTACTCAATAAATGTTGCACAAATAAGTGGTTCCAATCCTCTGCCTATTTATATCCTACCCTTCCTTCAAGGTCTCTTTCTTCCTATACAAACCCTTGTTAGACCATTCCAGTCCAGAGTCATCACTATCTCCGTTGAACCCAAAAGAGTCACTGGCTCTGTCACTTATCTAGCAATTAATGACCCATCCTTATGACATATATAAATAACTTCTCATGAATACTTATTTCTTCAAGGACCAAGTTTGTTTTTCATTTTTTATACTTTTGTTGTCTCCCTACAGTTCTTAGCATACAGCAGGTATTTAATAAATATTTTGCTATTTGATTATTCTGGTGTTCCAAAATAAATTTTACATAACATACAAGGATGCCCAATTACCTTCAGCTAATTTTATTTGTGTGTAAATAAACACTTTTATGATAAAATGAAATGAAGTCATATGACTGGTATTAAGATAAACCTCATTTAATAAATTAAGATTCTTTTCACCAAACTTTTCCTTACAATTCTTGCTAATTCATCGAATAGCTCTGGAACCTGAGCTTTTGCCTTACTACTGAGCAGCTGTATTTCCTCCTTGGCATTTTCCTTCTAAGAAGACCATTACCACAATGTTCTCTCCTTTCCTCTCTTTCTCCCTCCCTCTATCTCTGTCTCTCTCTCATACACACACACACACACAATTTTCTCTGTTCCCTCACTTTCTTTAGGACACATGGTACTGAAGATTTATTTTAGTATGCTTAACAGTTTAATGGGGGTGGAAGGAAGAAGAAAAATCATTTTCAAGAGTTATCTTTTTAGGGGCACCTGGGTGGCTCAATCAGTTAAACATCTGACTTCAGCTCAGGTCATGATCTCAAGGTTTGTGAGTTAGAGCTCCGCACTGGGCTCTCTGCTGTCAGCACAGAGCCTACTTTGGATCCTCTGTCCCCCTCCCTTTCTGCCCCTCCCCTGCTGGTTCTCTCTTTCACACAAAATAAATAAATGAACTTTTAAAAAAAAAGTTATCTTTTTGGATAGGTAAGTCTGCAAAATAAATTTTGTAAACAAAAATTAAAATTCAAGTTGGTTTAAAATATGATGAAATAGAACGAGCAAGAAACACTGAAGTAGCCATGTGACCCAAAGACATATGTGGGTCATCTAAAAATCTGTAATGAAAATAAGCAATCCTAATAAAACTAAGGTACTAGACAGTTCTTGAGCCAAGTGACCTAAGATTTATAAGCAGGACAGCTGGCAATAGAACCTAAATGAATGTTAAGTCTGCCCATCAGAAATGTATCAGCTTAAAAAACAACACACACACATACTTCAGCATTTTGGTTCAATCTGAAAGTCTGATCACCTAAGACATAAGATTAATATAACCTAGGAAATAAGGAAAAAATATTGAATGCAAAAGAAAGTGAGTCACATTGTACATACTAAATGAACATATACACAATATAGACAATGCACTCTAAGTGATAACAGTGAATTTTTTATATCAAGACTAACAGACCTAATAATCTCAAGAGACAATCAAGTTTTACAAATCTGGGACCTCATTTATATGGCAAAAAGCACTTAAAAGAAGTATTTAAAAATATCTGGAAATAAAAGGTAGCATCTGGACAATTCAGGTCAACTAAATTGGCGGGGGAGGGAGAGGTGGGAGAGCAATATACATAAATTCAGGGTTTTATGCTTCAATTACAATACCAATTTTGCTGATGTGGCAGTAAGGCACTTAGGCAGATACAATTAGCCATTTTTGCTAGTTTGTTTCTATTTTATTTCCAACTTCTTATTTTAGCTGAAGAACAGAAAAATGCTTAACAGAAAATAGCTAAGAGGGCATATTATCTCACCTAAACCATTGGGTTACTGCAACTTTCAAACAGAATTTGACCTGAGCCAGCAGCAGCTGGAGTAGGCTCAGAAATGAATTTGCCTGAACTAACCAGGAAACCTAATCATCCATAATCAGCGATATAATAATTTCACTAAAAGGCTAATTACGTTAATACATGAATCACCTACAGTATTTCCAGATCTCAAACTTCACATGAAAGTGAACTTCAGGCACATGATCTTTAACACAGAAAGATCTATATCCCCTTCAAAACCGGCCTCCTAACTAGAAGTGTAAGAGCATAAAATTTAGAGACAAGAAGGAAAAGTTTCAGAAAGTAGAAGACTACCTGTATTCAATGCCAATGATGGTGTCCATAATATTACTACTATGAGATGGTATAGATCCAAAACTAGCACATACTAGACTTATAAGAAATCTGGATTTTAACAAGTTGAACCAGCACCGTGGTCATGTATTTTCTGGCAAGGGTGTTCTCTCTCATCAAGTAAAACATTATGGTACAATTACTGAAAGAAGGCAGGCAAGAAAGAAGCCTGAAGATGAAATCTAAAAATGGTTTCTGTATGAAAGGTGAATTTCCCAGTAATTTCTGAGGAAGCCAGAGCTGAGATGAGCAGGGCAAACTAGTCTGTTTCCACCATTTCTAAACATGTGATCCTTATCAGGCTTTCTAATTGCTAATGAATTCCATAAAGAAATCAAAATTGTCCTGGTGAAGAATATACTACCAAGCACATGAGATCTTATATCCATGAGCTCTATTTATAATTCTATAAATGTATAATTTTCCACACCAACAAGCTCTTTTCCTATTTACCTAAATCAAAGGACTTTTATTCCACACCAATAACCTATAAATATGACTGTTGTGGATTCACAACTCACCCCTAAGGAATATACCTTATGTTTGCAATCTTATTTTTACCGTATTAAAGCAGTACAGGGAAAACATTACCATATATATGACAAAAACCAAGAAGACTCACAAGCATAAGGATAGCAAAAACTCATTGTTCGGGAATGTGACTAGTCCTAATAGTAGGGTGAAAAGTGCCCAGAGAAATGAACATACAACTCATATACCTACTCAGAAAAAGAAGAGACAGCCCATGTCTCTGTTCCCAACCCCCGCAAAACTTAGGCTAAATGCCTGAACTACCAATCTTTTTTTCTCTTCTTCTCTTTTTACACAGATGTCTCAGGATTCCATAAACTCTTTAATCAGCTCATTTCAATGACTGGCCCAACTCGATATACCATTAACTTTTAAAAATTGTCTACATAAGCCTGGATACAAACCAGTGTTATCATTAAAGGAGGCTCAAACTGAAAAATTAAAATTAAAAAAACACAAAGGAAAAAGGTTTTCTTGTTCTTAAATATTTTAATGGAAACATTTCTGGTCAAATTGCAAAAAGTGGACTAACAGTGTTTAAACATTGTACCAGTATATTTGAGAAGCTGAATGAAAATGAACAAATGAAAGAAGTATCTACCTTTCCAAAATAAATGTAATACGATAAAGAAAACTTTATTCTAAAATGATGTCAATGTATTGACCAAGCTGCATATGGTAAATAAACATCATTTCAAATTCTGTTTTTCACCTCCACAGCAGCGTATGAAGTTGATGGGCTCTCCTAGAGAGCATGGAAATCTTAAGCAACAGTCAATTTGCCCTCAATTTCTCTATTTAAAATTTTTCTGCTGACCTGTTGTCGGTAAACATACATATATTCTGCCCACCTGAGAAATATTTAATTTTTTTCTATGGGTATGTGTTCACAAGGTGAGGGGTAACCCTTTTTGGCCTTTGACCAGTGTTGACGGTTTTCTAAGTAAATGCTTTTTCCTATCGATCAGGTTTTTTGGGTGTTTTTTTTTCTTTATGCTGCCTTTTCTCCATCTTCTCTGCACTTAAAGCCAGGACCCCCAAATCCTGCCTCGTCTCTTCACCCTTGTCCAATCCCACATGGTTCCCCCAGTTTCCGCGTAGAGTGACACCTGAGGGCCAAGCGCGAACCCCTGCGGCTGGCGCTAACTAGGCGCGAATCGGGCGGACGGCTGTCACTGGGGAGCAGGCGTGGGCCAAAGCCGAGGTGATTTCTGACTGCTCATCGCCCGGCCCCGCGTGGCTGAAGGTCTCCGAGCCCCTCGGTCCGCCCAGGCAAGCCAGGCGTGCAGCTGTCGCGGAGCAGGAAGCTAACCGCGGCCTCTGGGCCGCTTTGACAGGCCCAGGAGGAAAAGAAATGGGCTCACTGCAGATCGGAGACTCACCCCCACAACTAGAAGACCTCGAGAGCGAAACCCCCGCCTCGGGCCTGAAGGCATGCGGGAGACCGCGGAGCCGCCGCTACCGACTCAGCCCAGCCCAGCAGGGGCCCGCCCAGGGGCCACTCCCCAAGGGAGGCAGCCAGTCACTCGCCCGCCCTTCCGGGCCCGCTCCGGAGGGGACGGTCTCCCGCCCGCCCTTACACACAGCTCCTCAGGCCAGGCCCCCAGGGCTTCGTCCACCTCTCACCTTTGACGACGCGGTCAGCCCCGGGAGGGGGCGGCGGGGGCGGGGGTGGGGGCGGTGCAGCCCGGGCCGGCTCCGGGGCGGCCATGCTGGGCCCGGGGCTCGGCTAGGCGCTGGGCCGGGCGGGGTTGGGGGCGGGGGCGGCGGCTACCAGAGCCAAGCGGCGGCGCCGCCGGGGAACATGGCGGACCCTCTTTCCCTACAGAGGGGCTAAGACCGGCATGCACCGCGCTTGCGGGGGCGGGGGCGGGGCAGACTCTAGGGACCTGGGCAAAATTACTGAGGCTGGGAGAGAAACAGGACGAGGCCAAGGGATCAGGTTAAAATTCTGGGCAGGCAGAAACAATAGACCGTTAAGAGGAAGGGCTATCTATTGCTAGTAGCTGCAGTGAATGAGCGCTAAGAAACATGACATTGGCTCTCATGGAGCTCCTAGTAAGATGGCGAGACTTATTCAAACCTGAGAATCTCCTACTAATAGAGAAACAAATGTATAACAATTTGACTACCAAATCTGAGTACTTTGGTTGGTAAGGGACAGGAAAATAGAGGAGGCACTGTAGGTTCTGGAGGGAAGTGACCGTTCAAAATGGAGTTTGAGAATCTATCTGACCCTTATGTTTAGAGCCTGGAATTGTCAAGAGTCTGAAGGCACAGGGTGAGAATATAGATAGAGCAGAATAGGCTCCAAGGGTTAAGAATCAAAATAGGTAAGGGGAAAGGGATGACAACCAAGGGATGTTCAAAGTATACACCTGAAAAGGACACAGCCTCCCTCTTGATCCATTCAGAAAATAGAGATTTGGGAGGCAGAGGGGTACATAGAGAAATTAGTTCCTCATAAAAAATATTTCATATGGTACTTTTGTGCACATACAGAATCTGAGCCCTGATGACTTACTTTATAGGGATGGACCTTCATGGGGAAGGGAGTAGTGGGACAAGAACTGATTGTTCAATCAATAGTTACTAGAAGGTATGTGTATGACAGTAGATGTACTGAATCACAGGGCAGAGACCAGCATAGCCACTAAGATCTATATATCTTGATGGCATACAATCCAAGTGGCATGAGAAATTCCTGCTATCCTCCTGAACATTAAATTCTCATAATCTGTTCATAATGGATGGTGTTAATTAGGTAAGCAGTGGTCCAAAGGTCTCAAAGAACACCTTTCTACCTCTTCTGTCAATTTCAGTGATCTTGAGACGTGGGATAAAAGAGGCGGGGAAGTGTCCAAAGGGTATTCTTTGCAAAGGGAGCCCACAAAATATCCTTTAGAGGGAGAATTGGGAGTGAGGCAGAGGTGAAAATGGCTGTTTCTGTGCAATAATTGTTCCTCTTCACCATCAATAGCTCTACCTGCTTCAATGATTTGAGGACCACCAGAGGAAGTACAGAAATTCCACAGGGAAGGCAAGGGTAGTGGCAGCCACGGGAAGAGAGCAAGGAAGGGATAGGAGGCACAAACTTGTAGAAGGAGGGCACCAAGAATACATAGATCAGCAGTGGGTTTCTAAGAGGGGTCTGAATCCCCAAAAAAATCTCCCTAAGGAGGGAAGGATAAAGCATGTAACGTTGTGTTTTTTAGCAGGAAAGGAATAGGAAATACACTAACAACAGTAATAACAAGGAAAGCCATTCTACTTTAGGGGCCCATTAATTCCTACCTTTAGTATATATCCAACTATTTGGCTCCTCACCTTCACTCAGTCAAAAGACATACACACACACACACACACACACACACACACACACACACACACACACACATTTGTGCCATGGTCCTCTCTTTGGGAGCCCCAGTACCCTGGGAATTGATATTTCTTGCTTATTCAGGCCTTCCCCTACATCCCCGACATAAAAGAGCAAGAGCATACAAAAGGCATTAAATAGACAATTAAATCACAAGGAATTAAATACAACTATCTTAAAGATTTATTAATGAAAAATACTTTACAAAAACAGTATGTTTGGCCCTAAAATAGTTTAGCTGACTCTGAGGGTTTACAATGGTGACTGTGCAAGTGGCAGTAATGGCTCTGCTGCTGAGGACAGGAAGGTGTGTTAGTGTGCCTAACTCCATCTGTTCAGAAGGGCAAATGTTACGTTGGCAGCTCTGCATTCTAGGCCTAAGGTGTCGGGGCACAGGGAAGGCTGACCGTTCATAATACTGGGGCAAACAGGCTGCCCTAAATGATGTGGTCAGGACCATGACCACACAGCTACATGTCCCTCTGAGGATGAGATATGGGGAGACAGAAGGTCAGGTAATAAGGATAGGTAAGTAAAACAAAGAAGAGAAGTTGGCAGTATACTAGGGAACACAGGATAAAGGCTCAGGTGCAGGTGGGGGCATAAAGGATCCAGGAATAAAATGGTGACCCTAAGATCCTAAGAAATGACTAGTGTCTGGGGTAATATGGATTCATCTGTAAAGTTGGCTCAAATAGAGCCCAAACCGCAGTTGCTTCCTTTTGCTAGGTGAAAGAAAATTGGAATTTCAAATATTCCCTCTCAAAGAGCCAGGTCTTGTTAGGGGTTCCTGGTACCCCTAGGACACTGCCAACTCTTACGTCGAGATGAGACTAGCACAACTCTAGCAGGGATGCAGGGTGCCAGCTCCTCCACAGTACAGTTTAACAGAGAAGGCTGTGGTTCCAGGAAAGGGAAGGGGTGACCCTTACCACCTATTGTGCTGCAGGGCCCTTGCCCTTGTCTGCTCTCTTCCAGGAGCATCTGCTAGAACAAACAGAAACTCCTCTCCCCCTGTTCTCCTGTGCCCAGATTGTGGGGCATAACTGCTTTGCCTCCAGTCATCATCGGGGGGCATATCTACTCTTCGAGGACCAGGGGCTCGAGACCCAGGAGTTGGACCCAAATTCCAAGCTGACCTCAGGGGTTCATGAAGATTGTTTGATGGTGGAGACACAGGGTGAACAATGGGAGGGTGGGAGGATGAATGGAAAAGATCCCCCCAGGACTGAGCATGAGGAACCTGAAGGCCCTGGCGCCTTTCTGGTAGTGTGGCAGTGTGTGTCAGTTGAGGCGTGCACCCTGGAGTACTCAGGAATCTGGCCCCAATATGCTGGTTGGTCTCTGACCATGGTCCCCAAGAGGCATCTATTCTGGAAGGATGGGGGAGACTCTGGTAGTTCAGAGTCCGTCCTGTGTGCTTGACCCCCTGGCAAGTTTCACCCCTGTCACACATAGCCAGAAACTGCTGGACACTCCTCGAAGTTCCTGAAAAGAGAAAAAGAAACCCAAATATTAAGCATCTTCAGTAAACCATTCTCCTTCCCAGAGGATCATTCCTGGCTGTACCTCTCAACTCCCCACACCTCCAAGAGCATACACCTCAGGGGAAGAAGACTAGCTTTGCTTTTAATTTCATTTTTAAGAATTCTTAATATACATCAAAATCAAATCTCTTCCCTCCTACCTGGGTAAATGTTGCCATACTTCCACTTTACTCCACTATAATTCTTCCTCCATTCCCTCCCCAGGAATGGCTCCCTAATATTGCAAATGTATACTCAGTGTAACAACTCTACTCTTAGAGCCACCACTCCAGAACATCACTCTGCTTTTTTAATTTGGTACCTTCACTCTAGTTAATCTGTTTCTGCTTACATTCTTGCTCAGTCTCTGAGATCTCTTGTTTTTGTTCACACACTCCTACCACATATATAGTGTGGAATGCCTTTTCTACACATCAATTCCCCTTTACTTAAAAAAAACAAAACAAAATACATAATTTTTAAAAATCACTTCTAAAAAATACTTTACATTCTTTATTTTATAGCCCATCAACATCTGCAATATATTTTTATATGCATGCACATTCTGATTATTTCAGCTTTGAGCTCTTTAAGAACAGAGAGCTACCTTCTTTCTCCCCTATATTCACTATAACATTTAGTGCAGAACAGGCTGCACTAAAATACTGCCTGATGGATCAGATGCCCCTAACGACTGTCAAAGGGGGCTGGCTACCTGGCTGTTCCACTGAGTGATAGAAAGTTCATCTACCCAGAAGGCCTGCTTATCCAAACCTCCCTAAAATTTGGACACATATCAGCAATACTACTCTTCTGTTCTAGAACCACAACCACTCCCTGCCCCAAGGCATTTATATCTGTAAGCCAGGGTTTCTCAATCTCAACACTACTGATATTTTGAGCTGATACTATCTGTTGGGGGGGTGGGGGTGGGTGTAGGTAAACTGCCCTGTGCTTTGTAGGATGTTTAGCAGCATCCTGGCTTCCACTTAATTGATGCCAGTAGTACCTCCTATTTCCCATTGAGAATCATTGCCTTAAGCTATAGATTCAGCCTCTTCATGTGGAAGAAAAGTAGGAAATCTTAATACAGAGGGTCAAAGAAAGCCAAAAGGATGCTACCCACCTTCCCTAGGATTGTCTGGGTCTGTATATATGGCACAGGTATTCCATACATAGGGTCTGTCCAGGTTTCCCATTCATTCCTTGTCCTCCTGACTATACCTCAGCTGAGATTCAGGGGACAGTAGGAGAGAAACTAGCTAATAGATGACACTTTTTGTTTTGGGAGGATCCTAAAGACTGAATATTAACTCCCCTTGGTCGCTTATAAGCTTATCATGATAGAGCCAGTTCAGTTTCTAAAGATCTAGACCAGAGCCCCCCAAATCAAAGAACCATGTTGCCCAAGTAATGATTCAATCACAGTTCACCTAAACCAATGATTGATCTTAAAGTGGTAATTCATATCCCTTTACCACCCACCTTGGGACTCCCCCACCCCCAATAGGTATACTGATTTGATCTTTCTAGGTCATCCCTGAAAAGTACCACATTCTGGCACATAATATTAGATTTGGGGAGAGTTACCTGGGGGTCTATGGGGCTCCCCTGTCATGCTGGGCATCAAGACATCTGGGGACAGGAACTGTGGTTGGGGTGGGTAGAGTTGGGGACCAAGGAGAAACACAGGAGGGTCATGGATGACAGGGAGGGAAGAGGAGCTGGAACAACGGTGCCCGGTTTCCAAAGGCTTTTTCCTCGCATTTGATGAATCCTTATAGTGAGACAAGACAAAAAAACATAAAGATGAGGATTAACACACAGCAGGATATGGTTGGGTAAACACAGTGAGGCAAGCAGGGGGAGATGGAGGGGATTAGAGTACCAATATGCCTAGCTCTGGAGAGGGACCCAATTGACTCACTCTTCCCATGAACTCCTCTAGGGACATCCAGACCACTATGAAATGGAGACACAGAACTGCAGATCCTCTTCCTTTAACCTTTCTCATAGCCCTCACTTTCCCATTCTTTAATGCTAACAGTAGAATCAGACTGAGATAGAAATTTAAAAAGAGAAAAAATAGGAAAGAGAAAAAAAATCAGAAAGACTGAGAGACTGAAAAAGAAAATTCTATACTCTCTCTAAATATTGGGAACTAAAAATGTATCTCCTTAAATATACAATCAAGAATTCTGCTACTCCACCATCTCCCCCGTCACTGCTGTAGTGCAGTCTCCTCTTTTGCCAGTCAAGTTTGTAACCACTGATGATTGTGTCAACGACTATACTCCACTAGTCATTCACTTTTGTGGCAAAGTCTCAGAAATAGCCCCTTTAATATTTGAAACACTAATATGTCCAAAATCAAACCAACATCATTCCAAACTCCACCTCCTGGTACCACATTTTCCTAAGTCACCTAGATTCAAATGCTGACATTGCCCTTGATTTCGCACTTCTCATTCACGATTCCTTTAGTTGCCTTTGTCAAGAACACTCATTTCTACCTATAGGTTTTATGTTTAAACTCAACTGGACCACTCCCAACAGCCTCCAATCTGATCTTCCTATCCCAGCCTGCTACTTCCTCACTGTGGCCTGTTAAGTTCCTATGTGTAGCAATGGTAATGATCTTTCTCACTTTATCTCTACCATTCCTGTGCCTTTTTCACTGTAACTTTCTTAACTTTTCCCCAACACACTAACCTCATTCCAACTCAGAGCCTTTTCACTTTCTGTTTCTGTTACCTGGAATAGTCTTCCCATGGCTCACACCATCCTATCACTGACGTCACTGATCAAATGTTACTTCCTTAGAGCTGATTTGCCTCACTACTGTATCAAAAGTAGCCCTGAAAATAACCACTATTACCTCTCTATTCCTTATCCCCTTGCTTTGTTCTATTCTTCTTGATCATACATTGTCTGGGGTTTACTTGTTTATTGTCTTTCTCTCCTGGTAGAATACATTTCTTTTTACTCCAGTATTCCCAGCACCCTGAATAGCACCTGGAACATTACAGGCACCTAATAAATAATATATTAAATAAAACAATCTATATACCAGTGTATCTTATTTCCTAACCAAGTTGTAAGCTATTCAAGGGCAAAATTTGTGTTATTTCATCAGTGTATGCTCATAGCAACTACCACAGCATGGAACATAGGAAGCATTTACCATATGGCCTAAGGACCAAGTGCCAGTCCTCTCAGCATGTGACATAGCCAACTATTCCTTTATTCTGCACAGAAGAAGTGATGCCACACTGGTTTCCCTTTTACCTCTCTGGTCCTCACTCCTTTTAGGGTTCTTCAGATAAACCATTTAAATACGATATTCATCAGAGATATATCCTTCTTATAATATTCTTTCCTTCTCCTCACAATATTCTTTCCCTCTTTTCAAAGGTTATGATTCTTGAATCTTGGTTTCAAGCTTTTATGTGTCACATCCAAAGGCCTACCAGATATCTCCACTCAAATATAGTATATCCAAAATTATACATATCTCTTCCCTCAAGTACCTCATTGTCAACCAATAATTCCAGGTTATCATCCTTGATTCTCCTCTCCCCATATGAATCAGACACCAAGTCCCAATGATTTTTACTTCTTCTTTGGCTCGCCAACATGTCCACTTCTCTCTATGCTCCCAAACTTCGTACTGTGGTTCATGATATGACTCTTAGTTATATTCTTTCCAGTCTCATTTGTTAATTCTGTCCAACAGAGTCCTCGCCAGACTCTAATCCTGCCATACCAAATAAACTTTTAATTCAATGAATATCTGCTTGAAGTCCCTTTACAGACTATATTCATTTTACTTCCTTCAGGAAGCCTTCCCTGATCCCTCAAGTCTGGTTTAGATGTCCCTTCTATTATGCTTCCATAGCATTAAATCCTATCATATTATAATTCTTTTATTTATCTGTCTCCCCAGGTAGACTGTAAGGGCCATGACAGCAGGGACTACATCTAGCTCACTCACCACTATATCCCCAGCACCAGGCACAATACCTGGAACATATGCTCAATAAGCATTTGTTTAAAAGAATGAGTCAGTGAATAAATAAATGGTATAGGAATCAGGAGAAAGAAAGCCAGCTCCCTAGAAGAGTAACAATTTGCTATTAAATTCACTAACAGTACATGAGAACAAATGTGAGGCAGAAAAGACCACCTTCCCCCAAAAGAATGGCAAGATGTTCACAGTTGTTTAGGAACTTATGAACAATAACTTGGAAAAAATGACTGCTGTTTGGGAGGGAAAGTGGATCTGAAGGACTAGTGGAACAGAGACTTGGTTTTCTCTATGTACCCTTTTGTACCTTTTTATTTTTATATCATGTATCTAAAAAAAATTTTTTTTTAATCTTTATCAAACTGACCTAGTGAACAAGCTTTAATGCACTAGAGCTTTGCATCCTAACCTCCATTGTAATGAAAACTCAATTTGCTTGGGCAAGTATGTGAAATCCTCAAAAGCATAATTTATAAAGCCAGCCACTGAAACTATCTGACTTTCTTGATCTCTGTTGACTTGGTTGTCCCTTTCACCTACAGATCACTGCATTAATTCCATATGAAAAGCCTCAAGGAGGAAGATTTTAAATCACTTTCCTTTTCTTGCCAAGCACATGCTTTATTTTAGCATGAAAGCATACTAGATCCCATTCAATCATATACTGGAGTGGGGAGGAAAAGGCAAAAAAAAATATCTCATCCCATCTCTTCCCTTCCTTTGATTAGTACAATGGGTTTTGATCCAATCAGCAGCCATTGATTCTCACTCAGACTTCTCTCAAGGCTAGTAGGACTCTTCTCACCCTAGGGAACCCTTTAATATGCCTTCCAGAACTGCTCTAGGGAAGGGACATCCCTCTGGGCTCTAACAAAATGTATGTCAATAAAGTAATGACTATGTGTCATCATTTTTGCTGAGTGCACATGGCTTTCCCCCAAATTACAGCTTTTAATTTCCCCTGCCCCTTCACATATAGTGTATTTTTACCTAGCAAAAGAAAGACAGTGCTCTGAATAGAGACCCTGATTCTACTTACAAAACTGTGGGAAGAGACTGGAGCCTCGTCCCTCTCTGAGACAACTGTGCCACTGAGACTGCGTGAGATGCGGTGAAAGTTCTCTGCACCGTACTGATCATCCTCCCCATACTCCCTGCTGGGGCCTCGGCAAGGTGCAGCCTTCAAACACACAGACATACAGAGGCAGACACAAAACACCAGACCTATGGTTTTCCCACAGACCCTGTCCCCAGGGGTATGGGAGAAAATAGGGTAAGACTCACTAGTACAGACCTGAATTAATGTATTTGAAAGGTAGTGGCCATATGACAATCTTTTCTCATTCAAAAGAAGCCCCATCATTAACCTTGTTCTCTTCTAACAGCCCCATATTACCATATCCCTGCTTTACCACCAACCCTACCAGTTATATCTTTCCACACTTCCTGTCCCAATGCACCACCCCATGCCAGCACTTTAGGACCTGAGGCTGCTACCTGAGAAGCAGGCACTGTGCTGGCTTCATGGAGACTGTGCTCCATTTCTGCTGTTGGGGTCCTTGAGAGACCCAGGCCAGGGGCTGAGTGCAACCTCCTCCCCACACCATCTGCAGAGCCTGAGGAGGAAAACATAAATACAGGTTGAAGCCATCTCTTCTCCCGAAGCCTAACTTCAGCATGAGAGCAAGAAACTCAGTTCTTTTTTCATGAAATAACAAATAAGCATCCCTAAATCCAGTGAAGGATGTACTCCTGAGATGTAGAAACAGGAGTTTCAGAATACGGATAGTTTCCTATAGGCCACAAGAGTCTCAGAACACAGGCTTTAAAGAACATTGTTATAGAAGGGGCTCTGTGGACAGACAACTGAATGTCCCCATCTTGCCTTGTTTCATTTATGTAAGCACAATCAGCTTTACTTCTCTCAGACTTACGCCCAAGACTTAAAATATATACAGAGGAAATCGTCCGACAAAGTTGTTCTCTAGAGCATCTGTGATGACAAAGGGAACATTATCTTCTGTCCAGTTAGAAATTGAAATGAACACAGTAATCATCTATCAAACCTCCTCATATTATATAACAGGAAAATGAGTTCCAGGGTCTGAAAGGTAGTAAGTAGATTAACCAGAATTAAAATTCAAGTCTCTTGATTTTCACTTCCTATTACTATGAGTAGGAGCTCTTCAACAATATTTTATATGTGTAATGCTCTTTTATTTCCCCATTGGCTTCTCTCAATTACTAAATGCTTAAATTCTGAACCATTACTAAATGCTTATCTCTTCCTCAACATCTTGCTAGATTATTAAGAGCTGCTCCAAACTGGATATGTGACTCCCAAGAGGCTCGCCCCAATACAACTAATTAAGTCTTCCATTCTGAAAATGCACATGCCCTTGACCTACATTTGGTGTATATGTCTATCACCAATTCATATCTTGATTTGCTATTTTGATTCTAATATATGTATCTGGCTAAAGGAGGATATTCCTGATACTAATCTAAAAGATCAAGCTAAATATTACTTTTAGTATTTCCTGGTACTTAAATGCAGAGGTTCCAATACCACCTGAGATTCATCTAGGAGCTTTTAAAAATACAGATTCCTGTACCTCTCCACAGCCCTGCTGAATCAGAATCTTTGTGGTGTGGAGTCTGGGAATATTTCTTTTTAAAAGGTTCCCCAAGGGGCACCTGGCTGGCTCAGTCAGTGGAGCATATGACTCTGGATCTCAACGTTGTGAGTTGGGAGTAGAGATTACTTAAAAGTAAAATCTTTAAAAATCAATAAATAAAATAAAATAAAACAAAACAAAAGGATTCCCTGAAAAGCATAGGAGAATATCCTCAAACATTGTTGAAGAAAATTTGAAATGTTATAGTCTTCTTAAAAAGCTGTTTAGAAATATCCATTAAAAATGAAATATATTTACCCTTTTATCCAACAATCCTACTCCTGGGAATAAGAAGCAAAAATACCAGTTTACTGAGGCATTATTTAAAGTGGCCAAAAAACTAGAAATAAAGTAACACCCATTTATAGCAGGATGGCTAAATACACTATGGTATTTTCAATAACAAATATTGCCCAGGGGCACCTGGGTGGCTCAGGTGATTAAGCTTCTGACTTCAGCTCAGGCCATGATCTCACAGTTCCTGAGTTTGGCCCCACACACGTTGGGCTCTGTGCTGACAGCTTAGAGCCTGCTTCAGATTCCGTGTCTCCCTCTCTCTCTGCCCCTCCCCCTCTTGCACTCTGTCTCTGTCTCTCTCTCAAAAATAAATAAACATTAAAAAAAATTAAAAATATTGCCCAGCCACTAAAAATAATGAATTGAGTTAAACTAGATGACTTAGAGGGATTTTCATAAAGTATTGTTAAGTTAAAAGGGAAAAAATTGGGGCATCTGGGTGGCTCAGTTGGCTAAGCACCTGACTCTTGATTTTGGCTCAGGTCATGATCTACTGCTCATGAGATCGAACCCTGTGTTGGGCTCTGCACTGTGCACAGCCTGCTTGAGATTCTCTCTCTATCCCTCCCCTACTCATGTGCGCGCTCTCTCTCTCAAAATAAATAAATAAACTTAAAAAAGGGGGGGGGGGGAATCTGTAATACTAACCCTAGGCAAAAAAACCAAAAAACAAAAACGTATATTTAGGTCTACATAGGATTATATCAACAGAAAAATACATAAATATGCACATTAGATTACTACCTGGGAAGGTGGAGGATAAAAGGCAGGAGGGACTCATGCAAGGGGATCAGAGATAAACAGAAAAACGTCTGTAATAAAAACAACATGTGTGCTGTCATCCCATTTATATAAAATTATTTCTGTGTTTTTTTAAAAAACACTCCTCAGCTGACTCTGATGGGCAGCCAGATCTAAGAATTATAGCTGTAATGGTTAGAATTTGGTGCTCCTCAAGTAAAGTCAAGTGTGATTCCTAGACAAGGTGGTAGCCACTGGAACCTTCTGAAGGGAATAGACTTTTTTTTTTCATTTTTTAAAGTTTATTTACTTATTTTGAGAGACAGAGACAGCGGAGTGGGGGAGGCGCAGAGAGAGAGAGAGAGAGAGAGAGAGAGAGAGAATCTCAAGCAGGCTCTGCACTGCCAGCACAGAGCACAACGTGGGGCTTGAACTCATGAAACCGCGAGATCATGACCTGAGCTGAAACCAAGAGTTGGACATTTAACTGACTGAGGCACCCATGTGCCCCTGGGAATAGACTAATTCTTTTAAAGATATTTCAGCAGAGGTGAAGGTGGCCACCTATAAGGAGCTGAGGGGATTTATGGATTTGACAGAAGGTAGGGTTAAGATGTACTGCTCAATAGTAACAAGAAGAAAGCCTACCAGACATCATGCACTTCCTGATATAGAAATACAAAGTACCATCTCTGAAATCTTATTTAAAAATATTGGTGGGGCGCCTGGGTGGCTCAGTCGGTTGAGTGACCGACTTCGGCTTAGGTCGCGATCTTGCAGTCTGTGAGTTCGAGCCCCGCATCAGGCTCTGTGCTGACAGCTCAGAGACTGGAGCCTGCTTCAGATTCTGTGTCTCCCTCTCTCTCTGCCCCTCCCCCACTCATGCTCTGTCTCTCTCTCTCTCTCTCTCTCTCTCTGTCAAAAATAAACAAACATTAAAATAAATAAATAAAATAAAATAAAATAAATAAATAAATATTTTGGGGGTGACTGGCTGGCTCAGCCAGTAGAGCACATGACTCTTGATCTTGGGGTCATGAAGTTCAAGCCCCACTTTGGGTGTAAAAATTACTTAAAAAAATAAAATCTTTTTTTTTTTTTTTAATTTTTTTTTTTTTTTAACATTTATTTATTTTTGAGACAGAGAGAGACAGAGCATGAACGGGGGAGGGTCAGAGAGAGGGAGACACAGAATCTGCAATAGGCTCCAGGCTCTGAGCTGTCAGCACAGATCCGGATGCGGGGCTCGGAACTGTGAGATCGCGACCTGAGCCGAAGTTGGACGCTTAACCGACTGAGCCACCCAGGCGCCCCCCCAAAAAATAAAATCTTAAAAAAAATTGAACCTGATTTTAATTAAGCCTCTACCCCTAATTACCAGATCACAGAAAAACAGGGGCTAGAAGAACATGTTTTAAAAAAGAAAAAACTACCAGAATATAATCAGTAAAATCTAGAATGTGGATTTGACAAATGACCAAATCTTCCATAAATAAATTACCAGACAAAAATTTTATAGGCTAAAAAAAGCCTTGAGACATATCAACCGAATGCAATGTGTAGATCTTGTTTGAATACTAATTTGAAATAAACCAACTGTGAAAAGACATATATGGCACAATTGAGAAAACGTGAATACTGGCTAGTTACTATATTACATTAAGAAATTATTGTTAATTTTCTAGATATAATAAAATTATAGTTTTGCATTTAAAAAGAGTCACTATTTCTTAGAGATACATTCCATATTATGTATGGATGAAATGATATAATGTCTGGAATTTGCTTTAAAATAATCCAGTAGAGGAATGCCTGGCTGGCTTAGTCAGTACAGCATGCAATTCTTAATCTCAGGGTCATGAATTCAGGCCCCACACTGGGTGTAGAGATTACTCAAGGAAATAAAAATAAAATAAAATAAAATAAAATGAGTAAATAAATAAATAGATAGATATTAAAATAATCCAGTAGGCAGAGGCTATAGGTAAACCAGAATTGGCCATATGTTGATAACTGGCCAAGATAATCACTATGGAAGCTAGTCATAAGTAGCTAGTCATAAGTACTAGCTTATTGGACAGCTATTGTAACATTTACTCTTACTCATTACTTTTGAATATATTTGAAATTTTCCCTAACAAAAAGTTATTTTTTATTTTTAAGATAATGTCTGCCTAACTTCAAAATTCTATGAAATTTAGAATAGAGGTCAAGGACAATGTTTATATACAACTCTTTAGGAACTATAATCATGTCAAAATTAATCTGGTCACAAAACACCATATACTATACGATTCCATTATATCATATGTCCAAAATAAACAAATATATAGCCAAAAACTAGATTAGAGGTTGCCTGAGGCTGGAGGAGAGAGGGGTAGGGGGGATAGGGAGTGACTACTAAGGGGAATAGGGCTTCTTTTTGGGGTGATTAAAACACTTTAAAACTGATTGTGGTGGGGCACTTGTGTGGCTCAGTTGGTTAAGCATCTGGCCCTTGATTTTGGTTCAGGTCATGATCTCATGGTTTGTGAAATTGAGCCCTGTGTCAGGCTCTGCATTGACAGCGTGGAGCCTGCTTTGGATTCTCTATCTCCCTTTCCCTCTGCCCCTCCCCTGCTCACATTCTCTCTCTCAAAATAAATAAACTTAAAAAAAAAAAAAAACTGATTGTGGTGATAGATGGGCATATATATATGTGAATATACTTAAAAAACACTGAATTATACATATTAAGTAGGTGATTTGTATGATATGTAAATTATATATCAATAAGGCTTTTATATTTTTTTAAGTCATAAGTCAGATAGAGAAAAACAAATACTATATGACCTCACTTTGTGGAGTCTAAAAAAAGCTAAATTCATTGAAATATAGAATGGTAGTTGAGGGGCACCTAGGTGGTTTAGTCAGTTGAGCATCCAACTCTTGATCTCAGCTTGGGTCTTGATCTCAGGGTTGTGAGTTTAAGCCCCATCTGGGGCTCCATGCTGGACTTGAAGCCTACTTAAAAAAACAAAACAAAACAAAACAAAACAAAACAAAACAAAAGAATGGTAGTTGACATGGAGTGTGGGGGAAATGGGGAGATGTTGGTCAAAGGATATAATCTAATTAGAAGATGAATAAATTCTGGGGATCTAATGTACAGGATCATGACTATAGTTAACAATATTGTATTATTTACCTGAAAGGTGCTAATAGAATAGATCTTAAATGTTCTTACAAAGAAATTGCAATTATGCATGGTGATGGTTGGGTTAACCAACCTTACTGTCGTTATCATTTCACATTATATATATGTCAAACCATCACATTGTACACCTTAACCTTACATGTTATTTGTAAATTATATGAATAAAGCGGGGGCGGGGGGAGAGATGCTTTGTAATTCGCTTTAGTAATTTGATGCTTAAAAAATGCTTTACAATAGGGGAGCCTGGGTCGCTCAGTCAGTTGAGCATATGACTCTTGGTTTGGCTCAGATCATGATCTCACCATTTGTGAGATCAAGCCCCAAGTGGGGCTCTATGCTGGCAGCCCAGAGCCTGCTTGGGATTTTCTCCGTACTCTTTCTCTGCCCCTCCCCCCACCCTGAATAAATAAATATATTTTTAAAAATCTAAAAAAGAAAAAAATGCTTCACAGTAAGATGAAGAAGTACTCCCCTAAAGATATAGTCTATCATATACAGATCCTAATTGGCACTGTCCTTCATTACCTACTTCCTGATTTATTCCACCTGATCCCTTCTTTATGTTAATAAAGGCTAGTCTGGTTTGACAAGGATTTTAAGAACTGACTCATCAGATGGATATTTTAAATTAGTTTTTGTTCACTATTAAGCAAAAAAGTACTGTTGGGTACGTACTCTTTGAAATTGTTTACAGAAGTATAATCTTCCTGAAGGCTAATTTACCAGTCCATATCAAGAGATTTTTAAAAGTATTTAACCTTCAACTAGCTATTATCCTTGTAAAAATTTATTTGGAAGAGCTCATCAGAAATGTGCCCAAATACAAAGATATTCATCATCAGTTTATCTAAAAATTGGAAGAATTCTAAGCAAAGTATATAAAGTATCATAAAATTGTTGAATATATGATACATTCATATGCAGCATATTGTAGTCCTTAAAAGTGTTTCAAAAGAAAAATACTAATGGATATATTGTAAGACTATCATGGGAATAAACTATATACATATATTGTAACAATTTGCTTTTTATAAAAACAAAACAATATAAATATAAATACTAAATATAAATATATAGTATATATGCATAAAAAACAAAGCCAGAAGTAAACTCATGAAATTAATAGTGGGATTATCAATGATTTTTGTTAGTTTATATTATTTTCAAAACTATCCACAATGAAAAATGTTCCTATTTTGGGTAACGTAAGAATTTTTTTTATTTGGGTTTTTTTTGGTAATATAATACTTGACAGTTTAATTTTAATTGCAATATATTCTTTTATATGTGTTTATTATTAAAACACTTGACATTTGTATTTTCTTTCTCCCTTAGGTAGGAAGCTAATTGAGGAAGACACCAGCTTTTCCTCATTCTTTAGAATCTTCCCATCCTGCCCTGTCCCGTGTACCTAAGGAGAATTTTAATAAACATCATTGCAAAGTCTACACTGTGATGCATATCCTAAAAAACATATCTTAATATCAAATCTTATATTTATGTGACACCCTCCCTCCCCAATAGCTTCTGGGAATAGCTTCTAGGTACTCAGTAAATACCTGTATGGCTGTATTTAAACATCAACTGGCAGTATAACCTGTACTGTTATGGAAACTGAGCTAAAGATAAAGTTCTCTGAGTTCAATTTCACAGAATCATACATATCATTTTCAGAGTTGGAGGGCATCTTGGGACAGCTGGGCGGCTCAGTCAGTTGAGTGTTGGACTTCAGCTCAGGTCATAATCTTGAGGTTTGTGGGTTCGAGCCTTGCATCAGGCTCTGTGCTGACAGCTTAGAGCCTGGAGCCTGATTCGGATTCTGTGTCTCCCTCTCTCTCTCTCTCTCTCTCTCTCTTTCTCTCTCTCCGCCCCTCCCCCACTCATGCTCGCTCTCTCTCTCTCAAAAATAAATAAACATTTATTTAAAAAAAAAGAGTTGGAGGGCATCTTTAAAAAGAAAATCATTGAACCAATTCTGTAATTTTGCAGGTAAAAACTCAGCCGTGGAATATCAAGTGACTTGTCCAAATTTATACTGACAGTTAATGATGGAACCAGAATAGTTCAGGCTTTGGAGTTCTTAAGTATATCAATCTAAGTTATAAATATTCTTCATGTCTACAATTTCCAGAACAAGTCTGTGAAGTACATTTAAGGTACAGACTTCATTCTTCACACAATATAATCTAATGGATAGCCAATGAATGGGTACCCTACAAGCATACAACCTTGAATATTTTAAAGCTGATAGTTGCTGAAGGGATCAGGGAAGCTCTTGATATTTCTGATTCAGTATGATCTAGAAATGCCACTTTACAGATCTGGCTCAATGTGGACACCCTCATTGCAAGTTGGATCTAGAAGCTAGATCATGGATTAGTTCAGTTCCCTCCTGAGCCATAAAAGGATGACTTTTCTTTTCAGCCTCCCCTACTTCAGGCTGAGTCTCTCTCAAAGACCTATGAACCATTCCTTAGCACAGAATGCCCAGAAAGCACAACAGCCCTGGCATATACTCATTGGTTTCTTCCTTTAGAAGGAGGGAATTGGACAATTAATGATTATTCTCTCCCCATTTTCCACTATAGCTAGAAAACGATCTAGCTCTTGTCCTAAAGTCTTCATAAATAAAGTCAGAAGATCTACCACCTCTTAGCTAGGATGTTATTTGGACAGAACACCACCCCTCTTCTTGTTCTGCTTTCGGCTTTTATATGTCTCCCACTCCCCCTGCCCATTGTTACATTCTTACCTGTTTGGTTAAATGAATGCCAGGCCACATCTTGCTGCCCCCATCCAGAACAGCCAGCTTGAGAAGCCTGAAGACTGGCTTGGTAGAGAGACTCCAATTCTGAGGTCTCCTGCTCTGTGTCTTGGTTCCAATGTGGATGCAAAAGGATGTGGTTTCTTTCTGGATAGGCTACACAGGTATGGGAATCATGGGGGGGGGACTTCATTCCTGGCCCAGGGACCCCATGTTTAAGCTGAGAATCACAGAGCCTTGTGACATTCACCCAGGAGTCCAAAGGTAAGGAAGTCCCCAAGTCGACACTGCTGCCCAGTTCCTTAGGCCTAGCGTCTCTAACTTGAGATGGCTTTCCTTGATACATGCTTGGATCTGCCAACCTGGGCTGTCTTCCCCTAGAAGTTTCACTATTAAGCAGCCCAGAGTTCATGGCAAGAGAAGGATAATCAGCAGGTTCTTCCCAGGAAGGTAGTCTGTCCCTCCCATCCAAAGAGGGTTGTTGTTGTTTTGCCCAAGGCCAATGGCCTTTCCCTCGACCCTGTGGGAAAGGAAGCTTAGAGTCAGAAGGGGAAGAGTTCTTTCTTAGACTGGTTGGCAAACTTCTATCCTGGGAACCTGTGCCATCCCTTGTGGAGGCACCTTGCATCCTCTGGAATTGCTCTGCTAGAGAACGGACAAGCCCCTTTGTGCTTGGAAACTCTGGCCTATAGGGATCCTCGCTGCCAGCATCCACTTTTGAAGTCAACAAGGTTTTGAGGCTTTTGGCTTGGAGGCATTCGTTAGTCTTCTGCACAGTATCAGGAGAGTGAAGCATAGGTGAGGAAGCAGCAGGCATTACAGTGTGGCAGGCCCTGTACAGGGGAAGGCTGGACTGAGCTGATGAACTTGAAGGACTACAGCCTAGTCTGTGTGCATCTCCTCTCTCAGAGGTGTCTGTTCCAGTTGAGTATGACCAAGGCATCACCTGGGATGAGACAATAGGGTCCCTCTTTTCTTGGAATGGTTGTTCTTGATCAATTCCTCTTCCTTCTTGTGGGAGGAACCTGGTACAGCTGCTGTTGTCACCCTTGTAGCCTTGCAGCTTACTCTCTGGTACATCTAATGGTTCCCAACCATAATGAGCATTCTTCTCAGTCCTCCCTGGTGTTTTAGGTAAGGCCTCCCTGTGGAGCGTAGAGGGGTCAATGCTATCCTCAACTGAAGTCAGAAGGTTCGAGGCAGACCTACTGGGGGAACTGTGTTGTGGGGCAGACAGGGCAGATGACTCTGGGAAGAGTGATGAGTGTGACTCATGGCAGGAAGCAGGTGAGTGGATGAAAGAACTGGCCCCAAACTCTGTATTCGTGCAGGGTTCTAGTTGAGCCTCCCGGCTTAACAATACTTGGAGCGGGATAGGCTGTTCACTGAAATAAATGGAGAGAACCAGTCATAAGCTGCCTTAAATGACAAGATCACTTACAAAAAGACCTGTTCATCTGATTCCCATTTCTAGCCATTCAGAGGGAATGGTAAAAATAAATAGAAAGACAAGCACAAGTACAGTCAACGGTTCAGAGGTTCAAAAGAGAAGGCAGGCACATGGTCAGCTCACACCCAAGCAATAGGTAATATTAATTCTCTTTATTAAATACCCTCACCAAAGCTGCACACAGTAATATTAAATGAAGTCTTTGTCAATATTCTTCACTACCTGTAAAATCCCATTCCAATCATATTCTTCTTGCAAATTAAAAAAACAAAAATTGCTAGTCCCACATGCAGATGACATGAAGGTGAGCAAAGCCTAGAAGTCACTCATACCTAGGGCCCTGAGAGGCAGACCAGCCCAAAGAACCAAAAGCCACATTTACAGAGTACAGGGTGATTTTGGTTCGTGGGATTACACAGAATTCAACTACTTCAAGTGTGTTTTTATAATCTGGATTTGGTTGTATTATTCACTGAGATATTTTCCCAAAGTAATACACTGTGACTCTCCAAAGATTTGGGAGTGAGACTAGGAATTAACTGCATTTACTCAGTTTCTTACTAATAGTTTTGTATTTCTGACCTAAAAAACTCAGTGTTAGAAGCACTTAAATAAAACCTCAATTACTTACATCAAGTGGCATAAGTTTTCTAGAGAGAGTTTAGTTACCTAAATTGCTTATATTCAAAACGTATCTCTGATCAGATTCGCAGATCATCATTCAACTACTAGAGTACACAGTAGGAGAAAAGAAGAAGGAAGATCTCAGCTATTAGCATTAAATTTGAAAGAATACACTCTCAACTTCTGTGGGTAGAACCACCCAGTCACCCTTACAACATTATGAAGACTGCGTCCTTCTACTTCCACAGGGGACCTAATGGAGTGAAACAGACCTGGATTTGAAGTCCACCCCTCTACCACTTACTAGCTGAGTAACCATGGGTACCTTATGCATTTTATCCTCCCTGAGCTTGAGTTTCCTTATTTATAAAATATTACTAAATAATAGACTAATAGTCCCTATCTCCTAAGGTTATTGTGAGAATTAAAGTGTTTAGCTTAGTACCTGGACATAGGCAAATGTTCAGAAAATGTTAGCTGCTCTTATAATATTTATATTCTGAAAACTACTCAGGCTTATTAAAAGCCAAAATTAATTTTAACTTAAACCTACATATTGTAAGTAAGAGCCAAATTCAAAGCTAAAGTGTGAAAGCTATACCAGTGGCCCTGGGGAAGTGCTGCCCATAGGAAAGCAAAACAAAGGGAATCTTTGTGTCTCTTCTCTATGGTTCAATTAGAGCAAAGAATACTGCTTTCTCTGCTTCCATGAGGGACAGAAAGCACTGAAATCCCAAAACAAATCACATGGTTTTTACTGCAACATGGAACAGTTCAGATTGCCATGTCTGAGAACATAATATGTACATATTTAATAATCACATTATTATACCAGTCCAAGGACAAAGTCACCCACAGGAAATATGGACAAATGGTCTATTTATTATGCTATACTTTCTGTATCTTTCTAGGAGCTATTAAGAAAACGACTGGCAGTGGGATGAGTTTTCTGTGTGTCTAATCTGAGAAGAAAATATTTTCAGAGGACTCTTCTCTCTCCTCTGTAGTCACCAAGACTAGGAGAGTTCTGACTATGGAACACCCATGGTCATGTCCTCCCCTGGTGTCCATAAACTACAGTGGATCCCAGGCACTACCTTGTTGGCTGAGGGAGGGCCGCCCCCTGTGAAGGGGGGCAGGCTGAGGGCTGCGACGGCTGCGGCGATGATGATTGCTGCTGCTGCATGCGATCCTGCAGGCTCCGTGCTTTTCGAATACTGATTTGCAACTTCTTATCGACTAGGGCTCTGCTGTGCGTGCTAGAGCTGGCACCATGCAGGGCAAGTCTTAGTTTAGCTAAAATGCAAAAGAAAATATAGCAGAAACAGAACACAAAATACAAACAAAAATAAAAATAAAATTGAACCAAAAATGAGCAAAGATATGCAGTAAAACTCAAAATGTGCAGCAGGAATGCAAGGCATGGACCATGCACATACTGTCCAGGGTACAGAGCTGGCTCTGGCTATAAGGAACATTCATGGAAGCCATGGAGGCCAAACAGATTAATCCAAATTTAAAAAAACAAACAAATAAAAAGCTAAACTAAAATGAGTTAAGAAGATAAACTGGTGCTTCCATCTTAGAGACTGCCACTCTCATCCTTTGCAACTGACCTGTCCGACTCTGGTCTCCACACTTTGCTCCCAACTTCCCCTTCCCGACAGTCAACAGCAGAAATAAGATCCAAATCTGCATCTGTCTTTACAGAACACAGCTTCTTGTGGGTCACATTTAAGAACCAGATATAAATGCTAAGCCTTAGTCCTTCACTGTAACCTTATGGTGCAGCATACCAGGAAAGCAAGGGAAGAACATGAATCATATATGCAGTGCAAAGTCACAGGCCTGGGAAATCACAGCCAATATATTCATTTCTTCTTGCCATAAGCTCCACCTAACTAGTCAGTGACTAGAGAAAGAACAGACTAACCTCAAATCTGACGTCTAACTTGGGATAAGAAGGTAGGCATGGCTGGATAGTTCATCTACAGACTCCTGATGAGGTCATTCCAGTAAATATCCATAGGCCAGATGACAGCGCAGGGCACACTTAAAAATCTGAAGGGCAACAATAGCTAAAGGGCCTCAGTTTGGGAGACTGACAGTGAGGAGACATAAAAGCTGTTTTCATCCCAACTGAGCGATGACACTAATAATACCTATCTCAAAGTTAGTCAAAATTGCCATAGCTGTAGCAGTTAGAGTTACTTACAGATAGCTTCGTTACAGAGAGCCAAAGCTGCAGCACAGTCTCCCTTCTGTTCCAGATGCAGCGACTCTTCAAACACTGAATCTGCCTCTCGCAAGGACCTCTCAAAGCCGTCACTCCTCCCTGAAAGGGCCAGTACTTTTCATTTTCATTACAATTTGTTCCACCTTTTTCTAAGTAGTATTGTTTCCCTTAAGGGCACATAGATCCTTGCTGCTGAGCCTTTGATCTACCCTTATTCTAACTCTCCATTGCTATGAAGAAGTCTCTGAAACATGTAGGACATCCATTTTTGCCTTAACCAAGACATTGCCAAGGCCATGAAAAAGGAGTATGTCATTGTCCACCACATATTCCAACTCCAAGAGCTCTTAAGGGGGTCCCTCCAGAAAAGAACACCGTATTGTCTACAGCAGAAGGGTGGATTCTTATGCCTGGAACTGACCTGTTTCCACAGTGCAACAAGATACATCTTGCCAACCAGTGTCAGAATGCCCCAGATCTCTACAGAGACCTCTACTGCTGTGTTAAGGCAAAAGTGGTTTCACTACTCTGTGGAAAGCCATCTGTAAAATTTCTTTCCTACATCAATTCACAGTCCTCTCTGTACCACCCTCAACTGGAAAATTAGTACACCTCTTGGGCACGGGTGCTTTACAGTTCCTAACCTCAATATATCCACCAGGGCAGTTGAACAGCCTTTGTTGTTGGTTTGCAACCACATTCCTTTCATCAGCACTCCTAAGTATTTTCTTTTATCATGCTCTTGCTTGCAAAACCTACTGCAAAAGTCACTTTCCCATAGAGGGAGCATGAAATATTCCTTCCTCCCCTGAAAGCAAATGTGTACCAAAGCAGGTGCAAAAGAGTTCAAGTACAGTGCCAGATGAAAAAGCAAGTACTGCAAGGTCAACTTTTGTAAAAGAACGCTCAAGTTTATGTGTCCCCTTGGCTCTTACTCACTCATAAACTGGTAGTAAGCTGTATTGTAAATTCACTCACAATGGTGAATTTTGGTGAGTTTTCACATGCTCACAAGAAAAAAAATATCAAAATGTCAGTCATTTCTCCCATAATCTCCCCATCTTCCACTTACCTCCAACTTGACATGGTAAGAAAGGCTCTTCCATACCCCTAACATTAATTTCCTAATTCACTGTGGCCTTTGGAGAGCAATGGGAGGGCAGTGAAGTAGTAAGTTGGTTCTGAAGAACTTGGCATTCAGGTTCTATCCCACATCAAGAGATCTGATACCTACCCTCCAGGCCTAAGGTCTTCTCATAATATTTGACAATTGGATCTATATAATCTTTATAATGAGAGATGATAGTGAGAGCCATCAAAACAAAAAAGTTTCTCTATAGATATACAGGCACACTACAATTGATCACTGTACTAGATTTTAATTCTAATCCTCTAGAATCTTAGCACTCCATTCCTTGCTCTTCCAGGAGATTCTGAATCAAAGTGTATGAAGAATTAACAATGAAATGTGGCCAGGATTCCCTTTCAACTTTCATGTACTGCCCAACTAACAAAGGAAGGAAAAAAGGTAAGGGAAGGAGATGAGTACAGAAGCATAATAACCCCGAGACCCCAGTGTAATATAGCTTGAGGACAAAAAGGGAGAGAAGACTATCCAAATGTAGGGACAGCTAAGGAACTAGGAATTTAAAACTAATTTGGAAACAGATACAATGCCTTGGGAAATATAAGGCAACAATTACCTCAAATCAAAAGACAATAGGATTAGAGGAGAAGAATGGCCCCAAATAGGCCCCCAAATTAGCCCAGTGGGAAGTGGGAAGTGGTCAACAAGAAAGCAGTCACCCAAAATAGCAAAGACTCCTATTCTTTGCACTATTTTAGCATAATGTTACATCTGGGGATTCTGAATAATAAGAATAATAAATTCATTTTATAGAAAGATACAAGTTCCAGGAGCCTATTTAAGGTATAACTCCTACTTTTCCTATTTTAAACTCCTATTTTGAAGACTAATCTCTTTTGGTACAAAAGGACATCCTAAAGCAGTGAAAGGAAAAAAAAGTAACTAGTGTGGGGCAGTTGGAGAAGCATCATAAAGTCCACAAAAATTGTATGAGATTGGGAAATGAATCATCAGAGGATCAAAAGGCAATCAAGCTCTGTGTTCTTAGAACCTGTTTGGTAGACCCACTTCCTTAAAGCTCCAGGTGGGAAATTTCAAGGGTATATTTCCGCTGAGCAAGTAGAATTTCCCTTATCAGTGTGGCTTACTCACTGCCCTGTTCTGCTATTTCTGAATTGTGATTAGCTTTATTTACACCTTCTACAGTAGAGATGTGCATGGGAAATATTTTTATGAATAATACTATCTCTCATCTATAGACTTTTAATAGATGAGCCCCAAATCAGTGCCTGTCTTCCAATTAACAGGCTTGTCACCTCCTACTTCAGCTAGTTCTCACTAAAATGAGTGAATTATGATAAAATACAACTTAGCTAAACAGAAGACAGGAATTTATAAGCCTGAATATTTTTTTCTTTCCTCTCTTCTCTGTCCCCATCACCCATAACCTAAAGTTCAGAACAATTACCCTGATTCTGCAGTTCATCCAAGTCCATGAAGCGACTGGGATGAGGGTTAAATCCTTTAGCTGCCTCTAATTCCTTTTCCCGTTTCCTGCGAAGTTCCTGTTCCTGGGCCCTCCTGGCCACTTCCTCCTGCAATTCATCCAGCTCGCTTTTGGAAGAGAGCTCCCCACCTGGAATACAAGCAAGGGAGAAGAGAAATTGCCACATTTCCATAACTAATATGAAGCACCTGCTGCATTTATGGCCACTGCATTGCCTTTCCTTTAGAAGTCTTTATTCATTTTGGAATTCATGTTTTGGATAGTGATTTCCATATCAGATTCAGGGTGAGATCTGGGCTATGAATTATAATGATAATGATGATAATGATAAAATATTTATTGAGTGGCTTTATAACAATGATAACAATATAACATTTGTTGAGCATTTACTATATGATGAGCACAGTTTTAAGCAGTTTTACATTCATTATTTAATTATCATGACAACCTATGAAGTAGATACTATTATTGCCTACATTTTAGGAAAGAAGAAACGGACACACAAAGAATAAATAACTTGCCATGACAACGACAGTAAATGATGGAGCTGAATAAAGTCAAATAGGTTGGGGCGCCTGGGTGGCTCAGTCGGTTAAGCGTCCGACTTCGGCTCAGGTCATGATCTCAAAGTTTGTGGGTTCGAGCCCCGCATCAGGCTCTGTGCTGACAGCTCAGAGCCTGGAGCCTGTTTCATATTCTGTGTCTCCCTCTCTCTCTCTGACCCACCCCTGTTCATGCTCTGTCTCTCTCTGTCTCAAAAATCAATAAAATAAATAAAATAAATAAATAAATAAATAAATAAATAAATAAATAAATAAATAAAGTCAAATAGGTTAAATTCATAATCCATACTCTTAACTATTAGAGAGCATTCTCAACCATGTGCTGCCACTGATTCATTGGGAAACTTCAAGCAAGTCAACTTCTCACCCTTAATTTCTACCATCTCTTTTAAAGAGTTTATAAAATATCCAGTATAAATTCAATTTTATAAATGTTCATAGATGGAACCAAATAGATCCCAAAGGACATCCATGATATATTAAGTGAAAATTCAAGTGACAGAATAATATATATGACTTCATTTTATTTTTTTAACGGTAGTAATAAACATATCCATATACTTACATAGGCATACAAAAAATGTAGAAAAACATATACCATGATGCAAACACTGGTTCCTTCAATTTGAAGAGGGAGAGGGCAGGTTACTAAATTGTTGGACTGATTTTTACTTCCGTAACTTTTTAAAAGAGTGATCAAAGTTACCAGGCAAAAATTTTTGTTCTGTGCCAAAATAAAATGATAGGATCAATTGTGAGCCACAAGTATTCATGCCTTTGTATACTAAGGGTCTCCTATACAAAGAGGACAGTATGGTGTGTGAGGAATTTGTTGTAACTCTTTGCAAAATATCTTTTACCAGTGGAGGAATAATATTGGTGGATTCTATCCAAAGTAGTCCAGAATTAGGGCTATTAGAGATGTCATGAGACTCGGTCTTTAGTGACCTGAAAAGGTACTGGCTATCTAAAGAAAAGAGAAGGGGGAATAGGCTCATGCATGACCACAAGCTTCTCAAAGCAATGTTAGTCAACGTGAAATAAATTAAAATGTAGTAAGTAAAGCAAATGTATACTTTCATTAAGAAGCATGAATTTCTTCCATGGGTTTCAAATTACAACCTACTCCAGCCCAGGATTTCAGAGATACCTGCTTCTATTGGCATTGTTCTGTTCTGCCAGATGTTAGCAACCTACTGGCACTCACACCTAAAAGAATTCATGCCTTGTCATTACTGCTGCATACTTCCCTTCCAGCCACCTCTGAGAACTTTTGGTGGCTATCAAGAGAATTGGCAGTCATACCATTAAGACTGGTCTTACCTCTACAGGCTGGTACACAGTATTCTGTCCACTTCTTCCTAGTAAGCTGACCACAGAACTACATCCAGAAGCTCATTAAATCAGACCATAGTTAAGGTTTCTGCCCACATATTCTACTCCCAATTGATCTAACAAACCAAAAAAAGGGGGGGGGGGGGATGAAGGTTGATCTGTAAGTTAGACAAGTAGCTCCCAGAACTCCCTAGTTAGACACTCACCACCTTCCCTTAGCCATTGCAAAAAGTCTCTATCTGGGGAGATTGCCAATGTATCACCTCAAATTTCAGCTT
The DNA here is from genome assembly GCF_027475565.1 of Acinonyx jubatus. Lineage (NCBI taxonomy): Eukaryota > Metazoa > Chordata > Mammalia > Carnivora > Felidae > Acinonyx > Acinonyx jubatus. The sequence goes on from NC_069393.1 coordinate 33,055,223, forward strand.
TAAGTAAGTAAAGGATTTATTTTAAACCATTTAGACTGGGTCTCTACTTAAGTGGAATATGTACTGTAAGTATATATGTGTATTGTGAGAGGAATGTAAAAGGGAACTAAAACCTCTAACTACCTCAAATCTCTACCCTCAGTGTCTCACACCTGAAATTCCAGTATTCTTTTACCTTTAGGCTTTGACTTTAATTTTAAAATGCTAGTTTCTCTTAGAAAAAGCATGCTTTAAACTATTTCCAGTCATTTACATTTAGTATGAAGGAGTCAGATCATTCCTTGAGAGCTCATTTTAAGAAGGAGTATGAGGACACAAGACACACTCAAGAAGGGAACATAGGGATACTGGACAGGATACAGAGGCAGGGATAAGGATAGGTTTAGGTTTACTTATTCCCCAGTTTTGCCTATAGCCTTCACATCCCCCTTTGTCATCTCAATTCATAGAACTAAACACTAAGAAATCCATTCCCATGAGGCTTCCTCTACACCAAAGGCAAAAACTGGCGAACTTATTCCTGTGAGGAATGCAGGTGCTACTGACACAGTTCACCATATTTCTGTTCCTTCTTGTTCCAGCAAGGGCTCTTGCCAAGGTGGAAAGAACAATCAGGAAAGCCATGATGGAGAACAGAAAGTAGATAAATCCAAAGATGGGACAGCTCAAATGCCTCCGTATTTACATAGTGATGAAAACTTAAAGTACAACCATCCTCCAATTTCAAATGTGCTCAGGTAAGGCTATTTCCCAAATAGATTTGGCAGTCAAATCCAGTCCTCCAAGTCCAGTGTCTTTCTGCTTACCTGAGAGGTGCTGATTTTTTGCCCAGCTACTCCTGGATGCTGTGGAGTCCGCCTCCAGTATGCTACTGCTGTGAGACTTTGGGATGTGACGCCAGGAAGGTGCCAACCCAGCTGATCTCTTAGCACTTGGATCCCTTCAAAAGACAAACCAGAGTCTAGTGAAAACATCAGAAGGATGTCAACTTGCAACATTCCTAGGACTAAATTCCCTCAAAAACCAATAAAACATCAAACTAATATAAAATTGAAGTATCTGCTAAACTACCTCTGAAAGTAGTTCCCCCATCTTATCTCGTCTCATTCACATTTTGTGCATCTAGCACAGTGTCTGGCAAAAAAAACATATTCAATGAATCAATAAATATAAGCTCTCACATGGGTTGCCTTCCTCTTTCTTACACCTTTGTGGCCATCTTCTCATGTGTAAAACTCAACAGGGTCCTATGTCAAGGGATGAGCAATGGGAAAATATGAGGGTGTGATTATCACCTTTGTAGAAGACAAAATCACTCTTTTCAAAGCAGCAACACTGTTAGGAAACTTGCCTCTGTGGCAACTTAGTAGAAACAATGTAGGAAAATCTAAAATTTATGGGGCTCCTGGGTGTCTCATTCTGTTGAGCATCCAACTCTTGATTTCTGCTCCGGTCACGATCCCAGGGTCATGGGATTGAGTACGCTATCAGGCTTCGTGCTGAGCGTGGAGCCTGCTTAAGATACTCTCTCTTTATCTCTTTCTCTCTCTCTCTCCCTCCCTCCTTCCTCTCTCCCTTTGCCTCTCTCCCATCCTCATACTCTGTCTCAAAACATAAAATAAAATAAAATTTACAAAGCAAACTGGGCCCTATGGACAGGGCACAATGAGCACTACTAAACCATCAATGTTATCTTAGAGAATTATGAATATCATTGGCTTCATAAAACACAGAATCCCTGTGACCCTTAAAAAAAATAACCTACCCTAAATGAAAGGCAAGAATAGATAACAATTGTATTTACTCTCTGATGATAGGACTATATGTTTTGATTCACTAATTCTTCCATTTTAAGTTATTTACTAAACTATTTTACATGTAATAAAGTTCTTTCTCAAATGCCTTTGCTCCTTCTCCCAGCAGAGGGTGCTGTTGCTATAGAAAGTTGAGAGAGCACCCCTATGTTTATTGCAGCATTATTTACAACAGCCAAGATAGGAAAGCAATGAATGAATAAAGAAGATGATATATATACACATATATAATGGAATATTACTCAGCCATAAAAAAGAATAAAATTTTGCCATTTGTGACAACATGGATGGACCCAGAGGGTATTATTATGCTAAGTGAAATAAGTTAGATAAAAACAAATATAATTTCACTTACATGTGGAATCTAAAATATAAAACAAATGAACAAATAAACAAAAACAGAAACAAAAATCACAAATACAAAGAACAAACTGGTAGTTGCCAGAGGAAAGGGGGAATAACCGAGGGGGGTTAAGAAGTATAAATTCACAGTTATAAAATAAATAAGTCACAGAGATAAAAAGTAAAGCATAGAGAATACAGTCAATAATATTGTAATAATATTCTATGGTGACAGATGGTAACTACATTTATTGTGGTGAGCATAGTGTAATATACAGAACTGTCCAATCACTATGTTGTATACCTGAAACTAATATAACATGGTACACCAACTTTATTTCAATTTTGTTTTATTTTTTTTAGGTTTTTAGTGTGATTGTTTTTTTAAATTTTGTTTAAATCCAAATTAGTTAATATATAGTGTGATTATGGTTTCAGGAGTAGAATTCAGTGATTCATCACTTACATGTAACACCCAGTGCTCATCCCAACAAGTGCCCTTCCTTAATGCCCTTCACCCATTTAACCCATCCCCCCCCATTTCAATTTAAAAAAAAGAAAGAAAGAAAGTTGATAAAGCACAATACTTTGCCTGCAAGATGGTAATAAAGTCCTTTTCTCCATTTATCTGACTTGAAAAGCCTCTTGGTGACTCACATTGCTGCAAGGGACAATGAGGCAATTCAAGAACCAAACAATACCTGCAGACACTGGAGCTTTCAGGCAGGGCTGCATCCAGGCTGATGGGGCTGCTGCTGTTCCTCTCACTGCTCTCATAGCCAGATTCCATTCGTTGTATTAGGCGAGGGTGCTGTTCTAAAAGGTGAGAGCCTGGCCTTGCTGGGCCCCAGGGCTTGTACTGGGGGCTTGGTCCACCAGTTTTAATGTCGTAAGCAGGTGGCTTGCTTAGTTCATCTGGCACAAATTCTTTAGCTATCCCGATCAAAGGACAAGTATGGAAAAGGAGGTAGATTTAGCATCTGCCTCAAATTAAACATAACCAACCCTCCCTCCAGCTACTCATTCACTGAACTCCTATCTCCAAAAGGCTCAACATCAGCATATAAAAATGCACCTTACTGACTCTACCAGAAAATCCAGGTTTTTTAAATACATAAGTCAACTTTATTCAAAAGCCCAATTCTTCTCTATCTCCTCACCTGAATCCTCAGAAAAGGGGCTAAGCTGGGTATAGCCACAGTGCTTCCTTTTGTCCTTACTAAAGATACTGTCAATATTCAGAGACTCCCGTTTGGGTCTCCACGTTGGACGATACTTGCTAGAAGAACTGGATTTTGACTCACTGCTGGTACTCTCTACTTCCCAGTCACGAGAATGTAAAGGCAGATTTCTAGGAAGCTTTTTGTCAGTTTGGTCTCCTCCCTTCCCCACGCAGGGAGATCCTAGGTTGGTCTGAGAAGCCAGTGATGGTCTGTTGTGAATCATATTGCTGACTGTCTCTTTAAAATCCCTTAGTCTATTGGTGCTGCTAGATGGTTTAGAGGCATTCCTAGGAGCCTGCTTCTCTTTCAATGTTTCTCCTAAAAACACAAAGAATGAAACAAATATAAATGTTTAAAGTGATCACAGATACCTAGACCCCAAAGTGTAAAAGCAAGGAAAGCCCTTTGAGCAGAATAGAAAAGCCAGTATGGACTATGACAAAAGCTGCCAGAGTGAATGAAAAAAGACAAAGAGTGCAGAGTGGCTTGCCTTCACTGTGGTACCCTGAGGCCTGTGGCTCATCGCCTTTCCTCCTAACCCGGCCAGAGTTCCTCTTGCGTTCTATCAGTGACCCTTTCTTGGATGTGAGTTTCTGATTACATTCACTATCAGTCAGGTGTCCTGAAAGAACAAGGAAATGGGGGTAAGCTGGTATCTGAAACTTACCTCCATCCTCTTGAGAACCTAGCTTCCCTTTGGGATTCACAGCAGTGCCACAAATTTGGTATACCCATGAATCAGAAGCTGTAGGGGCTAAGGCTATCTGATTTAAGTGTAGCAGGAATCTCTCAATAGATAAATGCGAAGAAGCTCAAGTATTTAATGGGAGCTTCCAAATTTATAATGTCTCCTGAACAATTACCAGTCTTGATCCTGCCCGTAGTCTCTCCCAGTGACCCAGAAGGACACATTACTTGCTAATTTTTAAAACGTGACAGTTTTAAAGATTGTATAAAAATGTCATGTATCAATATGTTTTCATTCTCATAAATAGAAGATAGAGCTTTCCTTTTATTTAGCAACGTATCAAGTAAAGCCTAACTTTTATTATACCTAGTATTATCCAAGTTGCCCCAGCCTTTGCCCACAAGAGGTCTGATTGTGGGTGGCTCCCTCTCCCCACCTCCCATTCAGTTCTAAACCTTCCTTAAATGTTAATCATTTAAAGTTAGGACATTTGAACTCTGCATAATTCTCATTCCCATCCACAATGAGTGCTTTACCAAACTTGGCTTCACCCAACGTGGCTTCACCCAGATATTACACTTCAAAATTCCTCAGTATTGATTTCTGGGAAGCCCAGAAAATACATAACTTGCCCTGCTTCACGCCCATAGGATGTAAATATAGGAGTCTGATTTGATAACAGCAAAGGTCAGATTCTAAAGGATATAATCACCTGAACTGCTGGAAGCCAAAAGTGAATTAAGCAATTGAATTAAATTGGAAGGCAGGTTTAGGGACAATCCTCTAGGTTTTCAAATGAACCATGAACTGTTTTCATACATTAGTATATGAAAATTCTTGTACATATTCAGGTATCAGCACTGTAGTGACATGTCCATCTCTTTTCAATCAATCACCAATGTAATCTTTTATTGCTTTATATCTGATCCTTTGCTACCTCTGGGCCCAAAAAAAAAGATTTAAGAAAGGAGAAAATCACTTGGAGCAACTAAATCTGCAAATGTTAAACCAATGAGAGTATGCTCCCCTACCCCAGCCATTCACAAACCTTTAACATAAACCTGACTCTGCTGGAAAATATGCCTTGTTTATCGTGTTATTTGGCTTCTCCCTGACTCACAGTTTCAGAAATATGGTCTTAAAAAAATCATACTTTGCAGTAGTCATCTACACAATAGTCATCAAAAGAAACCCAACATGAGTCTGACCAAAGCTCTAGGTCCAACTGCCAATTTATAAGAAATACAGAGAACAGAGAAACATGCTAAAGTTTAACATAGGAATACAATCAGCAAATTTTAGAATATGGGGAATCTATAGGACAAAGTACCTAGTTGTTCAACAATAAACTGCAAGGAAAAAATGGAGGAGAAACCTATACTGTAAAAGAAACATAAAAGACTTATCAATTCATCTCACTGCATAGACCTCACTTGGATCCTGAATCAAGCACACAAACCATTAAAAAATAACAACATTTATATTTGGATATTTGAACACTCCATTGGTTACTTAGTGGTTTTTAGGAATTATTGTTAATATTTTTTAAGTGTGATAATGATATGTTTAAAAATGATTTCTCATGTTTCAGATATACTAAATATTTAGACACATTAAAATATTTATGGAAAAGGTGATAATATCTGGAATTTGCTTCAAAATAATCCAGGAGTAGTGAGAGTAGATAGAAATACAGACAAAACTAGACTGGCCATGAGTTACAATTTTTAATTTTTTTTTAAATTTTATTTTACAGAGACAGTGTGTGTGAGCAGAGGAGAGGGGCAGAGAAGGAGAGAATCTTAAGCAGGCTCCACGCTCAGCACTGAGCCCAATGTGGGGCTTGATCCCACAACCCTGGGATCGTACCTGAGCCAAAATCAAGAGTCGGATGCTCAACCGACTGAGCCACCCAGGCACTCCAAGCATGAGTTATAATTACTGATACTAGTCAATGAGTCCATGGAAGGGTAGTATACTATTGTGATACTTTTGAAAATGTTTAAAATTCTCTATTTAAAAAAAAAAAGGTATTTACCCAAAGAATACAAAAGTACTAATTCAAAGGGATACATGTACTCCTGTTGTTTATAGCAGCATTATCTACAATAGCCAAATTATGGAAATGGCCCAAGTGTCCATCAGCTGATGAATGGATAAAGAAGACACAGTATATATACATATATATATATATACACAATGGAATATTAGTAAGCCATAAAAAATTGAAATCTGGCCATTTGCAATGACATGGATAGAGTTAGAGAATATTACACTAAGAGAAATAAGTCAGAGAAAGACAAATACCATATGATTTCACTCATATGTGGAATTTAAGAAACAAAACAAATGAACAAAGGGAAAAAAGGAGAGAGAGAGAGAGGCAAACCATGAAACAGACTCTTAACTATAGAGAACAAACTGATGGTTACCAGAGGGGAGGTGGATGGAGGGATGGTTAAACAGGTTAATGGGGATTAAGAAGTGCACTTGTGATGGGCACCAGGTGTTGTACAACAAGTGCTGAATCACTATATTGTACACCTGGAACTAATAATACACCACATGTTAACAACTGGAATTTAAATAAAAACTTTAAAAGGACCACCAATCTGAAGCCATGAACTCACTAATTCCCACATCTCTAGAGTATGGGCACTGTTCTGTGTATTAGGTGATAAATTTTTCATCTCATCAATCAGTCACTCACTGTTCTTTGTATGCCCTGTATTGATTTCTTCCACCAACAACAGGTACACTCTTCAATAGAAGAACAGAAAAATTCCAGAATGTTCTCCACATAGAACTCACAATAACAAACAAGCTAGCTTTCTTTCTTTGGCCTTTCTATCCTTCAGGAAGCAAGGTGATCAGCACACATCCATGCCCATAAATATACCCCTGCTCTCAAAGCCCTTCACTTAAGATAAAGCCTGGCATGAGAACATGATGAGGTGCAAAACCGTAAGGGTTTATTGGGACACTATGAGAAGCACAGGGATCAAGAATACAGCAAAAAAAAAAAAAAAAAAAAGGCAGATTTTGGAATAAACACTCACATTAATAATCACATTACAATCATCCTTATTGATATGCTACTGTTGATAGGAAAATGTGCAATGGCACATCATCATTCGGTCAGAGTTGTGTTGCTTCTTTTCATCCCACCCAATTACCCAAGTTCTCCCTTTGCATGACAAACGTTTCTGACTTGCCCCAGTTTCTCTTTCTTGGGAGAATCTCTGTGCAGGAACTGAATCAGGCAAGCAGGGTCCACTGTAAAACTCCCTACCTGTGTCCCGACTGCTCTGAGACGTGGAATCATTCTCCACATTATAGATGACTGTCCCCTGAGATTCAGAAGAGAAGTGACTGACCACAGACTCATGGTGGGAGTGTTTGTAGGGATAGCTCTCCGTTGAAGAATCTGTTCGAGTATCACTTGAGATGGAGGGCTCCCTCCCTGAGGGAAGGAGGAGACACATATGCCAAAGTAAGGAAAGAGAGAAGGACAGTGACAGAGAGAAGGCAAACAGCTGGATGGAAACAAAGGTCCATAAGGCAAGAACTTCCTAGAAGGAAGGGTGAGAAGGATATACCAGAGCCATTCTTCCCAACACCCAACTTCCATATTGCCCAGACACACAAAGAATTCCTCCCACTCCTGTCCCTACCTTGCTGAAGCCCTCACTTTGCCTGCCACTGTGAAAAACTGTGGGGCTTTTAGAAAACCTATGGGAAAAGTGGAAGAAAGGAAAAAGTTGTGAAAGTAAGATCTATTTAGATGGAGAGTCCCAGGCCGACCTGGCAATAACTAGTTGTTCCCCATCCCGTAATTTTTTTCCTATACTGCCAGAAATGTCACTTTGATTTTAATTGATATTGTAAACATTTTAATATATCTGAGAAATTAAGTGGCTGTTACTTATACTTTAGAGTAAATTAGTTCAATCAGACTACTTTCCTCTGAACAACTCACTGAGATGAGCACAACAGTGGAAATGGGTGTTTGACTGAAAGGAGAAAAAGTAGAGCAGGCCTGAGTTGGGTACGAGGCTGGGAAGAACACCAGGTACCAAGCAGGAAGGAGGTACAAAAGGGAGGGGGAAAAATTCCAAAGACAAATGTGTCCTCTTTCAAAATTATACTCAAGGACAATCCTAGATCTGGAAGACAAAAAGAATATTTCTTTTTTCTCCTTTTCAGAAATCAAGCCAAAACCATTAGGGCTATATTTCTAATATATTATAAGCCTCTATGGGCTAGGCTGAGACTTTAGCCATCAAGCTGCAAATTGTTGCTACAGGGGAACAATTTAGGCTGCAACCAACTGAATTAGAAGCAAACTGATTCACAGGCTGAGGAATACTGCTACTACACTTGACATCTTAAAACAAAAATCTCTTATCCCAAATAAAATGATAAGCTTTGTAGTAACTCATATAATTTTTTCTTGGTCTTCACAACTCAGTGAAGTCACTGTTAAGTTGCTAGTAAGAATCAGTCATCTTTACTAATACTGGAAGGTTAAACACTGAGTTTCCCTCACAAACTTATTATTTCAGTCTAAATCAACCTAATTTCCTTCTCACTTTTGAATCAGGGCCAGGTGACTTAGGCAACACATTCTTGAAGGCTGAAAGAAACAAAGCCTGGCACACTTTGGGCTTCAACACGAGTTGGCACTTCTTTCTATCTCTAATGGATCCCCTTTCTATAAGCTAGTTATGTGCTAGGCTCATGATTAAGTATGAGTTCTAACTGTCCAGTGATCACATTGGAAGGGAGAAGGAAGAGGTAAAGAGCTAGGCTGCTCACCTGAATCTTCACTATCGTAGCAGGTCTTGCTGTACGACTGGAACTCCACTTGGGGAGGCAGGTCCTGAGTAGACACTGGGGTACCCTGCGGGTCTGCATAAAGCAGTAGCAAAGGCTGATAATGCCCCTTGATGCATTTGGTCACCACATCCTTCCATTTCGGCCCAATCTGAACCAGAAACAATCAGAAAAACATGAGTTATACTTCATATCCACAATTCAAAACATATCTTCCTATTCTGTTTTTCTAAAGAAAATAAAAGAAATAAAAAAGACAAGAATTGGGTAAAGAGACCACAAAAGAGACCTTAGACCTAAATTTCATGAGTTTTTTGTTAAGTCTGTTTTTGTTAAATCTTTTTAGAAAGCAATGGCACCTTATAAGAGATAGGAATGATGAATAAAATTACTTTCATTCCTGTGAAACAACAATTCAGTTGCGAAATATAAATAAAAGTACTCCAAGGTGAACATGCTATGTGAAGGGACTTCAGCTGCCTTGGTGACCAATTCCTTTTCACATATAAAAGCCCTGGCTTGAAATTTACAATTCTATAAATTATATAATTTTCTCCTAAATATTAAAATCACTTTTATGAATCTAAAGAGCAGGCAGAAACTCTCTCACAGACTGCTTTAGAATGAATGACATTCCATTTCAGAGTTCACACGTGACAGGACATAAATGTCAAACTGCTTAGAATAGACAGATGAACCTCAGTCTTAGCTTTGAACTGGATTCAGCACTGCCAAAGCAGTGGAAAAGAGTGACAGAAGACCATGGAAACAACAATCCAATCAAATCTCTAAACTCACCCTCTCTTAAACTTGAACCAGTCACATTCTGAGATGGTGTGCTCTGAAGAGTTGAACAATTAGCATAGTGCTTATTTCATAATAGATGTTCATTAAATTTTTAACTTAGTTATTATTTTAACTAAAAAAAATATGCTTTTTTAAAAGTTTATTTATTTATTTTAGGAGAGAGAGAGCACAAATGGGGGAGGGCCAGAGAGAGAAGGAGAAAGAGAATCCCAAGCAGACTCCATGCTCAGCACAGAGCCTGACATGAATCTTGATCCCACAAACCATAAGATCATGACCTGGGCCAAAATCAAGAGCTGGATGCTTAACTGACCGAGCCACCCAGGCACCCCAACAAACATGCTTTTTATATACAAATCTTATTTAATTTCTTATAAGGCATGTATTATTTTTCAAATAAAAAGGCTAAAGCTCAAGGAATTCATATAAATCAGCCAAAATTACAACAGCAAAAAGAGATAGAGAATCAGGAAATTTGACAGAGTTTACCATTTGTGAAAGACAGGGCTAAAGGTCCACAGATTGGTGTAAATTATAGTTAGGAGTCTTCTAGCCACCAGCCTTTATCAAGAAGCTTCCTAACTCATGCAGATCCTTTAACGACTTTAGTCACAGATTCTGTGATTTAGATAGTACCAAGTTTCCAGCTTTAAATATCCTCATAGCCCTATTTTTTTCTACATGATCCCCAAAACATGTTAATCTATGATAAGGTACTTCAGGTAAGTACCAATCAGAGAACAATTTATAGCAGCCCTAACACAAAGTATTCAAGGTATTACCTAAGACAAAGTATTACCATTGATAATTCCAAGTTTGAAATTCTGAAGTTCATGCTAACCTTCTAACCTAATTTGAAGCATTAAACTGTTCTCACTCAAATCAACCACTTAATACAAAAAAAAAAACAAAAAAACCCAAAACCTGTCAACTATAAACATAACTGTGCTGACTGCATGGTGAGAGGATTCAGAGAAAATAACAGAAAATATATCGATCTATCTTTGAGGAACTTGTCATCTACTGGAAAAGACTGATACTCTCATAAATTCAATAGATAGGTAAGTAAACAGACATCAAAATTATGAAAATAAACATCAAATACAAGTAATTATCCTTAGTTTTTTGTTGCTGTTATCAAACACTTCAAGAAGGGCTTGAATATTCCTACCTCCTTGACATGAGCATCATCAAAATACATCCATTTGCGGATCTTTGTTTGGAAAAAGAATGTAGAATAATGTTTGCCATAGTAACAGATCATTCCTACTAAGTACAGTTCAGACTGCTTGGCCCGATCATCCGTCACTCTGAAAAACAGCTGTGGGGAAAGAAGAGAATGAAAAAAACAGTCAAATACTCAGCCCTCTCACATCAATCTCTTAGCACACTCCATCATTTCTTATTAACGTACTGACTTGTTTCTCCATGCTTCATTCTAAGATTTTTCCTAGTCCATATTAATCATCAGAAATGAACCTAAAAAGACAAAATGTAGGGAAAAGAAAGACGGATAGTGGCCAGTAAACCGGTAAGGTGGTGATGTTTCTTCATAACTTACAATATTTTATTGCTGGTGCCTATCGTAAGAGGATTCAAGAAAGTAGAAAAACACAAAATAAAACAAAAACAAACACTGACGTTTCAAAAGTTACTTACCAGCTGGCACCACAAATATAAATTTCCTGCTGAGACCCTAACTAAGGGGTAAAGAGTCCCTTAGGAAGAGCAATACCACCATGCTGATTACCAGCATTTCACTGCTGTATGTTCTAGCAGATATACAAAAAATTTTTGAAGAAAAGAATGCTGCCTTGAGAAACTTATTTGAATGAGAAAATCATCATAGAAATAAAACAAAACTAGAACAGTACAGAATATGTAGACTAAAGGAATTTAGAAAAAAGAGATTTAATTGTGTATAACCTACTCATGTCAGAGATTCCTTGGGAAGGAGACCTAAAATAAGATTCCAGACAGTGCATTCATTCTCACTTGTAACTTAGTGATATTAAAGAATGACAAGGAATCTCCTTAGTCACAGGACTATAAGAGAAAGAAACCAGTGAAAGGAAACCACAGAGTTTCTGGCTCTTCTCTTGAACTGAAGGAAAACCCTGCCTATACTAGGGCGCGGAGCTGATAAGGTAAAAGATTCCAGGTCTGAAGTCGTTTTCCCTATTTTCTTGAATAGATGCACAGAAAACTGCTAACCTACTGAATTCTTTTCCAAGCTACTCCATTACCTTTGCAACAGACATTGGTTCCTCACTGTGAATTTTGTATTCTAAAACTCAGGTCACCAACTTTTACCCCTTCACCTCCCATAGCAGCTCTAGTCAAGACTGCTCACTTCTTTGACCTTATTACCACCTGTGGTAGACTACACCTCCCAACTCTACTTTGTATAAACAAGCAATGAGTAGAGTACACAATAACTCTATAAATTGCTTGATTTTTATCAGTAGCTAAGCTCTGTCCATCCTGTCTTTCAAGACCAATTTTATTCCATTTTTCCTAAAAAGTCTACACCACCTACACCTATAAGTATATACTTACACTAGGATATAAGTATTCACTGCCCTTAAGCAATACTAAGACACAAGAACTAAGTCAGAGATAAAGGTAATTAATACTCACATCACCCAGCTTCAGGCAGGTACCCAGGCTGTGAATGACATCCTCTGCCAAGTCTGAGTGGTCCGAGTCCCATACCAGCCCAATTGTAATAATCTGTGGAGCATTCATCAACACACGGCGAATCCGAATCCTTTCTCCACAGTTACTCTGAAATACATATATAAGGCTGGTTTGAGATATTTCCCACTGGCTCTGCCTCAATTCCCTAATCCGAGGGCTCCCCTCTCCACTCTGAACCCCACCTCTGACTTAACTCACCGGACAGTTCCGCAGATCCCCCATGGTGCTGGCATTTTGCAGCAGCTCACCAAACATGCTTGGTGAGGGTTTTTCACGTCTTTCCAGCATACAAATAGCCTGATTGCTTCAAGGTGGGGGAATGGAAGGGTATGATGGTAGGAATTACACAGAGTTATAACTAAATCAAATAGATTACTCATGCAAACTCCTAACTCACATGTTTGATTTTCTTCCTCTGCCCACTATACCAAAGCCCCTTGTCCTGACCAGTCTCAGTGTCCCAAACACAATGAGCACCTTTGCCCGTCCCCAGATCCAAAGCTCATAGAATCCCCATTTCTCCTCCCACCTTGCTGACCACAACTGAACCTAAGAAAGGGGGGTGAGGTGGGAGGACTGGGAAGGAAGGAAGGAAGAAGAACAAAAATTATTTTAAAATTATTGTTCTGAGTTCCTACAATATAACACTGTCTTAACAATAAGGATATAAGCTATTTGGATGCTGTCAGTTGAAACTTATCACTTGAAGGAATACCTAAGGGTACAAATAGAGAACCTTTAAGACTCACCAAAGGGAAGTGGTGGAGATGTAATGTACCATCTGGATGAAAGGCAGCGGATCAGAAGTGGCACCACAGCTGGTACATACACACTGGGACCGGGGTAAAAAAGCAAAACCAAGTAACCACAGTCATTAATTGTTTTGACACCCATCTGATAACCCACATCCCTGGATACAGTGTTCTTGAAGAAGAAAAGAAGTGATGAAAATAGAAATAATGTTCACCTGTTCAAACAACGTCATTGCAAATTTCTGGTGGGAGATGCAGTGTTGGGCAGTACATATATCTTCTTTGGTTTCATCAGCAATGTGGAAGTGAATTCTCATCAAGAGATTTTCCTAATAAGGAAAGAATAAAAGCAGCATATCAATGATATTTAATAGAAAAATGCACAAATTGGTAGGCAGTTTACTCAGAGAAACAGTAATACTCTTGGAAGGTAGGAATACCTCTGATTTTTTTTTTAAAAAACTGTTTAATTTGAAATAATTATAAATTCATAGGAAGTTTCAAAAAAATTGTTTAAGAGGTCCATGTACCCTTCACCCAGTTTCCTCCAATGGTAACATCTTGCATAACTATAGTACACTATCTAAACCAAGAAATGGACATCAACACAGTCTACAGAGTTTATTTAGATTTCACCAGTTTTACATATACTTATTTGTGTGTGTAACTCTATGCAATTTTATCAGATGTATAGTCATATAACAACCACCACAATCAAGAAAGAAAATTGTTCCATCACAAGGTTCCCTTATATTATTCCTTCATAGCCTTTTCCACCCAATTCCAACCCGAACACCTAGCAACCACTAATCTGTTTTCCTATCTCTATAATTTTATTATTTTAAGAATGTTATATAAATGGGAGCATATGGTTTATAACCTTTTGATACTGTGTTTTTTCTCTCAGCATAGTTCCCTTTAGATCCATTGAAGTTGATGTGTAAATCAGTAATTCCTTTTTATTACTGAATAGTATTCCATGGTATGGAAGTACCAAATCTTGTTTCACTATTTACCATCAAAGGCATTTGGGTTGTTTCCAGTTTGGGGCTATTATAAATAAAGATTCTATGAACATTCATGTACAGGTTTTTTATAAACATAAGTTTTAGTTTCTCTGGGATACATGTCCAAGAACACAACCACTGAACCTTATGATAATTTGCAAGTACAGTTTTTTAAAAAACTGCCAAACTGTTTTCCAGGGTGGCTATATCATTTTACATTTCCACCAGCAATATATAAGTAATCCAGTTTGTCAGGAGTACCTCTGACTTTGGTGACATTTTGCCCTGTAATAGAATATATATCACTCTCGAACTTTTTTTAACAACAAGCAGAAAGAGTCTAAAGACAGAGAGTCTTTTGAAGGTTGACTGAGAGAACCCAGAGTTCAGAAGAGTCTTCTACTAAAAGTCACTGCGAGCAATCTAGCTATCTAAATAGCACATCACGCCTGTGCTAGGGACTCAGTTATTCTGTTTAATTATCTTTAGTAATGTAGGAGTTCATAAACTGTGATGGTCTCCAGACCAGCAGCATCTGTATTAGCATCACCTGGAAACTTGTTAGAGCTAGATATTCTCGGGCCCTAATCTAGACCTACTGAATCAGAAATTCAATGGAGTGTGACACAGCAATTTGTATTTTAATGAGTCCTGTCTCCTTTGAAGGTGAGACCAATGTTTTATGCCATGGCAAGCACAAAACTACTGTTAAGCCCAAAGGAGAAAGAATAAACCTATTCTACAATTCCTACTGTATTAGCAGAGCTTTGAGAAACTAGGGAAATTCCTAGCTCTAATTGAGAGACCAGGGACAGAGTAAATACTACAGTAAAGTACCTAGTCCCTGATGGAGACCATCAACAGTCTCACCCCATATCAGAGAGGGCCAGAGGCCAACACTTACAAAGCACTCTGCAGCATCATCCATAATTCCCAGCTGGAAACGCTGTTCATCCTGGAAGGTCTTTGCCAGAGCACTGCGGAGAGTGTCAGATGGAAGCACTTTTTCACTACTACACTGAAACTGGTTAAAGATTCCCTGTAGGAAAGAGGTTAGACAAGGGAAAAAACACAATGATGTTATTAAGCTTCTATACATCCCAATCTGTCAAGCTAGCATCTCCATGCTTATAACATTGGAACCAAACGTATTTTCCATGAGTTGATCTGCTTGCAGCTAGTACTAAAAAAGTAAAAAATCAAGTGTCAGAATAAAGGGTATAATCTGTGCTAGTAAGGATCCTTGCTCTTCCATCTGTCATAGACCACTGTCATGAGTTAATGTAATTGGGTACCTCATTTCCTCTGACACAGATAGAGGTAGATGATTCACAGTAAATAAAGGCAAATTATATATAAATGGTTTGGTAAATTATTCTCTGGGGGCTCATCCTATTAAACTTAGCCCCTTCTTTTAATTTAAAATTACTCAAGGGGTGCCTGGGTGGCTCAGTCGGTTAATCATCCGACTGGCTCAGGTCATGATCTCATGATTTGTGAGTTCAAGCCTCACACTGGGTTCTGTGCTGACAGCTCAGAGCCTGGAGCTTGCTTCAGATTCTGTGTCTCCCTCTCCTCTGTCTCTGACCCTCCCCCGCTAGCACTCTATCTCTCTCTCAAAAATAAACATTAAAAATTTTTTTTTAATTACTCAAATAAAAATAAAAAAATAAAATTACTGAAAGTACAAAGAATAATATAACAAATATCTACTTGTCTAATACCCAGAAATAAACATTCCATTATGTTTAATCCCAATCTACATATAAAGCTAATGTCCTGGGCACCTGGGTGGCTCAGTCGTTAAGCATTTGGCTTAGTCTCAGGTCATGATCTCACGATTCATGAGTTTGAGTCCCACATCAGGTAAGCTTGAGCCCTGCTTTGGGTGAGCCCCGCTTCTCTCTTTCTATCTCTCTCTCTCTCTCTCTCCTTCTGCCCTCCTGTGATTCTCTCTCTCTCTCTCTCTCTCTGCCCCTCCCTTACTTGTGTCCCCCGCCCCAAGCTCTCTCTCTTTCAAAAAAAAAAAAGATAAAGTCCCTTTTAAGACCACCCACTCTCTACCAGCCACTCACTATCATGAGTTTGTTGCACAATTTTCTGTTTTTAATGCTTCTGTATACATATGTGTAAGTATATGTGTAAGTGTGTTCATATGTGTGTGTGTCTATATATGTGTGTGTATATACGTATTCTTATATAATACATAGTGCACTTTTATGTGCATTTTTTGTTTGTATACAAAGTATCACACTGACTTACTTTTTTAAATTCAGCATTATTTTTGAGATCTATCCATAATTTACACACACACACACACACACACACACACACACACGGTTCATCCCTTTTTGCTGCTGTATTGTGTTTTACCAGGTCTATACAACATATATTTATCCATTTCTTAATTGAAATTTTGGCAGTCTCAAATTTTTGCTATTATAAAGAGGCTATGTCAACTTATACTTCCAGTAACAGATGAATATAAATAAATTTCCCCTTATCCTTGTCAGCAATTAATAAATACAGTTGGACTAGTTAATTTTAGTCTTTCAAACTACATCTAGTTTTTCTGGGTCTTTTGCAAATATGATTTGTGGCAAATATCTTCTTCCCAGTCTTCTAGTGTCTTTTATGTGGAGCAGTTTTTAAATTTTAATGTGATCAAATTACCCATCTTCAGCATCTTTACCTGATCTGAACCAATGATGAATGTGATGTTCAGAGAATAGAAACAGAGAGTGGCAACAAGTGGCACCTGGTTTGATGAGTACTTCTCAAGTGGTATTGGACCTTCCCAACATAAATTAGAATATGCTCCTTTGACATCACATGGCCCAGATCCTCACTAAACCACTCAGATAAGCAACAAATTCAATGATGAGTTACATATCAATATACCAAAGAATGTCACTCACTTGAAATTCTTACCAGTACTTTCTTTATAAAAAAAAAAAAAAGACATGGTTATTTTTCAGACTTACTAATGAGACCAGAAATGAGACCATTTTATAAACCTACCTATGTGATCTAAGAATAGGAGGCCCCACCAATTTAGAATGGTCAAATCTTGTTCCTCATCTTACTTGAACTATCAGCAGCTCAGTCATTCACTCTCTCCAAATTTTTATTCAATTACCCTCTCAATATAGTATTTCCTGATCACTCTTTTTAAAATTGCAAGCTCCACCCCCACTTCCCCAAACCTCCTACCCTTACCTGTTTTATTTTTCTCTGTAGCACTTATTATCATCTATAACACCACGTATTTTACTTATTTATTGTCTGACTACACTCTCTAAGTCTGAGTACAAAAAATTTTTGCCCTTTAATTCTCTACTCTACTACTCACTCTCAACACCTTAGAAGGGTACTGGCATATAGAGGGCAACCAATAACTAGTTTTGAATGGATGGATGAATGGATGAATGAATGATGTAATATGGGTAGATCTTACTAAGGAAAAATATTATCAAGTCCCCTCTTTTAAAAAAATTTTTTTTCAACATTTATTTATTTTTGGGACAGAGAGAGACAGAGCATGAACGAGGGAGGGGCAGAGAGAGAGGGAGACACAGAATCGGAAACAGGCTCCAGGCTCTGAGCCATCAGCCCAGAGCCCGACGCGGGGCTCGAACTCACAGACCGCGAGATCGTGACCTGGCTGAAGTCGGACGCTTAACCGACTGCGCCACCCAGGCGCCCCAAGTCCCCTCTTTTTTAAAGCAGATAAAGAACCACCTAGAAAAGTTGAAAAATTTTCCTAAGAAAATATAATTTTCCTAAGGTAGTATAACTGGTTAAAACAAAATGGGATTGAACTTCATTCTGCTAATTAAAAGTTGGAACTGTTTTTCCCTCATTCTACTTTCTTTTTTTTTATTTTTAATGTTTATTTATTTTTGAGAGAGGGAGAGAGACAGAGCCTGAACAGGGGAGGGGCAGAGAGAGAGGGAGACACAGAATCTGAAGCAGGCCTCAGGCTCCAAGCTGTCAGCACACGACCCAATGCAGGGCTAGAACTCACAAAACCACAAGATCATGACCTGAGCCAAAGTCGAATGTTCAACTGACTGAGCCATCCAGGTGGCTCTCCTCATTCTACTTTCTTACTAGCATTGTTCCTCCTCTTACACATTGAGCATCTATCCCAACAGCAGCTCAAGAACAATTTGCTACGTAACCTGCTATTATTTCCCTACAAATGATTCCATATGATATGGAGATGACAGTATTAGTAATACATATTTAGTATTATTTAATAAGCTAGGAGCTGGGGGAAAATCTATTATAATTGCTTCAAATTACTTTGAATTAACCTAGACATTTTTCACAAATCTATTTTAAAATCAAGTAAAGGCAAGACAGGACCTTCCATAATTTGTTACTAGAAATAGAAGAATGTCTATTAGTGACCATTAAACTACACCAAAAGGAAAGGTCTAGGTCCACAGTTAAACATTCTCAGAGGACAACTGATATATCTATACCAAGTGATTTTGAAACAGAGGAAGAGGGAAAAAAAGGAAAAGGTAGGAAAAGAAGCAGTGGCCACTATCATATCCCAACCTGCTGCTCTTCTCAATTGTTAATGCTAAGATATTACTGAGATATTAGTGCTGACAAAGGCTCTATCTCTAGAGCAAGAGATGGATGAGGTTTGGTCCTTTGTCCAGAGTCCAAAACTGCTTCCAAAACAAACCAGTGGGAAATGACTTCCAGGATAGTTCTGTACAAATGTGATATTTGCAAACTACAGCCCCTTTAGTCTTTCTCAACTGAGTTCCCTCAAGAATTAAGCCCTAATACTCTAAGGCATCAACAATTACTAATGAACTAACTTCTCTCCTATGTATAATAGTAGTTATGTTATCATCCAGAGAGAATTAAAAGAACAGTCACTCAAGGCACTTACTGTGTTCTGTGGTTCAGATGACCCTGCTTGAGAAAGGACAGGGCTCCACTGAGAGATGGCATAGAGTAATAATTAAGAGCATGGACTATGGAACCAAACTATCTGGATCCCAAACCCCAGTCCAAAATTTACCATTTCTATGACCTTAGAAAAGTTACTTAACTTCTCTAGTCTTCAGTTTCCTTTTTTTTTTTTTTAAGATTTTATTTTTAAGTAATCTCTATGCCTAACATGGGGCTCAAACTCATGACCCATAGATCAAGAGTCACATACTCTACTGACAGCCAGCCAGGCACCCCCAGTTTCTTTCTTTTCTTTCTTCTTTCTTTCTTTCTTTCTTTCTTTCTTTCTTTCTTTCAATTTATTTTGACAGATAGAGAGTGAGGGGGGAGGGGCAAAGAGAGAGGGAGAGAGAGAATCCCAAGCAGGCTCCACGCTGTCAGTGCAGAGCCATATGTGGGGCTCAATCCCATGAACCATGAGATCATGACCTAAGCCAAGATCAAGAGCTGGACACTTAACTGACTGAGCCACCCAGGTACCTCTAAAAGAGGATTAGCAGGTGGGGCCGCCTGGGTGGCTCGGTTAACCGTTCTACTTTGGCTCAGGTCATGATCTCGCAGTTCATGAGTTTGAGCCCCGTGTCGGGCTCTGTGTGACAGCTCAGAGCCTGGAGCCTACTTAAGATTCTGTGTCACCCTCTCTCTGCCCTCCTCTGCTTGTGCTCGTTCTCTCTCTCTCTCTCTCAAAGAATAAACAAACAAAACAAAACAAAATTTTAAAAGAGGATTAGTGGGTTGGGGTGCCTGGGTGGCTCAGTTGGTGTAGCGTCTGACTCTTGTTTTTGGCTCAGGTCATGATCATGGTTTCATTAGTTCCAGTCACGTGTCGGGCTGTGCACTGACAGTGCAGAGCCTGCTTGGAATTCTCTCTCTCTCTTCCTCTCTCTCTACCCCCTTCCATGCTCACACTATCTCTCTCTCAAAATAAATAGACTTTGAACATTTTAAATAATAAATAAATAAATAAATAAATAAATAAATAAATAAATAACGATCAGTAATAGTAGTTATCTCCTAGGGTTATTTACAGATTAAATAAATTATCTTTTTCTCTATCTACCTGTCTATCTATATCTTAGACTAATGCCTGGCTATATAAGTGCTTATCTAAGTATTAGCTGTCATCATCATTATCATTATCATCAACATCATTATCATTATTATTATATTTTAGGTTACTAAGGAGCCTGTCTGCTACTGACCGTGCGTCAGAAATGCCATCTACCTTGAACTACCTCCCTAGTCTCTGAAATCTGGGTAAGAAGGACAAACCACTTCTCTTTCTGTTGCTTACTCAAGAGAGGCAGATTTCCCATGATTAGATAAGAAGGGTTTCAACACAGAAAGGAAAAGACATAGTCAGAGCTCTGCTTATATCCACACTCGATATACAACAACAGATCTGACTCTTGTGTTCAGTGGCATCAACATCTCCAAACTATATTCTTTTCTCATCTCTTAATTACAGGCAACTTTCTCCATACACACTGAGTATCTGAATGTACTCAGAATGCCTGCATCTTCTTTATTTTATTGTAATTATTGTTATCAGTCTTGCTCTGCTATTGTTAGGACAAAGCAAGTGTATCAGGAATAAAGCAGCCTGAGCACTCCCAGCATGCATCTGTGGAGCTGTAGCTCTGGAAGAAGCTGTAATACAAAGCCCCTCTGTTAGGGCAGCACACTAACCCCTGTGTGTCCCTCTCACATGAGCACAGGGCTGGAACGGGCCTCCTCCTGCTCCCTTTTTCACCCTCCTGCCACCTTTCCCAGAGGGAGATCCTGTTCACACCAAAGAAAGCCAAGAACATTTAGTTCAGAAGTAAGAACAGGTGGTAGGACCAATAAGGAACAAAAACTGGTATTCTTCCAATTGCTGAGTTCTGCGGCAGGGAGTGAGAAAGGGCAGGAAGAACCAAAACCCAGGAATCATTTTTCCCTATGGGGTCCTGATGGTTTCATTTCAATTAACAGAGAAAACCCACCTTTGAGGTTTCTCTCTGCTCTTCTTCACAAAGTGAAACCAAAGAGGTCTTCCTTTTCATTCTCAGGAAAAGGCAAATTACTTTTTGTCTGTTAACTATTTTTTTGGATGCAGTGCAAAAGCAACAAGACTTTAATGACTAAAAGCAGGTGCTTCCCCACCCATTTCTCTTGGATCATGTAGCAAACAATTCTACCCACAGGAGCTCATAATTATCTGGATTAGTAAAAACCATGTAAATAAGATAAAAGTGCCATAGAGACAGAAACTCTTTGTGCTTTGGCATCTACAAATGCAGCTGTTGCTTCAGTTTTTTTCCCCCCTAAAACACAGACTTTTGTCTTTAGGCAGGAACAGCTGTTTATTTCTCTCTCAGGATTTCTTAGCCTAGCCTTAGCCTTCTAAAAAAAAGTCATGAGTAGAGAAGATGGGAGTCAAGAAGAAGGGCTACAGCTAAATGTGATGCATTCTGGGCCCTAGGTCTTTGGAAAGTTAGCAGTCCAACTCATTCCTGGGGGGTGTCCAACAAAATGTATTGTGCAAAGACACAATACATTTTATGCACTGCTACTAACTCAGTTCTTAGGGTTTCTCTTCTTGACCCGGGCTTTCCAAACCTCTCATCATTTTGGCTCTCATAATCACTCCTTTTCTCCACACCTCCTAGAAATCATAGACTTAAATAAATTGTAAGCCTCAGTGTGACCAATCAAGCCTGTCTGTAAAAACAACCCTCTGAAAAAAAGATAAAGGAGCTACTACTCCTTGAGTACTACTAGAAAAGAGAATTTTCACTAGTTTTATGTGTTCAAAAGAATCTCAAACATTCTCTTTCAAGAGGGGAAAAGAACATGTAAATGTTTACCATTTTGGCATCCAAACTAGTAACATTGGATTTTTAATGTTTTATTGTAGAAAATCTCAAACATACAAGGGTAGACAAAATAGCACAACAAACTCCTATGTACCTATTATCTATCTTTAACAACTGTGGCCAATCTCATTTCATATATACAACCCACCCACTCATCCCATTCCCAGATCATTCTCAATCAAATACTAGACATTATTCATCTATAAATATTTTGGATATGCCTCTAAAACATAAGAAATCTTTGTTTAAAATTTAATCATACTATAATTACCACACTAAAAAAAGGTAATAATAATTCCTTAATATCATCAAATATCCAGTCAGTTTAATAGAAATTCTTGCTCCAACATTGGGGAAGACAGAGAACAGCTGGCTAGTTTCTCCCTTGGGATTCTTTAACCTTATGTCTAAAAATACCTACCTTCTGGATTTCCGGATTATAAAATTATCTGCATATCCTGTATCAGTCCCTTTAAGTAAACCCAATTGTCGATACCATATCTCCCCATGAGTTTTGGGTTTTTTTACACTCAATTCATAACCCAATACTTTGGACTTGCAGTGGTGAAGTTAAAGATGATCATAAACTACCTATCACACTCATTTGTGCTACCTCTGCAAAAGAGACACACCCACAT
This sequence comes from Acinonyx jubatus, assembly GCF_027475565.1. Lineage (NCBI taxonomy): Eukaryota > Metazoa > Chordata > Mammalia > Carnivora > Felidae > Acinonyx > Acinonyx jubatus. The sequence continues at coordinate 33,077,865 of NC_069393.1, forward strand.
ACACACAAAGACAGACACAGAAAGAAACACCAAGACTTCAAGACACTAGACAGAGAGCCAAAGAGCAGAGACAGGCCAAATTCACCAGAGGATGGTATTGCTTTTAGTAGGAAATCATAAACTAATGTTGAAATTTTACAAAATATAATAGTCAATTTGCTAATTTTTGTCAAGATCAAAAATGCAGGACCTTAGAGATTACCAACAGTATTTAAATCAAATTTTGACAATCAATACCATAACCACTTACCCCACAGGGGAAATGAAAAGGGGGACCCTTCTGGACATGCACAAAGATTTTGAGATTGTATAAGTTTCAGGCTCTGCCATAAATTCTGGAAAGGAAAGAATCATGATGATCTACTATGTTTTTCCTTGCAGTCATAACCCTCTATTTGAATATCATGTAAAATTCTAAACTCCAAATTTTAAAAAGGATGAAAGACTCAACTTTATACTTTCCAAGTTATATCAATGGTTAAATTAGTTGAGAATATTTAGGTACAGCCTAATAGGCCTTTAAGACTAAGAAAGATTAACCAAAAGACCACACAAATATACTCATACCCCAGAGAAAAGCAAAACAAAGAAGTTCAACTCAAGTAAATGATATTTGCATTAGACAGGGATATACCTTCCTCATGTGAGTCTGTTGATTACTAGCTAAAATCTCCAGGTAACCTATTAGAAACCTAATTTTCTGGTTTAAATAGTCCAACATAATGGATTTACTCTTCTCTGATATTGGCCATGACCACAGGACAATGAAGAACCTTCTGTTCCAATAATCTACCAAAAAAAGGACTGGACTGATAATGTGCAATGAGTAATTTCTTATACCACTTTACTCCCTGTGCTTATGCTTTCCAGTAGAGGAACAGCTACATGGTACACACAAAATATATTGAGGTATTTATTCTCTGAATTCTCAAATCCCCCCCCCCCCCCAATTAACTGATGGGCTATCAGCAGAACACAGACTTTCCTGCCCCTTTTGAACAGTCTTACTGCTGCACAGATACAAACTTACATTACAGGACACTTTATACACAAAAACCTATTTCCTCCTCACCTACCCCTCACCATCACCACCATTCTCTGGCTTTGATGCCTTGTACTAACATTCTTAAAAGAAAAATCACTAATTGAGGAGATTTGTTGAATTTAATCAATCAATGAAGCATTCTTCTTTGCCTATAACAAAAAACACTCTGTCCTACATCTTGGCACACTGCAAAGCCTCTAGTACAATCCCTGGAAGGAGAACAAAATCATTGTGGCATACTAAGTACAGAGGACGGATTTCCTCCCCTGGACAGAGATAAATAAATAAGCCAACACCAAAGTCATACCCTGGGGGCTGGGGACATAAGGGCAGATTCAATATGAATAATAAATAAGAGTTCTGGGCTATAGGCATGACAACAGTTCAGGTCAGGAAATACCTTTTAGTAACACTAGATGGGAATAAATTTGGAGATTCAGAAGGGACAGAGTAATTAGCCCACAAATCTTTTTGTTAAGTCAGAGTTGAAATGCATTGTGGCTCAAAATAAGAAGAAAGACACACTGACAAATTATTTTTAATGAAAGCGATCATTAATAATTTGCATGCAAAATTTTGAGGCTGAAATTAGGTTAGCAACTTAGTATCAAGTAATGCAGAAAAATAACCCAATATATTTTTACAGGACCAAATGGATTATCCTAAATATTACGTATAAACCTCCAAAAAGCAATTATAAGCGCTAGATACAACATACACTATGGTACCTGGTGAAGGTCACAAGGCACAAGAACACTGACAAACATTCAGACAGCAGAAGAAAAAGTAAAAACATTAAAGAAAAGGTGTTTACATAAGACTAACAGTAAAAGCATTTTAAAGATTGGTGCAAGGTAAAGTAAAAAGTGGAGAAAAAAAAAAAAACAGGGATACACATCTTCCAGCCAGACTTAGAAGGGCAAATCCTTCATCCAAAACATTAGATTAAGGGAAAGTTGGCTAGCTTTTGATTTATCTAGGAACATGTGTGTGTCTCTTTTTTGTTCTTAACATTGAGTTCTAGAGCTAAACAATTATGTTCCAACGTAAAAGAATTCTGACTTTATAGAATGAGCAAGTGCTGATAGAGTACCTCAAATACAGGAATTTTGGAGTTTTGTGTTTTGAAAAATATCTATGAAATTAAAATTTTACATTTGAAACTTAGCATTAAAGAATGCAAACAGGTCACCAAATACCAGCAAAAAGGAATTCTTACTTGCTTCACCAAACATTCATCTAATTTTTAAACAGGAGACAGAGAAAAAATGGGACTTAAATATACTGAATTACACCCACACTGGGACACCACAAAGTTAACATGTAACTTAATTGTAGGATGCCAGATAACTACTCTGCTTGACAGAATCCCAGGCTTTGACTCTTCAGCAGATCTTCCCATCATCAACTCCTCCCGACCCCCACCACACACATACACCTCACCCTTCCTTAACTAAATTTGGCATAAAGCAGCCTATATTAAGTAGACCTACTAAAAAAAGTGTAAACCCAAAAGTCACGATGAAAATCTCAAGTAGAACAAGAGTGAGAGCACAAAAGACAAAAAGAAAAAAGTGAAGAAAAAGGCAAGTACACAAAACTCTGTAACTAAAATCCAAGGACTACTAAAAGAATATATGAACCCAGAAAAGTTACGTATTTATATTATGGTGCAAGCACTATAAGGAATACCAACGGGGAAGAAAAGCTGAGCCACCTTTCCAAAAACTCATTCAGCCATGCTAAATACTGTTAAGTAAAACAATCATGGTTCTAGATAGAGGTAACATTTTTAAAACTTCATTAAGAAGATATGTTTCTGAAATGGAATTCTGAAAGGACTAGATGTGGTTTTATTTTAAAGAGATGTGTTGTTTATTGTTATGTTATTGTTTTGGGTGCTAAGGGGTCCAGGCAAAGTGAATAACATCTGCAATGTAGTCATAGGAAGTACACCATCTGCTGTCATAGCTGAAATGGAGAGTGCCTCAGGAAGGAAAGGAAGGGGAAAAAAAGTATGAAACGTTTTTTAAATGCCTATAAGCATATATTTTTAAGTGATTTAAGAAATAATTGGGAGCCACTTCAAGGTTATAAGAAAGGAGTAACTTCAAGATAGCACTCCAGCACATTCTTAGGTTAAAACAAATGAAATAGGATGATACTAGAGATAGAGAGGCAACTTAGGGGTCTGGAAAAAAAATATTCTTTTTACTATATGTGACTTATTACTAGAAATATCATTGACCAAAGAGGAGGCATAAAGAGAAATGACAACCTCTGTGATGCAATTTCCAATTTTTCTCTTTACAATTCAATGTGTTTTTCTAAAATGACTGTAGTACTTTCCTATACTTGTAATAAAAATCCTCCTTTAGGGGCACCTGGGTGGCTCAGTCGGTTGAGTGCCAACTTCGCTCAGGTCATGATCTCACAGTACGTGGGTTGGAGCTCCACGTTGGGCTCTGGGCTGACGACAGCTCAGAACCTGGAGCCTGCTTCTGATTCTGTGTCTCCCTCTCTCTGCCCCTCCCCCGCTCATGCTCTGTGTGTGTGTGTCTCTCTCTCAAAACTAAATACACATTAAAAAAAAAAATCATCCTTTAAATAAAAAACAAGTCGGGATGCCTGGGTGGCTCAGTCGGTTCAGCATCGACTTCGGCTCAGGTCATGATCTCATGATTTGTGGGTTCAAGCCCCATGTCAGGTCTGTGCTGAGAGCTCAGAGCCTGGAGCCTGTTTCAGATTCTGTGTCTCATTCTCTCTCCACCCCTCCTCCACTTGTGTTCTCTCTCTGTCTCTCAAAAATAAATAAATGTACAAAAAAAATTCTTTTAATAAAAAACAAGCATGATGTATATATTTAGCCAAAGAATAAAAAGAAATGCCCATGTGTCCAACAACCAATTTAAGAAATGAAAAACTTAATGAGTGCGAAACTCCCCAGTTGATTATAATCTCCTCCCCTCCAGTTATAACCACTGTCCTGAATTTTATGAAAATCATTCCCTCTTTCTCACATATATGTATCCCTGAACAACATGTTATTTAGTTCTGCCCATTTTTACTTTGTATATAAATGGAATCATAGTTTATATAATCTTCTGTGACTTGCTTCACTGTAATGTTTTTGTGATTAATCCAAGCTGATATATGTAGCTACAGGTTATTCATGTTCACTACTACAGTGTTTTACTTTAGGAATAAACCATAATTTTTAAACCTATTCTATTATATTCTATTATAGTTGGAATGGGTTGTTTCCATTTTTCTATAATCACAAAAATAATACTTTGGACATTCTCAAATATATCTTCTGATATGTATATACAAGGAAGTTTTCTACAATATGTATCTAGGAGTAGAATTACTGAATGGTAGGGTATATGCTACTTCAATTTTACCTGAAAAATGTAATGACAAAATATTTCCCTAAGTAGTGGTATCAATTTATATTCCAACCAGCAAGTGTATATAAGTTATTATTCCACCTTTCAAGTAACAATTTTATCCAATTTTAAATTTTCTATTACTCTAAAGGGTATTGATTTACTTTAATTCCTTTTTTTCTCTTTTTTTAAAAAGTCATCTATTTATTCTGAGAGAAAGAGAAAGAGAGAGAAAACGCATGCACACGTGTGCACACAAGTGGGGGAGGAGCACAAAGAGAGAGAGAGAGAGAGAGGGAGAGAGAGAGAGAGAGAGAGAGAGAGAATCTCAAACAGGCTCACACTGTCAGCACTGAGCCCAACAAGAGGCTTGAACCCACAAGCCGTGAGACCATGACCTGAGCCGAAAATCAAGAGACAGATGCTTAACCGACTGAGCCACCAGGCATCCCTGGTTGACATTACTTAGATTACTTGGGAGGATAAGAATCTTTCATATTCTTAAAGATCTTTTGGGTTTCTTGTACTGAGAAATGCCTGTTTATGTGTTTTTCCCATTTTCCCACTGACTCCATTATCTTTTACTTATTCTTTATAGGAGTTCTCTGGGGAGTTCTATGCTGCATACCAATCCTTTGTGGGATATATAATTTATTGCCGATATTTCCTCCTGGCGTGTAGCCTTGGGTCTTACCCTCTACTAGAGTCTTCTGATGAACAGAAGTTCTTGAATTTTCTGTAGTAAAATGTTATCAATTCTTTTTAGTATTTTTTATGTCTTATTTAATAAATCCTGTCTATCCCTGAGGTCATGCTATTCTTTCATATTTTATTCTAAAACTTAAAGTTTTCCTTCCAGGTGCCTAGGTGGCTTAATTGGTTAAGTGTCCAACTCTTGATTTTGGCTCAGGTCATGATAACAGTTAGTGAGTTCAAGCCCCTCATTGGGCTCTGTGCTGACAGTATGGGGCCTGCTTGGGATTTCTCTCCTTCTCTCTCTCTATCTCTCTCTCTCTCTCTCTCTCTCTCTCTCTCTCTCTCTGCACCCCCCCCCCCCACAATCTCTCTCTCTCTAAAAATAAATAAACTTTTAAAAAAGTTTTCTTTCACATTTCACATCTCAGCTCAGTTGAAATTCATACTTTTGGTAATAATATGACATAGGGATCTAATTTACTTTTCTTTTTTCTATACAGATAACCAATAACCTAATCATCATTTGTTGAAAAGTCCACTTTCTCCTTTGATTCACAGGGCAAGTAGCTAGTTTCCACATATGTATTTCTGAACTTTTGATTTTGTTCCAATGATTTATTAGTCATACTGTGTTGACAGCACATTGTCTTAATTAATATAGTTTTATAAGCCTTGATATCTGATAAAGTAGCGTAGTCATTAGTAATTTTGCCAAATATTTCTGGTTCTTCCCTCTCCCCAGGATTCTGATAGGATCACACTTCCTGGCCCTTTTAGGATTCACTGGAGCCGTATGATTAGTTCGAGTCTGTGATCTCTGAGCAGAAGAGATATGCTGAACATTCAACTGCCTGTGCAAAAACCTCCAGAGCTCTTTTTCCCTCTGCCTTGGCCAATAGTCAACTTGGCACCTGCATTCCTGAGTGATTATAATCAGTAGGGTTTCCAACTAAACTGCAGTGGACAAGTAATGGGAATGAAAAATAAACCTTTTGTATATTTATCACTGAGATTTTAGTTTGCTACCAAAACATAACTTAGTCTACTCTGATACACAAGGCAAGTCATTCATTTTGTTATTATCCTTCAAGAATGTTCTGTCTTGGGGGCGCCTGGATGGCTCAGCTGGTTCAGCATCCGACTCGGTTTCAGCTCAGGTCATGATCTCAGGATCGTGAGATCAAGCCCCATGTGGGGCTCTGCACTGAGCATGGAGCCTGCTTAAGATTCTCTCTCTCTCTCTCTCTCTCTCTCTCTCTCTCTCCAATTAAAAAAAGAATGTCATATCTATTCTTCCCTGTTTGTCATAAGAATTTCAGAATCAAATTTTCTAAACTTCCAGGACAAACTTGCTGGTCAGAATATACATTAGTATCACCACATTGGAAAACATACGGAAATACTGGAAAACAGTTGGTATTATAAAATTAAAAAAAAAAAAAACTGAAGATATACATATCCTATGATTCTAGTAATTTCATTCCTGGGCAAATATGCAAGAGAAATATGTATGCATATGTAAAATATAAATAAGAATGTTCTTGGCAATATTGCTCATTAAAAATTAAAAACTGTAAATAATCCAAATGACTACCAGCTATAGAATAGATAAACAAACTGGCTTATTTACACAATGAAATACCATATGATAATGAAGATGAACAAAGTCAACCTGCACATAACAATATGATGATCTTATTAACATACTGCTGCACTAAAGAAGACATACACGCACACACACACACACCCACACAGATTCATTTAGAATGATTCCAATTACAATAAATTTCAAAAACAGGTAAATTTTAAATTCAATTGTTTAAGAATAGATACATAGGCAGTAAACTATCAGGTAAAACAAGAAAGTGATTATCACAAACATTAGAAAACTGGCTACCCCTGGGAGAAAGGAGGAGACGTGATTGAGAAAGAAGGGAGGATTCAAATGTCTATAGTACAGGCAGTATTCTATTTTCACCTAAAGAGTTGTTAAAGGATGGTCACTTTGTGATTATTCATTATACTGGGTCTTTGTGAGGATTTTATATAAATGTCATATATTTTTTGTTAGATTTATTCATATCACTTTATATACTGTATTACTATTTAAAAGTTTCTTTTAAATTGCATTTTCTATTAGTTGCTCGTATATTAAAATGCAATTGAATGTTATGCCTTGATCTTACAGGCAACAACCTGCTAAATTCTTATTGGTTCTATTGATATCTCAGTAGATGCTTTGGGATTTTTTTTAACAGCCAATCATATCATCTGCAAATAATGATAACTTTGTTTCTTCCTTCCTAATCTTTATCTTTCCTTTTGTCTTATTATGCTGACTAGAACTAGTTCAATGATGAATCAAATTATTTCATATTCTATACAAATATTTTTAAAGTAGCGAACAAAAAAGAGACATTCCAGGTGCTGATGATCCATCCCAGATTTACTCTTCTACTCAGCATCCCTTCTCTTCTCTTGGAAAATAAAGCCCTCTGGCACAAAAACAGACACATAGACCAGTGGAATAGAATAGAAACCCCAGAACTAGAACCACAAACGTATGGCCAACTAATCTTTGACAAAGCAGGAAAGAACATCCAATGGAAAAAAGACAGTCTCTTTAACAAATGGTGCTGGGAGAACTGGACAGCAACATGCAGAAGGTTGAAACTAGACCACTTTCTCACACCATTCACAAAAATAAACTCAACATGGATAAAGGACCTGAATGTGAGACAGGAAACCATCAAAACCCTAGAGGAGAAAGCAGGAAAAGACCTCTCTGACCTCAGCCGTAGCAATCTCTTACTCGACACATCCCCAAAGGCAAGGGAATTAAAAGCAAAAATGAATTACTGGGACCTTATGAAGATAAAAAGCTTCTGCACAGCAAAGGAAACAACCAACAAAACTAAAAGGCAACCAACGGAATGGGAAAAGATATTTGCAAATGACATATTGGACAAAGGGCTAGTATCCAAAATCTATAAAGCGCTCACCAAACTCCACACCCAAAAAACAAATAACCCAGTGAGGAAATGGGCAGAAAACATGAATAGACACTTCTCTAAAGAAGACATCCGGATGGCCAACAGGCACATGAAAAGATGCTCAACGTCGCTCCTTATCAGGGAAATACAAATCAAAACCACACTCAGGTATCACCTCACGCCAGTCAGAGTGGCCAAAATGAACAAATCAGGAGACTATAGATGCTGGAGACGATGTGGAGAAACGGGAACCCTCTTGCACTGTTGGTGGGAATGCAAATTGGTGCAGCCGCTCTGGAAAACAGTGTGGAGGTTCCTCAGAAAATTAAAAATAGACCTACCCTATGACCCAGCAATAGCACTGCTAGCAATTTACCCAAGGGATACAGGAGTACTGATGCATAGGGGCACTTGTACCCCAATGTTTATAGCAGCACTCTCAACAATAGCCAAATTGTGGAAAGAGCCTAAATGTCCATCAACTGATGAATGGATAAAGAAATTGTGGTTTATATACACAATGGAGTACTACGTGGCAATGAGAAAGAATGAAATATGGCCCTTTGTAGCAACGTGGATGGAACTGGAGAGTGTGATGCTAAGTGAAATAAGCCATACAGAGAAAGACAGATACCATATGGTTTTATTCTTATGTGGATCCTGAGAAACTCAACAGAAACCCATGGGGGAGGGGAAGGAAAAAAAAAAAAAGAGGTTAGAGTGGGAGAGAGCCAAAGCATAAGAGACTGTTAAAAACTGAGAACAAACTGAGGGTTGACGTGGGGTGGGAGGGAGGGGAGGGTGGGTGATGGATATTGAGAAGAACACCTTTTGGGATGAGCACTGGGTGTTGTATGGAAACCAATTTGACAATAAATTTCATATATTGAAAAAAAAAAAAAGAAGAAAAGAAAGCCCTCCAGGCTGGACGAAGAAATATGGTTATTCTAACAATTTAAATTTCTCAGCTATTAGAATGAAGTTCAGCTCATCCATATTGTCAAATTAATCCATCTCACTATAAGTCTATTTAAAATAAGTTTCAAATGAAGTGTACAATAATTAAAAGAATGCAAACTAGAGCTTCATTATTTAATACTTATATAGCACTGAGGGACTGAAAAGCACTTTGGGGAAAAACATCAAATTTTTAATATACTCCCAAATATAACAAAAGAAGCAGTGAAGAAAAATAAACCTAATGGATAGATGAGACAATGATGTGACGAGGAAAGTAGTAGAACTCCTTGGAGTTACGAAGATCCAAAATAGAGCCTTTGATTCCCTAAGCCCATTCACCTATCTGCCATAAGCAATTGCTTCTCTGAAAGAGTCCCAAGGTACATTCTCAGCCCTCATAAGTTAAAAAATATCTTCCTTTCTGTACTTGGGTATCCAGAAGGTGTCCCATAAAGTCTCTGGTTTTCTCCATCTTTTTTGGCTTATATAGTGATTCTAATTTATATTCTATTACCCATTTGTGCTTCTGGAAACTGAAATACAAGACTGTGACAATCAGTTCATTAGAGTCCCCTCTGGGTCAATGAAGAGGATGGTACAGTTCTAAACAAAGGCATGTGAGGGGGTCTATCATCCCTTCCTGGTACAGATGAGTGTTTCCAGTTTCAGGAGATTCTTCTACCAGGGATTTCTCCAGGATTCAAATTTCTCTAGCAAATATCTTACTTTGGCTTTTTAGTTTTTAAATGTCATGAACCAGACTTCTCTTCGATTTGCTAGCCAAAGGGCTATATATTTCTGGTTCATTTAAAATTAGAGACTGGGTCACCTGGGTGGCTCAGTCAGTTAAGCATCCGACTTTTGATGTCGGCTTAGGTCATGATCTCATGATTGTGAGATCAAACCCCACGTCAGGCTCTGCACCAGGTGTGGAACCTACTTAAGATTCTCTCTCTCCCTCTGCCCCTCCTCTACCCCTGCTCACACTCTGTCTCAAAAATAAATAAATAAAAATAATAAAAATTTTAAAAATAAAATTAGATACTTAATGTCAGTGTACCCTTCAGAAAATCAAGCCAAATTCCCTTGTGGATGGACTTCTGTCTGAATGGGCATAGTCAGAAATGTTACAACTTGTAAAAGATTTGCTTTTATTAAAATTCATATTTAAACTCCCCAATTAATCAATAATACATATTTTGCTAAAAGTTCCAATGCTTCCAAGGGGAAGAGAAAAAAGATGTTTGTGACCCAAGTGGTAAAACGTTCAGAAGACTCAGTCATCTCTTTCTAAAGATATGTGCCCATCATGGACTTAAAATTCCAAAGTGATGCTGCTCAAAAAACGTCTTAAATCAGTTGTTGCAAATAACCAATACAACTGGGAAATTCTCCTGGATTTTTTGTTACAGTTCTTACTCCAAGATGTAAAAGCAACTAAATCAAACATATGATCACAACCAAGCATCCCTGTGACAAACCAAGAACTCAGACTTCTTGAAACTGAAAAATGACTCTGGATGTTTATCAGAACTCACACAGACTTGCCTAGCCATAAATAATCCATTGTACATACAAACCAAGAAAACACAGAGAAGCTACATATTGGAAAATCAGATAAAGTATAGAAAATGGACCTTTTATACAACCTAGTTCTTCCTCTATAGTAGCATACCTAAAATCTCTGAGTCAGAAATCTCTCACTTTCTGCTATTTTCTTTGTCTCTAAATGAATCCTCAGGTTTCATTTTATTCAGAAATGAAAAACTTGGGAGTCAGATGATGGGGTCAAGAACAGGTATAATGAATCTATTAAATGTGGTAATGGGAAACATTTAGGGAATGGGAAAATTTTAGTACTGGCTTTTCTCAATAGGAAGAGTTTGTTGTTAAATTTAGCTTTAACAAACAATAGCTAATTCCACTAAAAACACTTGGTTGTTTATTCTTTCAAAATAAAAATTTAGAATTAGCTCTTCAGGTAAATACTCCAAGTCTAAGCACATCTCTGTAGTATCCTATCACATTAAATAGAGTTGTATGGGCAAGAAAGTTCAGAAAAACAGACTACCTAAGCCAGGTAACAATTCTCTGAAGCAAGCAAAACTGATCACATCATCTTTCGCACTAAGCCACAAGCAAATAATTCAGTAAGAAATTCTTTAGCATCCCCTGATTAAATTGCCTCAATATTGATCATCTGGCAGCCTAATGGTAGTGAGAAGAAACAGATTTGAAGAACTTACCTTCAGAGCACAAAAGATGCAGGAATCTCCCATGCACTTGTGAGTGGTAAGCTGCCTAAAGCTACGTCGGAAGATGTCCAAGTGCCATAAAACCTGTCAATAAAAAAGGGGAAATACTTCAGTACTTTATAAGAAGACTCCATTTGATCTTAAATTCAAGAATTCAAGCAAACATAGGTAATGACTTCTGAATATATCTTTATTCCCAAGAGAAAACTCATTCTAGTATATTAAAACAAATGCCAAAAAGGGTGAGTTAGCTAACACAAGGGACAGAAGACTATATTCTGAAAAATACATTACTTTGAAAATGAAGGTCACACAGACAAAATAATGTATAATATACATCAAATGTGATCTTGAAGGGGAAATTTATGGGCTAAAAGCTGCAGAATAAGGGTTTACTTTAATTGTCCACACAAGAAACAATTTTTTTTTTTTTGGAACAAACTTGCTTTTTGAAGTATAGTTGATACATGTACATTAGTTTCAGGGATACAACATAGTAATTCCACAAGTTTATACGTTATGCTGTGCTCACCAACACAAGTGTAGCTGACATCTGTCATTATACAACACTATCACAATACCACTGACTATATTCCCTATGCTGTGCCTTTTATTCCCAAGATCTTTTTTTTTTTTTTAAGATTTTTTAAAAAGGAATCTCCACACCCAAGGTGGGGCTGACACTTACAAGATCAAGAGTCACATGATCTACAGCCAGCCAGCCAGGTGTCCCTCCTCATGACTTTTTCATTCCATAACTAGAAGCCTGTATCTCCCACTCCCCTTCACCCATTTGCCCATCCCCCTCATCACCCTCCCCTCTGACAACCACCAGTTTGTTCTCTATATTTATAGGTCTGATTCTGCTTTTTGTTTGTTTATTCATTTGTTTTGTTTTTTAGATCCCACATATAAGTGAAATCATATGGTATTTGAAACCTTATTTAGAAGCTTGAATTATAGTGTGGAATTTTGTCTTTGTTGGATTTCTCAATTTTTGGACCTTTCTGAGAGATGTGTGTTCCTCATGTCAACAGATTAAAAAAATGGTAATATCAACAGTGATAAATCATGTTCATAGTATGTAACCTAAATATGATATGATGAGAATGGCACTTTATTTTTATGGTCTTCTTCTCAAAATCCTATAACCCCAGTCTCACAATGAGAAAAATATCAAACAAATTCCAATAGTGGGACATCCAACAAAATACTTGATTAGTACTACTCCTCAAAACTATCAAGATCATCAAAAACAAGGAAATTTTGTGAAAGAGAGCCAAGAAAAGCCTAAGGAGACATGACAAGCAAATGTAACCGTGGTATCCTGGATGGGATCCTGGAACAGAAGAAGATGCTAAGCAAAAACTAAGGAAATTTGAATAAACTATGGACTTTAATTAAAAGATAAATGATGTAATATATAGCCTAATGCCTTAGGATGTTCCTCTTGCTTGGGTAACATTTTTTAATTAAGTTTATTTATTTATTTTGAGAGAGGGAGAGAGCATGCACACAAACAGGTGAGGAACAGAGAGGAGAGACAGAATCCCAAGCAGGCTCTGCACCATCAGTGCACAGCCCAATGTGGGGCTCGAATACACGAACCATGAGATAATGGATCAGAGCCGAGATCAAGAGTCTGACACTTAACCGACTGCGCCACCCAGGCACCTCTTGCTTGGGAAACATTTAAATGGCATCATATATGAAAAGGCACTATGCCTCCGGAGGCCCATACAAAGCACAGCTCTGGAGTTTCTCCTTACTTATGTGTCTTCAAGGTACATATTCCAAAAGTTCTTGGAAATACACTATACTCCCAAATAAGTAACACCTTTTCATAATAAACACAGTGGGTTCAACACATCTGTGGCCAACATAGCATTCATATCAAAAGTCAGAATATTAGTTCATAGAAACAATTATTTTCAACTTGTAACGTGATTATAACAGGCACTCCAAAACCATCAATGACACAATCTTTAAGTACATAGAAGTGTGTGTGAGTATGTGTGTGTGTGTGTGTGTGTGTGTGTGTGTGTGCCAGTATGTGTCCATATGGTGCTGGAAATTACAACAGAAAGCCATAAATATTATTGTTTTAATACAGATAGAACATACAGAACGAAACAGAATTATAAAAACAGGACGATGGCCAGAAAGGAGGTAAACACACACACACACACACACACACACACACACACACACACCTATATCAATACCTTTTTTTGCCTGCTTCTAAATTTAAAAAGTATTATTAGTTTATGCAATGTCACTCAAAAACCCATATGCATCATCTGGGGAAAAAAAAACCGAACCAACCCCACCCAACTGCATGAAATTTACAGTAGCAATTAGGGAATATAGTTAAACTCTTTCTCTAGGCTTGACAGCATAGAATTTTTTAATGTTTTCAAATAAAAATTTGAAAACAGAGAGAGAATATGAAACTTTATTACATAAATAAGCTTAGCAAAATTCTTATATTATAAATGAGTAAACTGAAATACTATTACCTGTACAAGGTCACAGAGCTAGTGTACAGACAAACTAAAACTAGAATCCAAGTTTTCTAATTCATAAGTCTAGTACTTTTTATTTTTGTTTTTTTAAGTATTTACTTTTGAGAGTGTGTGAGTGGAGGGTTGGGGGGGACAGAGGATCCTAACCAGGCTCTGCACTGACAGCAGCAGGCCCAATGTGTGGCTCGAACTCATGAACTGTGAGATCATGACCTGAGCCAAAGTCGGATGCTCAACTGACTGAGCCACCCAGGCACCCCAGTCCAGTACTTTTCATTCCAAATACATTGTCTTGGTTTTTCTTCTATCATAGCAAGATATTTTCTCATTATATCTGAAGCATAAAACTAATATTTAACCAAGTTAATTATCCTGGATGGCAAATTCAATTTACTTTTACTCTGAGAAGCAGAAAAGAAGGGAAAGTAATTACTTGAAAGTTAGGCCAAAAGGAATGAACTTAACATTCTATGGGCCTGACAAGGCAAAGCAGACAGACAGGAAGCTCTGGGATTCTGAGATCACTAGTATGGTAAGCAACACCAAAAGGGAAAATCTGCAGTAGATAATCACACCTTAGGGGAATTTACTTTCCACTAGCTCTGTTTAAGCATATCTGTCCATACACCAATCATGAGCTACTACAAAAGAGCTCAGAGGAAGGGGATGAAGAAATGGACAAAGACTGGACTCCATTCAGTGTATGCTAAGAGCCTATATATTATAAGACAAAAGTAATGTACCTGAAAGGTCTTTGACTTGTGGAAAGAACTTTGCTTTCTTTTCTAGAGAAAAGCAAGTACGGTGATAAGACATCTTTGTCTCAAAAGAAAAAAAAAAAAAAAAGCAAGAAAAAATCAATAATCACGTATTAAGATCATTTAGTTCACGTACTTTCTTTCTCCTTCAGGCAAGTAAGTAGTAGTAGTTACACTTATTATTTCTATTATCATTATTAATCCCTTTTTCATATAAATGAGGTAATTGAGGTTCAGAGATTAAGTGACTTGCCTAAAATCACACAGATAAACTTAGAAATGATCTCAGGCTGTTGACCTCAAACAAAGACCATCAAGGATTATATTTAGAAGAGCTATTGGAAGCACAGCATTTGCAACTAAAAAGTCAAAGTTCACCAAAAAGAAAGAAATTACCCTTACCTGCAGGGCACTGTTGAGGAAGCAGCTGTTTTGTCCTGGCTCATTGCTGAGACCTTTGCTGGGGGCTATGGAGGTTGAGCTTCGAGGTGTAAACATGCCTTGGACACTACCACGGCCCCCTGAAAAATAATTTCTTTTCCAAGACATTATTGTTCACAATTAGCTTGAAAACTTAGAGAAGATTTTGTATTTTTGGGGAAAGAGCTTCTGTCTGCTGAAGTCCTGATTTGTGAAAGATAATCCAGAATTCAATGAATCTGTGTTGAAATATTTTGAGTTTACAACCTTCCAAACATCATCTATGTAGCTCAAGGAACTCAGGTATCCTCTTAGATCCACATGACAGAGCCGTCCCCCATTTGCTCCAAACAATGCCCAAAATTTAACATGGCACAGTACAAACACAAACAGAGAAATCCTTAGGTATTGCGTCCTTCTATTTCTCTTGAATTGCCTCCATAAAATCGTGGTGAAGTGCCTGCAGTCCTCAACTCCAACAGAATCCAGGATCAGGGTAGGATGTATTCTTAGGCTTGTTGATGATGCTTCTTGTGGATCGAAGATTCTTTCCAACTGGAAGGAGAAGCAGACAGATAAGCAAGAATCCAATGCAACCCTCCTCGCCTTCTATTGCCTTTTCCCATCATCGTCTGAAGTAAAAACTCAAGTTCTAAACAACTGACATAGATTCCACAAAGGTAAGAAATTTTGTTTGAATTATATGGAGTTTTTGTTCTTATTGCTGCTGCTCTTTTTTTAATATGCCCCAAACAGCTTCCATCGTTCCATCTAGAACTTCAGAAAGTCTCTTCTCTTCCTCTGTGACTAGAATAGCCAGCTGTGCCAGAGAGCTTTAACAAAAAGAAAAAAAAAAAAAAAACTAAAAGCTTGCGTCACTTAATGACTCTCCTGGCTTTGTGCTGTTCTGCCAAGATCAACGTTGCCTCACCTCTCACTATAAACTTGAAACCTTGGCAAACAATGACAAAAACAAACAAAAAATGCAAAAAAAAAAAACAAAAAAACAAAACCTCAACAACAATAAAAAGGAGAAACGCTCAAACCAAAGAGGAAAAAAAAAAAGGTGTGAGTAGTTTTTCTTTCAGAGGAAATTTCTCTGAAAATTTCTAGAAGACAGCTGATCAGGGCAAAACGAACACCAAATACAGTTTCCAAAATCAAGCTAACAAAAATATTACCAGGTAAACATACACCAAATTAAGAATTGGGACAGTTTCTGTTAGATATTTTGAGTAAAGAAATTTTTAGAGGTGTTTTACATGTTCATGGCTATGAAAGCCTATTTAAAGATGGGAAGGCCAAGTTATCACTCTGGGCTCTGTTCTGAGGAAATGTCCCATCTCAGAGAAATATTCATGGCAAGTAAACCATATGCCCTTAATATCATGTCCAGGAGAACTAAATCTTCTCCTGCCCTGTTTGTTTGTATGTTTCATTTTTGCCAGAGGATCAGAGAGATAATTTGGGTTACAAATAACTTAATCC
Source organism: Acinonyx jubatus (assembly GCF_027475565.1). Lineage (NCBI taxonomy): Eukaryota > Metazoa > Chordata > Mammalia > Carnivora > Felidae > Acinonyx > Acinonyx jubatus. Next base: position 33,094,394 of record NC_069393.1, read on the forward strand.
TCAGATTATATCTGAGGCACTCACAATCACAGGCAATCCACTGACCAACATTACTTTTCAACTAATTAAAATTCCAGTGAGGCAACAGGGAAGAAATACCAAAGCAAACACCTTTACTAGAAGGAAATCTTCTAATCTCCAGCTTTAAGCTTTCATATAAGGCTGCCATGTCCACATAAGTAAAAAATTAAGAATGTTGAGTGTTAAATTTGGTTTCTAACAGTTCCCCAAGCTTCTCCCTTCCTTACTTCCTATCATCATATGGATCACCTAAAAAAGCAAAAATGCTAAAACATCTTAATCATTCTCTAAGAAATCATCTACCATTATCCACAGTGTGTCCAGTGGAAAAACTGAGGCACAGGAACATTAAATGGTTGCATAAGACTGTTCTTTCCCTTCTCTAAATTCCCAGACTATTTATAATCTACATGTCACAATTAAAGTATTTGACTATACACTGTAGAGTCATATTATCCTCTATTTGTTTTTATTACTCTCTATTTGTTTTATATGGTATCAGTCATATATCCTGAATGACTGTATGAAATGAAATACTAACTAGTGTCAGACAACTGCTAAACACTATACTTACATTCTTTATTTATTCTTTACCTATTATGTAGGTGTTAATAGTTCCCACTTTACAGAAGAGTAGAGTGAGACTTAAAGACATTAACTTGCTCAAATCAAACTGGTAAGTGGCAGAACTAGAATTTTTCGACTATTAAACTGTGACTTAATTATGTATTTTATCATACTATTCCAAAAGTTCCTACCACAGTGCTGGTCATAAGGAGGAACTCAATAAATACTCCCTGATGACTAGCATGGCACCAAGAAGGATTCCATGTCTCCCATACAGACTAAAAGACCCTCAACTCTCTATACACACCCTCATACACACCCCATTCGAAGCTACTAAGCAACTTCCAACAAGACATGCAGCATTCCTTCAGCTCAACTGCTGCAAAGGAATGACATACCAAGCCTCCACTTTGCTCACAGCCAAAAGGACTTGGCAGACAGGTGGGGTTTCCACTATCTGCATTAGACACTTACTGAAACTCAGCCTGCCCTATGATACACACCCTTGAGTTCAGGCAGCAAAGAGGAAAAAAAAAGCAGTCACAGAAAAAAAGATTCTCAGGCTCTGAATGGCAGCATTATGTAGGGTAAGGCAATAAGCCCTCACACTTGCGTTAGGTGTGTCAGAAATTAGAGGTGAGAGCCAGAAAAAATAAGGCCAAAGGAGGCAATAACAAATGATCCAAAGAAATACTGATGACAAAATATTTCACTTAAATTGTAGGTCCAGCACCAAACCACACAATCTTTCTACTATACCATCTACTATAGATATATAAGAAAGTCAATTAAGAGTTATACCCACATCTAACAACCTATTTTTATTTTTTTAATGTTTGTTTATTTATTTTGAGAGACACAGAGACAGCTCACATGCACGAGCGAGGAAGGGACAAAGAAAGAGGGAGAGAGAATCCCAAGCAGGCTCTGCCCTGTCAGTGCAGAGCCCTACGCTGGGCTTGATCTCAGGAACCACAAGGTAATGATCTGAGCCAACCAAAAGCAAGAGCTGGAGGCTTAATGATTGTGACACCCAGGCACCCCAAACAACCTATTTTTAAAAAGAACAGAACTTTAAGGCACCTGGTGGTTCAGTCAGTTAAGCACCCGACTTCAGCTCAGGTCACGATCTTGCAGTTCGTGAGTTCGAGCCCCACATCAGGCTCTCTGGTATCAGTATGGATCCCACTTCAGATCCTCTGTTCCCCTCTCTCTCTGCCTCTCCTGCACTTACTCTCTCACTCTCTCTCAAAAAATAAAATAAACCTTTAAAAATAAATAAATAAATAAATAAATAAGTAAATAAAAGAACATCTTAGGTAATAAATATTCAAGTATTTAGAGGTAAAAGATCATAATATCTGCAACGTACTCTGAAATGGTTCAGAAGGGAAAAATATACGTGTGTGTGTATTTTATATATATATACATGTGTGTGTGTATATGTAAATACAAAGAGAAAGGGAAAATGGTACAATAAATATAGCAATAATGTTAACAACCGGTAAATGTGACTGAAAGGGATATGGGGATTCTTTGTACCATTTCTTATAACTCCTCTATAAGTTTCAAATCATTTTTTTTAAGTTTTTATTTATTTTTGAGACAGAGAGAGACAGAGCATGAATGGGGGAGGGGCAGAGAGAGAGGAAGACACAGAATCGGAAGCAGGCTCCAGGGTCTGAGCCATCAGCCCAGAGCCCGACATGGGGCTTGAACTCACAGACCGCGAAATCGTGACCTGAGCTGAAGTCGGACGCTTAACCAACTGAGCCACCCAGGCACCCCTCAAATCATTTTTTTTAAGTTGAAAGAGAATTAATATCAGCAAAAAAAAAAAAAAAAGAATTTAAAATTATGTAGAAATTACCTTGTAATGTATGCAGTATTCGTGATTCAATGAAAAAATGACGAAAATCATTAAGCTAGTAGATAATAACCATGCCAGGTGATATTAAGCAATCCCAAACTAAAATTTAAAAAAAGAAAAAGGAGAAGAGAAAGATAAATGCAAAAAAGCCTGATATGATGCTAAAATAAAAGTATTAGATATGAGGGAAAAATAGAATAAAGTTCCAATACTACATCTATGAAAAAGAAAACTCAACATACAGTACAATGCCTAGTTGTTATAAGAGCAAGCGATGTAATTATGATATACAAACAGGAGCAGAACCAGACTTGGAGTTAGAGGACATGGGTTCGACTTCCATATTTTTACTATTTTGGGTAATCCTGAACTATTTAAGTGTCCTGAACTTTGTTTTCTGGGTCTGTTAAAATGATGGCAGAATACCTATTTTACACAGTGGTTGAGATTTAATGTAATAGGCATGCCAAAGTACTAGCAAGTTTTCAAAACAAAGAATGAATAATGAGTTCCACTACAATGAGTGAACTGCGATGTCTGAAAGTGTAAGTGTAAATTTTGGTTTGGGGACTTCAGGATACTAGAAAGCTGTAAGCCACCAGGAAGAAGTCTTCTAATTGTATAAAAAGAACAATAACCCTCATACAGGACAAATGATATGTTAGCACAATTTAACTATGTGCTTGGAGAAACAGTTGAATTTTACAATTACTTTTAAAATACAAAGTTTAACTTTCTATTTGTAAAAAGCCAAACAGTTGAGCCTATTACAAGGAACAGAGCAACATTTTAAAAGGTCTACAAAGAATGACCATGTCCAACTGATCAATGATTCAAAATGGAAAAACCATGAAGAGTATCTCAGTTTCTAATGAAGGAAGAGTAGCCCCATTACAAGTGATTAATACCAAAAATAACCCAAATATTAGGAAGTCAAACTGCACTACAATGAGATATCCAAAGAGTTAACCAGGAAAGTTGCTCCCATTTCTAGTTTCTTTTACTCTATACAGCAGTTTACTTGTAATTTACTTAAGAAAACTATATTTGCACTGATAAATCAACAAGAAATTACCTCAATCCCTCGGTATGCTCCATATGTCAATAATTCTTAACTATATAGTATCTTGCTAGTTATTATAAGAATTAAAACTAGTTAATTCAGGGGCGCCTGCATGACTCAGCCGGTTAAGCATCCAACTTTGGCTCAGGTCATGATCTCATGGTTCATGGGTTTGAGCCCCACACCAGGCTTGCTGCTGCCAGCACTGAGTCTACTTCAGATCCTCTGTCCACCCCCCTCCACCCTTCCTCCCCTGAAAAAATAAATAAACATTTTTAAAAAATTAGTTAATTCATGCAAACTGCTAATCCAATGTCCAGCATATAGTAATTACCCTATAAATGATTGTTACTATTACCTTTCAAACATTTCCTCCTTGTAAGTTCTTTTCCCTTTAAAGATAACCTCATACAGATATCCTATATTCTTTAAAAAGAAAAATAAAAACAGCAACAACAAAGACCACCTCAAAATTATTAACTCCTATGCCTACTGTCCTAAATTTTTTTGTACCTTCCACTACTAAATGTCTCCACAATTAATAACTTACAACTGCTACCTCTTCATGCTCACTATCAACCTCTTCAGGACACGGTGCTAATCTTGACTCCACCACCACAACTTTCCTTCATGGAACATCGCTATCTAAAGAAGTCTCCTAATTGCAAAACCTACTGGCTTTTTCCACAGGCCTCATTCTTCTTTTTTGCAGCACCTAACACTGGCTGCCTTGAGGCTACATAATCCTGGATTCATTGGGTGAATTAATAAGAAAATGAGAGAATGAATAAAATGGAATAACAAACCAGAACACTGGTTCCTCCTACTGACAGTTCACTTTTCCTCTCCTTTGTTACATTCTTAAAAGAATACATTCCTTAAAGTTTAAATCAGAAGTTCTTGCTCATCTCTACAATTCCACCAATGGTATTCTCATCCTCCTCTGTCAGAACTTCAACCATCACTTCTGGTCTGACAGACAAATCACAAATCGCATGAACTCTAAAACCAAATCACCAAATACTTGCACATTGTCACACTTTTGTAAGTTCAATATGTCCAAATCAGAAACCACCTCCTGACGTGCCTGGGTGGTTCAGCTGGTTAAGTGTCCACTTTCGGATCAGGTCATGATATTGTGGTCAGTGGGTTTGAGCCCCGCATCGGGCTCTGTGCTGACAGCTCAGAGTCTGGAGCCTGCTTTGGATTCTGTGTCTTCCTCTCTCTGTCCCTCCCCCACTTGTGCTCTGTCTCTCTTGCTCTCAAAAATAAACATAAAAAAATTTAAAAAAAAAAGACACCACCTCCTTTGCCCCCAAATATAGTGCCTCCTCTCTGATTTTTTTTTTTTTTTAACTAATGGCATTTCCAATTACCCAGGCTGAAAACCTCTGTAGTCTTGGACTCCTTCCTATCCATCCCCTACTTCCTTATCCATGTCACAAAGTCTTATCAATTCTCCCCTCAAAAACCTCTTTATTGATTCTTCTTTTTCACTTCCACTGTCATCATCCCAGTTTATACCACAATTACTTCCCATTTAGATTATTATAATAGATTACCTCTTGCTGGCCTCCTATCTCTTGCCATTCCAATTCACTTATATAATTACTTTTTTAAAAAATTAATATTTCTCTTTAATATGCCTCATTAGTTATTTTTGTGCATTTTACACAAAAAGGTAAAAAGCTTGAATTATGCCTTAGCAGAAGAGCGAGGTAGGATCACTCTCACCTTTTTCAAGTCCCAAGCAAGGCAAAGATGTCTACTCTTACCACTCCTATTCAACATCATACTGGAGGTCACAGCCTATGCAACAAGGCAAGAAAAAGAAATAAAAAATAGAGAGATTGGGATGGAAGAAATAAAACTGTCCTTATTCACAAACAACATGATGTTCTTTTACATTTAAAAGTCCCAAGGAATCTAAAAAAAAAACAAAACAAAATTCTGAGAACTAATATGTGGGGTAAGTCATAGAACACAAAGTCAGTACAAAAAAACCGCTGATTAACTATACTTCTATATACTAGCAGTAAACAACTAAAATTGAAATTTTTTACAGTGCCATTTATAATAACACCACAAAATATAAAATAATTAGGCAAGAACAAAACATATGTAAGACCTATGTAGTGAAAACTATGAAACACTGGTGAAAGAAATCAAAGATGATCTAAACGTAGAAAGGTATGCCATGTTCATAAATTGAACAATTTTAAGATGTCAGTTCACTCCAAATTGATTCATAGATTCAATGTAATTTCAAATAAAAATCTTAGCAGGATTTCTTTTTGTAGAAATTGACTAGCTGATTGTAAAAGTTATATGAAAAGGCAAAGGAATTAGAACAGCCAAATTAATTTTGAAACAGAAGAACAAAGTTGTAGAGCTCAATAGTCAACACCATACAATACTGGTGAAAGAATAGACAGATCAATGGAACAGAACAGTGGCCAAAACAGGCCTACATATACGTGGTCAACTAATTTTTAATAAAAGTGGAAAGGCAACTCAATGAAGAAAGGATAGTCTTTTCAACAAATGATATTGGAATAACTGAACAACATGCAAAAAAGTGAACCTTAACCCACACTTTATATCTTACACAAAAATAACTCAAATTGGATCATAGTTCTAAATGGAAAACTTAAAACTATAAAAATTCTAGAAGACAAAATTTTGTGACCTTTGGTTAAGCAAAGATTCCTTAGATGTAACAAAAAAGCACAGTCCATTAAAAAAAAAATTAAAGAATTCAACTTTACCATAATTAAGAACTTTTATTCTTTAAAAGACACTGTTAAGAGAATAAAAAGGCAAGGCAAAGATTGGAAGAAAATATTTTCAAATCACATAATGGATAAGTGACTTGTATCTAAAATATATACAGAATCCTCTAAACTCATTGATAAGAAAAATTACCCAATTTTCTTAAATGGGCAAAAGATTTTAACAGATCCTTCACTAAAGGAGATACACAGATAGCAAACATATAAAAAGATATTAAATATAAGTAGTAATTAGGAAATGGAAATTAAAACCACACTATGTGCTTATTAAAATAGCTAAAAACAAAATCATAAATATTTAAACCGTGCTAAAAAATATTTAAAACTGGATGATAACAAGTGCTCATGAGGGAATGCCTGGGTGACCCAGTCGGTTAAGCGCTCAACTCTTGGCTTCAGCTCAGGTCATGATCTCACAGTTTTGCAAGTTTGAGCCCTGTGTCGGGTTCTGCACTGGCAGTGTGGAGCCCTCTTGGGATTTTCTCTCTCCCTCTCTCTCTGCCCCTGCCACTTGTGCTGTCTCTGTCTCTCTCAAAATAAATAAATAAACTTAAAAAAAAAAGTACTAATGGGGAAGAATAGAGCAACTGGAACTCTCCAAAACTGCTGATGAAAATGAAACATGACACAGTTAGCAATTATAAGTAAAGTTAAATATACTTTTACCATATGACCTAGCAATCCCACTCCTAGGTATTTTACCCAAAAGAAATGAAAGCTTATGCTCACATAAAAACCTGTATACAAGTATTTATAGTGGCTTTACACATAATCATGAAAAATTGGAAACAACCCAAAACTTCTTCAACTGGTAAATGGTACATCCATACAATAGACTCAAAAATAAAATGTAAAGAACACTGTCATACACAAAAGCACTGATGAATTTCAAATGTACTATGCTAAGTGAAAGAAGTCAGACTCAAAAGCTATATACTACATGATTTCACTTATATGACATTCTAGAAATGTCAAAATTAAAAGTCAGAATAGATCAGTGGTTGCTAGGAGTTGGGAGTAAGGGTAGAGGTTGATTACAAAGGAGCAGTACCAGGGTGATGAAACTGTTCTGTATCTTGACTGTGGTGGCATCTCTATAATGCATTTCGCAAAATTCAGAACTCTATACCAAAAAGATTTTGGTATTTTTATGTAAATTTTGGTAATTTAATGTAAATTACCAAAGATTTTTAAATTGCTTTTAAAAAGCATATTCTGAAGTGTAAATTAAAAAGTTTCCCAAAAAAATCCCTCTTGCAAAATAATATGCAAATTTCTTAGCTTGTTTCTTAATAACACAATCTGACTTTAATTTACCTTTTAAATTTATCTCCTTTTATTTCCCTATATGAAACCTTCTTCCCAAAGTGTTCTTCCATTTCTGTGACCTTAACTCTGTTTTACCTACTTGGGATATTAAATATTCTTCTTCCCCTCTTTATGTAGTCCAGCCTCTTTGTAAAAACCGTAGAAAACCTTCCTTGGCCACCTCAAGCCTGAAGAGATCACCCCCATTTCTTAATTCCTAAATAAGTGTTCTATAATTTTGAGAACAATTAATGTTTCTATTATACCAATGTTTCTAGGGTCCCCTGTTACCCTCCATCTCTAAAGGATGAGCTTTATCCCACCCCATTTGAGAATGGGGAATGGATGGAGGTCAGAAGCCAACTGTGTTATATCTATATATCTGTTATTGTGGGTTACATTATCACAAAATTTTACCAAAGCTTCTTTTACTTGTCATATAAACCATCTTTCTGTTTATAAATTGTGACTCTACCTATACATACAGAAAAAGTATGAACTACATATATATATAAACTTGCCATATAATTCTTTCATCTTATCAAGCAAGATATTTTTTTAATGTTTACTTATTTGTTTTGAGAGAGAGAGAGGGAGGGGTGAGAGGGAGGGGTGAGAGAGAGAGAGAGAGAGAGAGAGAGAGAGAATCCCAAGCAGATTCCAAAAAGAAAAAAAATTGGTGAGCATGTAATATACATTACAAGTGAGCATGACACTTAAGTGTGAGTCTATTCCAAAGAAGGTGTCCACATACAGTTTCAACAGAGAATCTTGCTTAGTTTTTATGTCATTATATGATGATTAAAAATAGCCACCACCTAGAGTCGATGGGGAGGGCAGGGGCGGGTGGGAAATGGGTGATGGGTATTGAGGAGGGCACTTGTTGGGATGAGCACTGGGTGCTGTATGTAAGTGATGTATCATGGGAATCTACTCCTGAAGCTAAGAGCATGCTGTATACTCTGTATGTTAGCTAACTTGACAATAAATTATATTTTAAAAATAAATAAATAAAATAACCACCACCTGGATAATGGCAACTAAGCTGTATGTACAAATTTATTCAAATTTAAATTAAAAATGCTCCCATAGCCTATTACCCAGTACTCCTCTCTGATTGATTTTGCCCCTCACAGTAGCAACCAATGGACTCTCAGCATTCTGCAGAGAACAGTCCTAGACTACAACAAACTGAGAGATAGCAGGCTACCTGGCAGCTATTTATTCCCAAACTCTACAGAAAATATATCATCATCTTTACCCACATTTACTAGTTTCCAGCCAAGTCTTAAAACTATGAAGTAATCAATCAAAGGTGGAAAGAGGAGAAAGAGCACCTAAGAAATTACTGTGTTGCTCTCAACTCTGAATAAGTTATAGTGACCTGTATTATACTATTGCTGAATAGACTCTGAAGAGCCCTAAATAAGTTCTGTTCATAATTTTTTTCCACTAAAGGTATAATTGACAAATAAAATTATAATGTAGTATATAATAGAGTATAAATGTGATTATGTGATATATGTATACACTGTGAAAGGACTCCCATAATCAAGTTAATTTAACACATACTAGAAAGAGAATAGAAAAGATAAAATGAAGAGCTTGATTTTTGAAAAGATAAATAAAACTGACAAATCTTTAGCTACACTAAGAGAGAAGACTCACAAATATACTCAGAAATGAAAGAGGGGCACTTGGGTGGCTCACTAAGCATATGACTCTTGATTTCAGCTCAGGTCATGATCTCAGGGTTCATGGGATTGAGCTCCACCTAGACCTCTGTGCTGACAGGCTGACAGCATGATCCTGCTTGGAATTTTCTCTCTCCCTTTCTGCCCCTCCCCCACTGGCATACATGCACATACTCTCTCTCTCAAATACATAAACTGCCAACAAAAAAAAAGAAGAAGAAGTGAAAGAGGAGCCATTTACAATAACTGAAATCATGAGAATCATAAGAAACTACTGTAAAGACTCTTAACTATAGAGAACTGAGGGTAGGAGGAAAGGTGGGTGGGAATGGGTTAAACAGGTGAGGGGTATTAAGAAGGGCACTTGTGATAAGCACTGGATGTCCCAGGAAACCAATATTACACTGCATGTTAACTAACTGCAATTTAAATAAAACTTTGGAGAAAAAAAACAAAAAAGTTTTTTGTTTTTGTTTTTGTTCTTTTTTGAGAGAGAGAGAAAGGGCAAAAGTGAGTGAGGGGCAGAGGCAGGCAAAGAGAGAGAGAGAGAGAGAGAATCCCAGGAGGGACAAGAGAGAGAAAGAGAGCAGGGCTCACCTGAAGTGAGGCTCATGTATTTTAGTATCCAAAAACTATCAAGAACTGATGGAACTCAACACCCAAAACACAAATAATCCAGTGAAGAAATGGGCAAAAGACATGAATAGATACTTCTCCAAAGAAAACATCCAGAGGGCCAACCAACACATGAAAAAATGCTCAACTTCGCTCATCATCAGGGAAACACAAATCAAAACCACAATGAGATACCACCTCACACCTGTCAGAATGGCTAAAATTAAGAACTCAGGCAACAACAGATGTTGGTGAGGATGCGGAGAAAGAAGATCTCTGATGGGGTGCCTGGGTGGCTCAGTTGGTTAAGCGTCTGACTTCAGCTCACATCATGATCTCATAGTTCATGAGTTCCAGCCCGCATCGGGCTCTGTGCTGACAGCTCAGAGCCTGGAGACTACTTTGGATTTGGTGTCTCCCTCTCTCTCTGCCCATCCCCTGCTCACACTCTGTCTCTCTCTCTCTCTCTCTCTCAAAAATAATAAATAAACATTAAAAAGAAAGATCTCTTTTGCACTGCTGGTGGGCATGCAAACTGGTACAGCCACACTGGAAAACTGTAGGGAGGTTCCTCAAAAAATTAAAAATAGAACTACCCTATGACACAGCAATTATACTACTAGGTATTTATCCAAGGGATACAGGTGTGCTGTTTTGAAGGGGCACATGCACCCCAATGTTTATAGCAGCACTATCAACAACAGCCAAATTATGGAAAGAGCCCAAATGTCCATTGACAGACAAATGGATAAAGAAGATGTGGTATACATATACAATGGAGTATTACTCGGCAATCAAAAAGAATGAAATCTTGCCATTTGCAACTACATGGATGGAACTAGAGGGTATTACTAAGCGAAATTAGTCAGAGAAAGACAAATATATGACTTCACTCATATGAGGACTTTAAGATACAAAACAGATGAACATAAGGGAAGGGAAGCAAAAATAACATAAAAACAGGGAAGGGGAGAAAACATAAGAGACTCTTAAATACAGAGAACAAACAAGGGTTGCTGGAGAGTTTGGGGGGGGGGCGCTAAATGGGTAAGGGGCATTAAGGAATCTACTCCTGAAATCATTATTGCACTATATGCTAACTTAGATGTACATTTAAAAATAATTAATTTTAAAAAAAGAAAAAAGTAGACCTTACCAAAATTAAAATATTTTGTTAATTGTTGATTTGCTAATAAAACAAAAGTATTTTACTTTAATATTTATTAGAACATTACAACTCAAAAAAATAAAATTTTAAAAAAAAAAGCAGGACCCCTGTATTATATGAGCTTCAGGGTCCATAGAATCTGAATCCTATTACAGAAAATGGGCCCCTATAGTATATGTTACTTGAGAAAAAACATAATTCAAAAGCTACTTTAAATTCAGTAATACTGGGGTACCTGGGTGGCTCAGTCAGTTAAGCATCCAACTCTTGATATTGGCTCAGGTCGTGATCTCCCAGTCGTGAGATCAAGCTCCATGCTGGGCTCCTTGCTGGTGTGGAGACTGCTTGGAATTCTCTGTCTCTCTCTCTCTCTCTGCCCCTCCCCAAGTTCATGCACACATGCATGTGCTCTCTCTCAAAATAAACATTTAAAAAATAATAAATTCAGTAATACCAATAAATTTGTATTTTACTAATCAAAGCAACATCTAGTATGTTAGTCATTGTATTTAGTTTATTAGCACTAAATCGGTAAATTATACTGTTGATGTACATTTGGATTTTGGATTCTTGAACCTATTGTGATAATTCCACCGAGGATCCACAGCTGACAAAATAAAAATGACAGGGCTTGGGGCACCTGGGTGATTCAGTCAGTCAAGCCTCCAATTTCAGCTCAGGTCATGATCTCGCAGTTTGTGAGTTCGAGCCGTGCATCGGGCTCTGTGCTGACAGCTCAGAGCCTGAAGCCTGCTTCAGATTCTGTGTCTCCCTCTTTCTCTCTTCCCCTGCTCGCTCACACACTCTCTCACTCACTCTCTCTCCCTCTCTATCTCTCTCTCTCAAAAATAAACAAACATTAAAAAAAAATTTTTTTAGTGACAGCGCTTATTACATTTTATTTTATCTTTAACTTTTTAAAATGTTTGTTTATTTTTGAGAGGCAGAGTGCACACGAGCAGGGGAGAGACAGATAGAGAGGGAGACACACAATCTGAAGCAGGTTCCAGGCTCTGAGCTGTCAGCACAGAGCCAGATGCCAGGCTTGAACTCACCAACCGTGAGATCATGACCTCAGCTGAAGTCGGATATTAACCAACTAAGCCACCCAGGCACCCCAACAGGGCTAATTTAAAAGATCATAGCTCAGGGCACCTGGGTGGCTTAGTTGGTTGAGTGTCAGACTCTTCATTTCAGCTCAGGTCATGATCTTGCAGTTTGTGGGATCGAGCCCAGTGTTGGGCTCTGCGCCGACAGTGCAGAGACTACTTGGAATTCTCTCTCTCCCTCTCTGCCCCTCCCCTGCTCTCTCTCTCTCTCAAAAACAAAACAAAACAAAAAACCAAAAAACTTAAAAGATCATAGCTCAAGACTACCAGCCTTAAAAGTAATGTTCTAGAAGCTAATTTAGGGAAAAAAATGTTATTTCTCTGTATTAATGAAATACAAAGAATAATTACTTCACAAGTATATCCAGTACCTCAAAATGTACTGCCATTTTTCTGAGGCCAAAGTAATAAACCAGACTATAGCAGAAGCTACTCTAATTATCCCCTACTGTATTCCTCATCAACAAAGTCAGCCTCTCTTAGCCGATGTTTCTAAAAAACACAAAATAGTCATTCAAATGTTTGCTGAAACGAAACTGGCTTGTGCGTAAGAGAGGTGAGGCCTAGAGGAGCACTTGGCCAGGAAGAAAGAGCCTGTCACCCTAAGAGATAGTGGGGTAAATGAGGTTCATAGATCTACAGGTTATTAGCATTGGAGACTTCATTATAAATGGGACATGAAATTGGCTAAGACCAATGAAGTGTAGAAATTATTTGTTGCTACAAATCCTGGGGACCCTTTGATGAGACCAGGTAAAAGGTGTAGAAAGCTTAGAAGGGATTAGGTCTTTTAAGGAAATTTATTTCATAATAAAAAAAGCTCGTTGAAGTCTCTAAGTAAACATTACTAATTTCATGTGTGGAGAATATGACATTTATATAAATGATAGCATCAAAGTATCTCCATGAAAATATTTATTAACTGCAAGGTAAAAGATACTATTAACTTTACTGTGGAGCAACCTGGCAGAAACCACCTTAATCAACAATCAAGGTCAACCTCACCTGCAATAATACATACTAACATCATGAATCCTATTGTAATAATACACTGAGAAGGACACAACATTTGCAGTATTCTTGCCTAAATCATATGACCTCAGTCCAATCATGAGAAAACATCAGAAAAGTCCAAATCAAAAAACATTTGATAAAATAACTGGTCAATATTCTCCAAAAATGTCAAAGTTATAAAAGACAAAGACTGAGGAATTTTTACAGAATGCAGGAGACTAAAGAAGAAAAGCACCTAAAATGCAATGTGAGAACCTAGATAGGCTCCTGGAACAAAAAAGAACACTGGCGGACAAACTTGTGAAATTTGAAAAATGTCTTTAGTCATTAGTAGTATTGTACCAATACTAATTTCCTGGTTCTGATCATTGTACTATGGTTATATAAGATGATAACACTAGAGGAAGCTGGCTGAACTATTTTTGCAACTTTTCTGTAAGTCCAAAATTGGTTCAAAATCTTAAAAAAACTTTAAACTGTATAAATAATTCATTGAAGGAGATGGAACCTTGAACCCAACAGGGAACAGAGAGGCATTTGGAAGAATAAGATCTACATGCATAAAGGTAAGTGGACTAAGATTTACAGGAAAAGAGGAGACATTGACATAGTTTGTGATCCTGGTAAACTGGAGTCCAGTGAAGCCTTCATGTGAAATCTCTGGGTTTATTATGTTTAACATCACCGTATAGCAGTTAGTGGGTTCTTCTATCAGTTCAGGAACCTGTTTCTCAGAACTTGATTTACCCAGAATGAACTATTAGAAAACGTTTTAAATCCACAAGAATAAGTAAATCTAAAAAAAGGGGGGGGGGGCTTATTATGGTGATGGAATTATGGATTTTTTATGCCCTTTTCTCTATTTTCTAAATTATCCATAATTCATGGATATATTATCTGTAATTCATTATTTTCTTAAGTAAAACTAAAATTGGGATTTAAACTCATTTTCCCTAAAAATACAATGAAAGGATGCTGGACCAGAGGTAACCAATCATTGAAGACACCTAATATACTAAGAATATGAAAGCTGTTTAATAACTAGTAACTATTTCTTTTTAGAAACAGGGGGCTAGATTTGGATGTCTATTTCCTTTCATTCTATTCTCATTGTAACTGCTGCTAAGGTTCAGACCCTCACCACCTCTGGATCAAAGCACCACCTTACTGACTCACTGCCAAGCCTCCAATCCTACATGTAACTACAAGAGGACTCCTAAAATACCACATTACTCTCCTTTTCAAAAATCTTTAATGGCTCCCAGGAGGGACATTCTTTTGGCTAGAGAAAAATGGTACTTTTCTAATTCATAAAAGGGAAAATTAATGGATGGATTTTTTTACAAGTTTCTGTCCCATAACTTTTTGTCTTCCTATTCTAGTACTAATAGGGCAAAAACATGAACAAATAGCAAACTTAAAGAAAAAAAAAGCAGTTAACCAGACCTATTTTGACAGCTTTTTTTTCTTATTGACTCATTTTCATGATTGTGATTTTTATACCACATATTTTTATATACACATAATCTTCCAGTAAAATTAACTATTAATTTATAAAATGAATTCAATATGCCTGGCGCCTGCACAAAGTTTGAAAATTATTAGATCTTACCACTATTTCCAGCTACAACTTCTATTCTCTCATTCATTGATCAGAAATTTCACTGAGCACCTATTATGTGCCCCTCACTCATCCTCCACTCTAGGTAAGCTGGACTCTTTCTGTATAATGAATATGCTCTGTACTCTACTCCCTCAGCACCTTGGCTCTACTATTACCTCCACCAGGAGTGCCTTTCCTTTCCATTTCTTCTTGTTAAAAATCGTAAGTATCCTGCAATCAAAAGCTGCATCAAAAGCGTTCCCAGGGGCGCCTGAGTGGCTCAGTGAGTTAGATGATCTTAGATGACTCTTGATTTGGGTTCAGGTCATGACATCACCATTTGGGAAACTGAGCTCTCCCACCCTTCCCAGGACAGCACAGAGCCTGGTTGGGATTTTCAATCTCTCTCTCTCTCTCTCTCTCTCTCTCTCTCTCTGACCCTCCCCTGCTCATGCTATCTCTCTCTCCCTCCCTCTCTCTCTCTCTCAAAATGAATAAACTTTAAAATTTTTCTGGGGGAGCCTGGATGTCTCAGTTGGTTAAGCGTGGGACTTTGGTTCAGGTCATGATTCTCACAGCTATGTTCAAGCCCCGCCTTGGGCACTGTGTGGAAAGCTCGGAGACTGGAGCCTGGTCGGATTCTGAGTCTCAGTCTCTCTCTGTCCCTCCCCGGCTAGCTCGCACTCACTCTCTCTCTCAAAAATAAACATCAAAAAAATTTTAATTTCTTAAAAAATAAAAATATATAAATAAAAAGCATTCCCAGATTCCTTCTCTCTTTCACCTTTCCATTTTCACTTATTTCATCCTCTTCTGTGGTCTCAGCACATGTGGAACATTCCCACATGTTACAGTTATTTGTGTACATGGACTATAGCATATATTCCTTAAGGGCATCTTTTTATTCCACACAAAGGTTGAATATATAGGCAGTGAATCGCTGAAAGTTTAATTGAAAGAGAACACTTTTTGTTTGAAGGGATAAGTACCTAGAACAACCAATTCCAACACCCTGATAAATTCTGACTTTCCTTAAATAAAAGAGCCCCCCAAATGCCCATATCTAGCTTGCGATACCGTAGGTTTTTTCTAATGGAGACTCTAACAATTGAATCAATATATGCTTCTGATTCAAGCTTGAAAATAAAGAGATAAGCATCTACAACCATAAAAAAAGGCTAAGCTATTTGTTGATTTATGGGCTAGTTATCTCAAACTCCCCAGTGAAAACAGTTACTCAACTCAAACAATTTCCTGAGGGTTGGACTTTGGCAGCTTCAAATTATTACATCATGTACAACAACAAGAACTGTATGCTGATAAAAAATAGAAAGTCTTATTTTTCCTTTTATAAGAACTTAGAAAACTGTCATGTAAACAAATTTTCCAAAACCAATTGGAAAGAAAATACAAAGCCAAGAAGACATGTTTCACTTTGTTGTAACTGACAAACTCAGAAATGGCAGTTGCAGGCTACTTAGCCCATCCTTATAAGGATCCAGAGTTGTAAAGATAATTTACTGACTTCTGAGGGAAGCAGCATGATAGTAGAGAGAACACGTGGTTAAAAGTGCAGGCTCTGCAGGGCCAACTACATTGCATAACCTCAGGAAACACCATACTCACAGTGGAGATCCAAGGGGTACCATTCCCAGAGAACACAATGTGAATTATACAACTTAGGGTTCAGAGTTAGCAAAGTAGAACAGATCTGGACTCCACCACCTAACAACTAACAATTGTATCATCTTAACCAAGTTACTGAAGTCTCAGGCACCTCATCAGTAAAATGGGATTAATAAATAACATCTAAATCGTGGGATTGTTGTGGAGATTAAATGCAATAATGTATACATGTTTAATTAGCCTAGTACCTGGTATTAGTAAGTGAGGCATAAATGCTTTGATGATGATGATAAAGAATAAGATGAATCTACATTCCAATCCTGCTCTATGACTTTCAGGTCATTTACTACCTATAATATATATGATCTGCTGAGAGTATTCAACAAAATTATATATGCAAGATATTTAGGGCCAGGTACAAAATAGGAACTCTGATTATGATTCCTAGGAGATTTGGGGGGGCACCTGGCTGGCTCAGTTAGTACAGCATGCAAACTCTCTAAAAAAAATTTTTTTTAATGTTTTATTTATTTTTGAGAGAGAGAGAAAGAGAGAGAGAGAATGAACAGGGGAGGGGCAGAGAGAGAGAGAGAGAGACACAGAATCTGAAGCAGGCTCCAGGCTCTGAGCTGACAGCACAGAGCCTGACACGGGGCTTGAACTCATGAACCGCGAGATCATGACCCAAGCATAAATCAGACGCTTAACCAACTGAGCCACACAGGCACCCCTAGAGCATTCAACTCTTGATCTCAGGGTCGTGAGTTTGAGTCCCACATTGGGCATAGGGTTTCCTTTAAAAAAAAAGTGATCATGATGATTGGCCATCCCCTATACGTCTCTTCTTCCCTCTCCCTTTCTCTCTTACATGTACAAATACACACACATAAACTTAATGTAAAGTTGTATGACATTAAACTATAATTGTTAGCATAAACCCAAAGCCATATCAAAATGAAGGCAAATGTATTCTAAAAATAATGCATTCTGAATACAATTCACCTAGACTACTATAGTAACTTCCAAACCATTTTTCCCTTTCTAATCCCATCTATAAAATATTGCCAAAAGCAAACTCTGATCAATCACTATTTATGTATGTAGCTTAGAAAACTTCAGTGACAAAATACAGTCAAAACTCCTTGGCCTTAAATGACCTTCTATAATCTTAACCCATGCATGTTTCCAACCTCATTTACCACTAATCCCCTTAAAACATACACACACACAAAAAGTTTTCTGTGTATACTCAATAAGGAATATTACTTCCTTTCCCACTCCCATCTTCTCAGTCCTACCTAATACAAGTAATCCTCTCCACTCAGCAAACCTGTTTGAAGAAGCCATTCTGCTGGCAATTTATAGCAATAGAGATTAATGATAGTCACACCCTATCAGGAAGGAGTAGTCATTTATATTAACTCATTTTCCAAAGGATTGTCTAAATATGGCTCCTTACCAATTGGGACATATTCCCTCCCTCCCTCCCAGGAACTTCATTCATCAGTACTTAACCAGTATACCTGTACTTTATTAGAATACAATATAGGAAGTTACACTTCCTTACACCCAACAGATGCTCAATACTTACTAAGTTAAAGAATGAATGAAGAGCTAAGCTTTGTAAAACACATTTTTCAGTTTCGGGATTAATTCAGTTGTAAGTATACCAAGTCATCTCTCTGTCTCTTCCTTGAATGTACTGCCTACATCATATCATACCTAAATCACACCTTCTGTTTCCAAAAGGTCTATGGAAGAAAGATACTCTACTTTATGGCCAGAAGGACTAACACAATATTCTTTCTCAAACACACTGCTAATAGCACCAAACTAGTTAACAGCAGGGGTTAAAGGAAAGAGAATCCATAGGTTAAAGGAAAGAGAATCCATGGCAATTATATTAGGCTCCAACATGGCAAAATGATAACTATGAGTTGCATGAAGTTGCCCTATATTATCCTCTGGCTCGACAACTTAGAACTAGAGATTTTTTTCCCCTAATTTTTTAAACCCCTAAAGCTTCTTAATTTAAATGCTTGATTGCAATGATGCTCTATTTATGAATCATTATAAACACACCACTACCCCAATTCTTTCAGCACAAACAATAATAAAAGCATGATGGCTCTATCAACAAGAGGAAAATAGGGATGCCACTGCCTATACTGGCTTGACTCATTTCTGCTAGGAGAACACTGGTACTGAATGGCACAAGCAACTCCAGTGACAGAGGCCAAGCACATGACTGGGAAAGTGACAGAGGATAGCAAGAAAAGAAGGGCATCTATAAAGAACCCCTCCTCAGGGTGCCTGGGTGGCTCAGTTGGTTAAGCATCTGACTCTTGATTTTGGCTCGGGTCATGATCTCATAGTTCATGAGTTAGAGCCCCACATCAGGCTCTGTGCTGACAGTGCAGAGCCCACTTGGGATTCTCTGTCACCCTCTCTCTCAAAACCAAATAAATAAACTTAAAAAAAAAAAAAAAGCACCCTCCTTTATGGGAGCAGGAGGTGGAGGAATGGGCAGGGATCCACTGAAATCTACTCCAAAAACCTTCACAATACTCAAAAACATGCTACCAGACTCCAGGTTTTGAGCCAGTTAAAATCCTAGGTCTAACACAACTAAGAGACTTGCAGCAAAATATAGCTATAAAATTAGAATAGCAGTCACCACTTAATGAGCACCAACTCTGAGTTAGGCACCAGACGTCTGATATGCCCTTTAATTCCTGCAACAAATCTGCCAAATAGGGATTATTCTCATTTTGCAGGAAAAAAAAAAACCATGTTCCTTCTACCCATGCATGACTGCTGCTGACCAGAGGGATATTACTACTTACGTGGCAGAATTGTACTGGTAATTAGAAGGAAACGCAAAGTACTTAGCATAGGAACTAGCACCTGCCACATTGTAAAAACTCAGGAAATCATTACTGTACAAGTGCAACTATCACTTGAATAAATGACTCAGTTGAACAGCAATAACATCCCATGAACAAGTTTTCCCTCACACTGTCTACCATAAATATTACTTTAATTAGCAATACTTTCAGAGAACTAAAGGTGTGGACATGTACAGCTTCTTAGCTGAGGATCAATACAATCCAAAGAAATAAAAAGCCCTTTATGAAAGTGATATCTGACTCAATGTGAACACCAAATATTAAATATTTTACTTTCAAAAGGATTATAGATCTCACACCTCAAGTAAGCAGCAACTAATGAGCAAATCTAACTTTCCAAAAAAATAATTCCCAGAAGCATCTGTTATCCTGAAGTACTCAGCAAACCATTTCCCAGAATTAACAACATATTACTATAATCTATAGTGAATTTTGCCAAAAACATTCTGCTGAGAGGAAAAAAGAATTACTCTGCTTCTGGAAGCAAATACTACTTTCCAGCTTGTCCACAAAACAGATCTTTTCTTTGTTATTACTTTTATCAATATATTAATACTGAAAATATTTAAAAAATGACAAATAACCTTCTATTTGAAGGGAATTTAAAATACTAAACCTGTAACACTTGCTTTAATCTTAATGAGCTCAAGAAAATCTATAAGAATTTTTTTAACCAGTAATAAGCATCAAATTTCCAAAGCTTTAATTGAAACAGAGAGAAGAGTAAAAAAACAAAAACAAAACAAAAAACAAAAACAAAAACAAAAAAACCCAGAAGCCCTTCTAAAAGTAAAGAGAGTTCAACACCCTCAATTTCAAAGTTTAAACCTTTGCTATTCAGAGCAACACTTCACAAAGACTGACCAGACACAAAGACTGTATCCCTCCATCCACTCAGTTTTGCCACAAGCACAATACTCACCAGACAGCACGCTCAACCTCCAGCAATTCCAAGGGCGTCTGTAGGGTAAAGGATGGAGAAATGAGGAGGGTCAAGGAAAGAGCTAGAGGTGTGGGGAGGGAAGGGTATGGGAGGGAGGAGACAACTGCAGCTAGCAACAATGGGAAACTGTGAATCTAAACCACAAAGGCTTCCTGCAGAACAGGATAACAGGGCAATTCTTTTTACCACCTACCAGGAGCTCAGAACTGACAATTCATGATAAAGCTAAAAAGATGGAGCCTCCAATTAAATGTAAACAAGGTAAACTTAAGAAAGTAACCACAAATAACTTGAAAGGACATATCTCAAACTTCATAGAGGCTTAAGAAAAACAATTAGGAGACTGTTTTCTCTAGGGGCATTCCTGACGATAAAGGTCAGCAGTGTAACAATAAGGTTTGCAGGATAGCAGCTGCTTCCAAACGGAGGGCCAGCCCTAAAAAACATTCCTTTGCAGTACAGTCAAAAGGAGCACTAGAAGAAGACACATTTGTATTACCAAAACAATTGTTACTGTTTAAATCCTTAATTCAGAATTCCAAGACTTGCAAAACTCCTCCTTAAACAAGACTCTCTTAAAGAAAGTTATCGTGTGAACTGACCAGTTAGTTGAATTCCAGAATCAATTTTAAAATCCTTGGGATCTCAAAGGTTCCCAAAACCAAAGGCAAAGACAGTGAAATATCTCCACCCCTCTCTCAGGGAAGAGGCCAAGTTATGTCACCAAGAACAAACAGCAGGCAGAGTCCTGCCCCTAAGCATGTGATCAGTCAGCCCAGAACTTACATTTGCAGGCAGGGCACAAAGGCCCCAGAGGACCAACACACACCCTTCTATGTATTACTCCCAGTTATAAAACAGCTTTATTGAAAGTTGTTGTTTTATAAGCATACTGATTAAAAAAAAATTCATCAGCAGAATCCCTGCCATATATGAAGGTCTGCTGTATTTCTTCTATAATTTGCAAAAAAATATATGAGTTGACTTATAAAAAGATTTAATTAAGATTTATTAGTAAAACTAAACATATTCAGGCACTGCCCAAAACTAATTAAGCTCTTACATTTTAACAATACACTAAAGTATTCCTTTCACAGCAGGAAGCGCACCCAAATTAAAAAAAAAAAGATACTGTTGTTCTTTTGCTAACCATTAGTATTCTAACAGATCTCCTAGTGGTAGGTGGGGGTGGAGATGTCATTTCAAAGTGTGAAACATAGGCTTTCTACTAATCAGTGCTAACTGCAAAGAAAGAATGTACAAATAACAATGCCAAGCTCTCTAATCAAGTCATTCGGTGATGGTTATACATTTGTTGTGCGACTAATCAAATAAACTAGAGTACTGGGGCAGAGTTAACAAATCTTCAACCCTGGTTACAATTTAACCAGATAAATAACTTTACATATGTTAGCCAGGCAAGGGAGGTGATCCACAGGAAAATCTCACCCTAACAGATTACAATCTCTTTTGAAACCCCTCAGAAAATAATTCACATAAAACTCTCCCATATAATTATACTCCACCTTGTCTAAGTTATTTTTTGACATTTCTTAATTCATTTTCAAGACAGCACAAGAGGTTCTGTCTCACATAACAGAGACAACTCTCCGCCAACCACTGGGCCTCTCCACCTAAAATAAATTGAGTAACTACAGGTTTCTGCTATTTAAGTGCCAGACTGCCTGTAGGAAAGTTTTTGTGAGCATGATTGCTAGGTCAAGAGGGAGAGTGATATATATGGTTTCAGATGTCATGTTTAAATGTCCAGGGATCCTAAAGCTGGATGACTTTTGCTACAATAGTACTTTGTAAAACTGCCTCAACAAAACTTGTCATATTGTTCAAGTACTATGTAAGGAGTGTTACACATAATAGCCTACCTTTGACCATAATAAACAAACACCTCAGGAAAAAAACATATAAATATCATGAGCAGGGAGGAACTACCTCTAAGACGTGGACAAAGCAATCAAGAGAAATGGGGGGCAGGAGTCAATGGAAGAACACAGGCTAAAAAGTCCCTCTTGGTCTGATCCCACAACTTTTCATAATCGGTCTCCACTAGCAGGCAGGATAAGGTACAGCAGAATGTTCAATTTAATGAAAGAACATTTTGCTTCTCTTAAAGTCATAAAAGAAACAATTGCTCTAAGAAAAACCAAGGTGACTCCTCCTGAAGTAACCCCAAAGCAAAACCATTTTTGTTGGTTTTTATTCCTGAGATGCTAATGATAATGCTAATGTTGGCAGTAAAAGCAAGAGCTGAGTGGCTCCAGAGAAGCCAAACTGGAAAATAAAAGCCTCTTGATTCTAGCACTCCAGAGGGTAGTGAGGAAGTCTGTGAACTTTTAAATAAACTATGGAGGATTGACATGGGAAGCAGCAGGGTAGAGACTGCTTTATATCAAGTGGAAGCCCATAAAAACAGTAGCATTTGATCCCTGGACTATATGCTGACAGGAAAAGAAAAAAAAACAAAACAGCTTAATACAAAGCTGTTAAACTGGAGTTATGGAAAATGAAACTAAGAAATGGACTTGATCTTAGTTAACAAGGAACACAAGAAAAAATATTCTAGCTTTTTGACTCTATGTTGTATGGAAGAATATACTGGAAAATCAATGGAAAACAAGAGAATCTATACATTTGATTTGTATCTAGTGTTTTTTTTTTTAGTTTATTTATTTTTTATTTATTTTGAGAGAGAGAGAGCGCATGCATGGGCGCACGAGTGGGGGAGGGGCAGAGACAGAGAGAGAGAGAGAGAGAGAGAGAGAGAGAGAGAGAGAATTCCAAGCAGGCTTGGCACTGTCAGCCCAGTGCCCAACAAAGGGCTCAAACCCATAAACAGTGAAATCATGCCCTGAGCCAAAGTGAAGAGTCGGACACACAACTGACTGAGCCACCCATGTGTCCCTCTAGTTTTATTCTGAGATTTATTCACATCATTGGTAAGTAGTGTGTATACCTTCAATATGTGGTTATTTCACTCAGGTACACATTATTGAGAAGAGGTATTACTGCAGACAAGAAAGAGAAAAAAAAAAAAAAAACTAATCCTAAGGACACATTTGAGAGAAACTTTGGCTGTTAAGCATAGTCCTAAGCAGTAAAACCGTCCAAGAAAACTTCTGTGTATTTTTAACACAAATGGACTCTAAAAAAAGAGGAAAGTCAGTCAGGGACCCATTATTTGGGTCTCTGTTGTTATAATATCATCATTATTTAAATTCACATATTAAATTACATCTTGCATCTTTCTAAAAATTACCTCAAATAGCATTGTCATTATGAATATTAGCCAACATATCTCTAGAACAAGGACTTAAATTTTCTCAAAATAGACTGAAAGCTCCTAGAGAGCAGGAAGAATGGGAAATATCTTTCAAGTGCACTATAGGCATCACCTAATTCTAGTCGCAGAGCAAACAGTAAAAAATATGAATCTGTCATTCTCTTTTAAACCTTAAACCTGCAAGTTTAAGGTATAACCAAAAAAGAAGAAAATGATGATGGAGAAGAAAGTTGACTAGATATTGAATGCCAGTAAAAGTTATATTGGTAGCCTATTCCTGTTCCAGAGAAGATAAATTCAGGTGATCTTATCAGACCACACAGATTTTGAACTTACTACTTCTGCAAATAGAGGAAGCCACTCAGGTCTAGTTATGATGCTTCTATACTAAGACTCTCCTTCCAGTTTTCTCAAACCATATCTGATCCCTAATCCTGTATTTTTCTCATGTTCACCTGCTGTATTCTTATTCTAAACCTCTTCAAATCCTTAGACAACACAATCACTTCTAGAGCTCTTTCTTCTAGTGTTCTTACTCCAAATCTGTGAAGATTTGGGGCAGACACACAAGAGTAAGGGACAAGTGGTGACAGTGTCAAAAGTCCAGGATGTCACAAACTAAAATGGGGAACTGGGGTGCCTGGGTGGCTCAGTCGGTTGAGCGTCCAATTTTGCCTCAGGTCATGATCTCGTGGTTTGTGGGTTCAAGCCCCGCATTAGGCTCTGTGCTGACAGCTCAGAGCCTGGAGTCTGCTTCAGGCTCTGTGTGTGTATGTGTCTCTCTCTGTCTCTCCTTTGCTCACACTGTCTTCTCTCAAAATAGATAAACAATTATAAAAAAACTAAAATGGGGAATAAACTGAAGAGCAATTTGCTCCTGGTTCTGATAACACCTCCCTTTGTCTCTGAAATGACTGTGTGCTGAAATAGAAGGTATCTCCTTAAAAGCCTTTAGGAAACAAATTGAACCATTATTTTCCAATAATTTCACTATTGGGCTTTTACCCAAAGAAAACAAAAAGACTAATTTGAAAAGATACAGGCAACCCCATGTTTACTGCAGCATTATTTACAATAGCCAAGATATAGAAGCAACCTGTGTCCATCAACAGGTGAATGGATAAGGAAAATGTGGTGTATACACACACACACACACACACACACACACACACACACACACACACACTGGAATATTACATGACCATAAAAAAGATGAGGTTGTGCCATCTGAGACAAAATGGATGGACCTAGAGGGTATTATGCTAAATGAAATACAACTGAGAAAGACAAATACCATATGATTCCACTAATAAGTGGAATCTTTAAAAAAATGAATTAACAAAAAGCAGAACCAGACCTATAAATACAGAGAACAAACTAATGGTTGCTGGGAAGCAAAGCAAAATGTGTGAAGGGAAGAGGGAGACTTTCAGTAATGGAATGAATAAGTCACGGCAATAAAAGGCACAGCATAAGGAATATAGTCAATGATACTGTAATAGCGATGTAATGGGACAAACGGTAGCTACACTTGTGGTGAAAACTTGTTAAATCACTAAGTTATGCACCTGAAACTAATGTAACATTATATATCAACTATACTCAAATAAAAGGAAAAGAGAGGCACCTGAGTGGCTCAGTTGGTTGAGCCTCCGACTTGGGCCCAGGTCATGATCTCACAGTTCACTAGTTTGAGCAGTCTGGAACCTGCTTCAGATTCTGTGTCTCCCACTCTCTCTCTCTCTGCCCCTCCCTGCCCACACTCTGGCTGTGTTTAATAAAAGTTAAAAATATTTTTTAAAGGAAACAACAACAAAAGAACCAAATTGAGTTTACAGTTATGGTAAACTGTCGACAGCATAATTTCTATTTTTTGCAATATTGTTTCCTGAATGGTTTTTTGTCTTCCCTAACAGTAGTGAAAGCCTCTGAGATTTCCACCATACTTCAGCAAACTTAAACTGATTTGGGGTGGAGTTACAAAAAATGTGTTAGGATGTACATGGTAAAATTTTCCCTATGTCCAACTGAACCTTAAATATCACAAAATTGTGCCAGGACAATTCAATGAGGAAAGAATAGTCTCATTAAAAAATGGCATTGAGGGATGCTTGAGTGGCTGAGTCAGTTGAGCATCCAGCTCTCAATTTTGTCTCAAGTCATGATCCCAGGGTCGTGGGATGGAGCCCCACATTAGGCTCCATGTTGAGCACAGAGCCTACTTAAGATTTTTTCTTTCTCTCCCTCTGACCGCCTCTGCTGCTCACTCTCTCTCTATATATAAATTTTTAATTTTTTTTTTAATTTTAAATGTTTATTTATTTTTGAGAGAGAGAACACAGCGGGAAAGGGGCAGAGAGAGGGAAACACAGAATCTGAAGCAGGCTCCAAGCTCTGAGCTGTAAGCATAACACAGCCCAGCATGAGGCTCAAACCCAGGAACCATGAGATCATGACCTAAGCCAAAGTCAGATGCTTAACCAACTGAGCCACCCAGGCACCTCAATAAAAAAAATATTTGATGGCCCTGAGGGGCACCTGGGTGGCTTAGTCGGTTAAGCATCTGACTCAATGTCAGCTCAGGTCTTGATCTCAGTCAGGGTCATGAGTTCAAACCTTGTATTGGGCTCTAAGCTGGCTGTGAAGCCTACTTAAAAAAAAAAAAAAAGGCATTGGGGCACCTGGGTGGCTCAGTCGATTAAGCGTCCGACTTAGGCTCAGGTCATGATCTCACAGTTCGTGGGTTCGAGCCCCGCATCAGGCTCTGTGCTGACAGCTCAGAGCCTGGAGCCTGCTTTGGATTCTATGTCTCCCTCTCTCTGCCCCTTCCCCATTCACACTCTGTCTCTCTCTCAAAAATAAATAAACATTAAAAAAAAAAAAGGCATTGAGGCAACTGGATATCCATATGCAAGAGAATGAACTTGGACTCCTATCACACACCACATGTAAAAATTAACTTAAAATGGGATCAGAGCACCTGGGTGGCTCAGTCAGTTGAGCATCTGACTCCTGATTTTGGCTCAGGTCATGATCCCAGGGTGGTGGGATCAAGTCCAGCACCAGGCTCTGTGCTGACAGAGCAGAGCCTGGTTGGGATTCTCTTTCTCCCATTCTCTCTCTGTCCTTTCCCTGCTTGCGTGTGTGTTTTCTCACTCTCTTTAAAATATTAAAAAAGCAGGGGCACCTGGGTGGCTCAGTCAGTTAAGCGCCTGACTCTTGATCTCAGCTTGGGTCATGATCTCATGTTTCATGAGATTGGGCCCCATGTCAGGCTTTGTGCTGACAGCACAGAGCCTACCTGGGATTCTCTCTCTCTCTCTCTCTCTCTCTCTCTCTCTCTCTCAAGATAAAATAAAGTTAAAAAAAATAAAATACTAAAAAAACAAACATGGCACATTCAAAATGGGGTCAAATATCTGGGGCACCTGGGTGGTTCAGTCCATTGAGCATCTGACTCTTGATTTCATTCAGTTCAGGTCATGATCTCACAGTTCATGAGACTGAGCCCACAATGGACTCTGTGCTGACAGCATGGAGCCTGCTTAGGATTCTCTCTCCCTCTCTTTCTCTCTGCCCCTCCCTCTCTCAAAATAAATAAATTTCTTATAAAATGGGGTCGGGGTACCTGGGTGGTTCAGTCAGTTGAGCATCCAACTCCTGATTTCAGTTCAGGTTATGGTCTCACAGTTGGTGAGTTCGAACCCCACATCAGCCCTACTGACAGTGCAGAACCTGCTTGGGATTCTTCCTCTGTCCCTCTCTCTCTGCCCCTCACATGCTCTCTCTCAAAATGAATAAAAAAATTTTCAAAAAAAAAGGAAATTCAAAATTCAAAAATGTGGTCAAATATCTAAATGAATGAGCTAAAACTATAAAACTTTTAGAAGGGGAGCCTGGGTGGCTCAGTCAGTTACGTGTCAACTCTTGATTTTGGCTCAGGTCTCACAGTGGTAGGATTAAGCCCCAAGTCAGGCTCCGCACTGGGCATGGTGTCTGCTTGAGATTCTCTCTCTCCCCCTCCCTCTGCCCCTACCCTGCTCACGCATGCATGCACTCGCATACACACATACACATGCTCTCTCTCTCTCAAAAAATAAAAAACCCGTACACGAATGTTCATAGTAGCGTTATTCATACTAGCCAAAAAGTAGAAACAATCCAAATATACACCATCTAATGAATGGATAAATTGTGGTATATTCATACAATGGTACAGTATTCAACCAACCATTATAAGAATGAAGTACTGGACACCTGGGTGGTTCAGTTGGTTAAGCGTCCGATTTCGGCTCAGGTCATGGTCTCACAGTTCTTGAGTTCAAGCCCCACATCAGGCTCTGTGCTGACAGCTCAGAGCCTGGAGCCTGCTTCAGATTCTGTGTCTTCCTCTCTCTCTGCCCCTCCCCTGCTTGTGCTCTCTCTCTCTCTCAAGAATAAATGAAACACTAGAAAAAAATTTTTTTAAAGAATGAAGTACTAATATATGCTACAATCATATACGAACATTGAAAGCATGCTAAGTGAAAGAAGCCAATCACAAAAGACCTCTTATCTCATGATTCTAATTATATGAAATGTTCAGAATAGGCAAATTATAGAGACAGAAAGCAGCTGCATAGGGCTGAGAGGAGGTGTGAAGGAAATGGAAAGTGACTATAATAAGTATAGCATTTCTTCTAAGGGTGATAAAAATGTTCTAAAATTGATGTGGTGATGGTTGTTTCATGCTGCAAATATATTAAAAACCATTGGGGGTGCCTGGGTGGCTCCATGAGTTAAGCATCCAACTCAGTTTCAGCTCAAGTCATGATCTCACAGTTCCTGGGATTGAGCTCTACCTCAGGCTCTGCGCTGAGAGTGCAGAATTTGCTTGGGATCCTCTGTCTCTCCTCTCTCTCTGCCCCACTTCCCCCCAAAATAAATAAATAGACTTAAAAAAACCCACTGAATTGTACACTTTAAATGGGTGACTTGTCTCATATGTGAATTGTATCTCCGTAAAGATGTTTTTCAAGAAATCATGCTTTCTCTTTTTAAAAACAAGGACACTATTTCATGTCTGTGGTTTAAATTAGGTCCCAACAAACAGCAGCAGCTGCCACCTGGTAAAACAAGATGGCTTCAAATGCTTGGCAAACAATTTCTATGTGTATGAGATTTTGAACAGCTGTTTTTAAAGAATACATAAGCAAAGAAAATCAGTCTGTCGTACATTCTTACACTCTGACATTGTCATTTAATTCAGGACAGAATGCAATCACTATTTTCCCTACATCAAGAAACCAACAGTAATACTATTGATTACACATATGTCCAAAATTGATGGAGACAGATAATTCACTTTGACAAAAATAAGGCTGAAAATGCCATCAAAATGGCAAGCAGCAAAAGTCAGAGTACATATCTTCTGTTCATGTGGAAAGACTGAACAGATGAACAAAGCAGGCTGAAGTGATACTTGCTGGGCATACTTATTGCTAAACAATTACAAACATTCCCCCATCTGTCTGTAGAAATCCTTCCTGATGCTTCTTGGGCATATTTCCCTAGAGTACTCCCTCAGAAGCTGATTTAAAACCATCTGTTTGATAAACAATTTGACTATTTCTAGGACGCACAGAAAACAGAGAGCTACCTTTGGTGGGTGAAAAAAGGGCAGAAGGAAAAAAAAGGGCAGGTATTTACCTTCATTAAAGAGACATAAGTACTACTGGGAATGCAAGCTGGTATAGCCACTCTGGAAAACAGCATGGAGGTTCCTCAAAACACTAAAAATAGAACTACCCTATGACCCAGCAATTGCACTACTAGGCATTTATCCACGGGATACAGATGTGCTGTTTCAAAGGGACACATGTACCCCCATGTTTATAGCAGCACTATCCACAATAGCCAAAGTATGGAAAGAGCCCAAATGTCCATTGATAGATGACTAGATAAAGAAGATGTGGTATATATACACAATGGCGTATTACTCAGCAATCAAAAAAAAAAAAAAGAAATCTTGCCATTTGCAACTACGTAGATGGAACTGGAGGGTATTATGCTAATTGAAATTAGTCAGAGAAAGACAAAAATCGTATGACTTCACTCATATGAGGACTTTAAGAGACAAAACAGATGAACATAAGGAAAGGGAGACAAAAATAATATAAAAACAGGGAAGGAGACAAAACAGAAGAGACTCATAAATATGGAGAATAAATTGAGGGTTACTGGAGGGGTTGTGGGAGGAGGGGATGGGATAAATGGATAAGAGGCACTAAGGAATCTACTCCTGAAATCATTGTTGCACTATATGCTAACTAATTTGGATGTAAATTTTAAAAAATAATAAAATTTAAAAAAATAAAAGAGAGACATAAGTACTACTCCTGAGTTGGTGATACAAACTGGAAACAGGGAAAAAGGGAGACATGGCAGCACATGATGGTTTGGGAAAGGAAATCACACCTTTGTGACAATTTATTTCCTTTCTTTTTTTTTTTTTTTTAAGTAGGCTCCATGCCCAACATGGGGCTCAAACTCATGAACCCAAGACCAAGAGCCAGATGCTCCACTGACTGAGCCAGCCAGGCTTCCCAATTTATTTCCTTTTCTTAAACAAGCAAAGACTTTAAATGTGCAGTTCACAGAAGGGGAAAAAAAGGACAATAAAGACAGGAAAAATGTCCTATCCAATTTTTAAAATGCAAAACAAAAATGGGCACCTTGGTGGCTCAGTCAGTTAAGCAACTGACTCTTGATTTCAGCTAAGGTCATGATCTCACAGCTCATGGGATTGAGCCCCGTGTCAGGCTCTGCGCTAACAATATGAGGCCTACTCGGGATTCTCTTTCTCTCTTTCTCTGCCCCTCCCCTGCTCATACTGTCTCTGTCTCTTTCTCTCTCTCACTCTCAAAATAAATTTTAAGAAAACATTTTTTAAAAAAGAAAGATACATATCATTTTTCAGATCTCATATTGCCAAATGTTTAAAAGTTGGATAAAACCAGTGTAGGTGAGGATGCAGAGAAGGATACATTTTCATTTAGTCTTGACAGGAATAAAAAAATTTTGGCAGTATTTCTCAATTTTAAATGCTTATATATTTGTTTCAGCAATTCAACTTCTAGAAATTTACCCTGCAGTCAATGGATAACGTAAATGGATAAATGTAAGTGGATATTTATAGTTCTACTGTTTGTAATAAAAACTAAGTATCTTTCAATAGGGACTGGTTAAATTATGGTAAGTCTTATTTGGGAATATTTACAGAGGAAATAATATGTATAGGATTTACTTCAAAATAATCACATGTTGCAGCCGCTCTGGAAAGCAGTGTGGAGGTTCCTCAGAAAATTAAAAATAGACCTACCCTATGACCCAGCAATAGCACTGCTAGCAATTTACCCAAGGGATACAGGAGTACTGATGCATAGGGGCACTTGTACCCCAATGTTTATAGCAGCACTCTCAACAATAGCCAAATTGTGGAAAGAGCCTAAATGTCCATCAACTGATGAATGGATAAAGAAATTGTGGTTTATATACACAATGGAGTACTACGTGGCAATGAGAAAGAATGAAATATGGCCCTTTGTAGCAACGTGGATGGAACTGGAGAGTGTGATGCTAAGTGAAATAAGCCATACAGAGAAAGACACATACCATATGCTTTCACTCTTATGTGGATCTTGAGAAACTTAACAGAAACCCATGGGGGAGGGGAAGGGAAAAAAAAAAAAAAAAGAGGTTAGAGTGGGAGAGAGCCAAAGCATAAGAGACTGTTAAAAACTGAGAACAAACTGAGGGTTGATGGGGGGTGGGAGGGAGGGAGGGTGGGTGATGGGTATTGAGGAGGGCATCTTTTGGGATGAGCACTGGGTGTTGTATGGAAACCAATTTGACAATAAATTTCATATATTGAAAAAAAAACAAAAACAAAATAATCACATGTTGACTAGTAAAGAGGGAGTATAGATAAAATACAATTGACCATGAAGTCAGTAATTTTCATTTCATTTCAGAAATTCAATAATTTTCATGAAGTTGGTGATGGGTACATGGAGGCTCACTATACTCTCCTTATTTTTGTATATGTTCAAAATTTTCCATAATAAATCTTATTTTATTTATTTGAGAGACAGCATGTGCACGAACAAGCATGGGAGGGGCAGAGAGAGAAGGTGAGAGAGAACCCCAAGCAGGTGCTGTGCTGTCAGTGGAGAGCCCCATGTGGGCCTGATCCTACAAACCATGAGATCATGACCTAGCCAAGATCAAGAGTCAGTCGCTTAGCCAACTGAGCCACCCAGGTACCCCAAAATTTTCCATAATAAAAATATACAAACCAGGGCACCTGGGTGGCTCAGTTGGCTAGGCATATGGTTCTTGGTTTCAGCTTGGGTCATGATCTCATGGTTGGTGGGTTCAAACCCTGCATTGGGCTCTGTGCTGACAGCTCAGAGCCTGCTTGGGATCCTCTCTCTCTCCCTCTTTCTGCCCCTCCCCTGCTCACTTGCACATGCTCTCTTTTTCTTTCTCAAAATAAATAAATAAACTTTAAAAAATATATACATAAACCTATGAAACAACCTCACCGAAGATACTGAATAAAGGTACTGACGTAAAAAACTTTGAAAATTACTGGAGTCTGTAAAACTAAAAGCCCACGGAACTGCACATTAGCATCGTACCCTTGCTAATGAAGCTGTTTCCCTCAGGTGTACAGGTTAACAATTCTGAAACCATTACACATGTTTACTGGACCTAAACAATTAGGTAAATGAATGACAGATAGTAGAAGGTTTCTCACTTTTGGAATGGGAAATTACAGATAAGCAGGAAGAAAAGGATAAAATGTTCCATTCGGTAATGAATTAGAGTTAGAATATTAACTTGTGTTTAACTTAATAAAAATACAGATGATTGCACCTACAAATATTTTTATGTATGCATATACACATACATTTACTTACTTTGTCAGCTGAGAGTGCTTAGAATCAGTGACACCCCAGTTGTAAAAACCACACCTGAAGCCAAGAATCTTAGTTTTTAATACCACTCTCCAATAAAACAAACCAAGGTTCTGTGAAGAAATGGCTAATTCCAGGACTGGGACAGGAAATATACAAGATGAGCCTGAGCATCTTATAATGTCAGAAAGTAAGGAAATGCTAAAAACAAAACAAGAATCCTAAAGTGACAGAAGTATATTAAAGGGACACAGGAGACAAACCAAATGAACTCCCAAAAGCCAAATCTGATTATAGCCTAAAGTACAAAAATAAATATCTATGAGTCCACACTGATATAAGGAAATGATTAAATAAACAAATGGAGAACAAATCTCCCTTGCATAAGAATTCCAAATAATTTATGTAAATATAACTGCAAGCATGGGGACCATAAATCCCACTCCTTAAGTATATGGAGATCTCCCTCCAAAAAGTACAGCATGAAAGAAGGGAAGACAGTACCTTTAGTGGAGAAACCAGACAACCTCAGCCAGGTGATTAAGGTCATTATCAACAATGATAAATCATGTCAATAATGTATACCCTTGAAATGATGTGATGAGAATACCACTGTATCTCTGGGATCCTCCACCCGTGAAAATTAATAAAGGGACACCTCAATAAGTGCACTCTGGATGCTAGAAGAGTAGGCTGTAAGGGAGAGTTGCACCACTCAATGTCAATTACAGTAAGAATTGTCAATTACAGACCCAACAAGAGAATCACCATAAGGAAAAAATCCTTAATTATAGTTCCCAACACAGAAAGATGTACATTGTATCTCCTACAAAAAATCTACTAACTCTGCAATTCAGCCAATGGAAAATCATCCTAAACTCTAGTTTTCCAATGGACTTTCATTCCAAACAACCTCTCACAACTTCCTCTTTCTCCATAAAATAATGTTCCTCTCCTTTGTTTGTGGGATTTGCCTATGGCTTTACCATAGCTTGCATGGCCTGAATTGCAATTCTCTGTTATTCCAAAATAAATCCATTTTTGCTGGTAAAATAAACTCTTTCATTTTTAAGGTTAACACACTTAAAAACCCATAACCTCAATCTAATTATAAGAACAGCATCAGGCAAATTCCAACAGAGAAGCACCCTAATACTCCTCAAAACTGTCAAGGTCAAGGGGGACCTTGGTGACTCAGTTAAGTGTCCACTTCTTGATTTTGGCTCAGGTCATGATCTCACAGTTTCTGGGATGAGCCCCACATCGGGCTCTATGCTGACAGTGCAGAGCCTGCTTGGGATTCTTTTTCCCTCTCTTTCTGTCCCTCCCTGACGTGTATGCAATCACACTCTCAAAATAAGCATTAAAAAAAAAAATGTTATGGTCATCAAAAATAAGGAAAGTATGAGAAGCTGTGACAGCCAAAAAGAGCCTAAGGAGACATGACTGGTAAATGTAATGTGTGTGGTATCCTGGATGGGCCCCTGGGACAAAGAAAAGACATTAGATAAAAGGTGAGGAAATTTTAAATGGTTACTAATAATGTATCAATATTGTTTTGTTAACTGTAATAAATCTACTCTAAGCTGTTAATAATAATGAATACTGGATGAAGAAGTATATGGAACTCTCTACCATCATTTCAATTTTCTGTAAATCTAAAACTGTTCTAAAAACAGAACCTGTTTTAAAGTTTATGAAAAAGGATAGGAAGTTATTAAAAATATTAAAAAATATTTTTTAAAAATCTCATGCAAATGAAAAATTACATAACAGGAAAAAAATAAATCTCACGCAAATAATTTCTACTGTATATACTACTCCAAAAAGGATATATCCCAGTGAAATACTATCTCATGGGAACTAGCCCAGATAAAGATTCTAAAGATATTAAGAATATGTTTTTGGGGGGTGCCTGGGTGGCATCTGACTTCAGCTCAGGTCATGATCTCGCGGTTCATGAGTTCAAGCCCCGTGTCAGGCTCTGTGCTGTCAGCTCAGAGCCTGGAGCCTGCTTCAGATTCTGTGTCTCCCTCTCTCTGCCCCTCCTCTGCTTGCGCTCTGTCTCTGTCTCTCAAAAATAAATAAATTTTAAAAAAAGGGAATATGTTTTTTGGCTTTCTGGAGGTAATGACCTTCCCATGAGAACATGCCCTTCATGAAGTACATCTTCCACCAGTCCCCAGAAGAGGAGAAGAGGAAACACAAGAAGTGCCTGCTGCCTGCTGCAGAGCCTCAACTCCCGCTTCATGGATGTGAGGTGCCCACAGTGCTACAACATTACCACCATCTTTAGCCATGCACCAACAGTAGTTTGTGTGTTGGGTGCTCCACTGTCTTCTGCCAGCCTACAGGAGGAAAAGCAAGGCTTACAGAAGGATGCTCCTTCAGATAGAAGCAGCACAAAAAGCACCCTGAATCAAGATGAGTGGGAAACTATCTCAAATAACACATTTTAGATTTTTAAAAAAGAATATTTTTTAATTATAAAACAGAGTCTGGTTTAGGGAATATTGTTATATTTTTACTAAGTGCTCTATCTATGCACAGACAGGACAAATTAGAGGACATTAGAATTTATTCCCCCTTATGATTAGAAGGAAACAAAGATTCTCTGATGTTCAGCATGATTATACTTACATTATATGATAATGTAGTCCCCACAAATAATGTAAATGAAAATTTGGTATATTTTAAATGCAATAAAAAAGGTTTCTCTTTAAAGACCGTTGATGAATTATTTTAATGTTTATTTATTTTTGAGAGAGAAACAGAGAGAGAGAAAGCATGCACCTGAGAAAGCAGGGAGGGGCAGAGACAGAGCGGGGAAAGAGGATCTGAAAGCGGGCTCTGTGCTGACAGCAGACAATCCAATGCAGGGCTTGAACTCACAAACCACGAGATTGTGACCTCAGCCGAAGTCTGATGCTTAACCAACTGAGCCACCTAGGTGCCCTGATGAATTATTTTAAAAAGCAAAATCTCCTTTTTATTTCTTTTGTAAATTTGATATCCACATAAAAAAGGTATATAAATATTTAAAGAAGAGCAAATGATGATGAATAAAATAAGAAGGAATGAAGTAAGGCTATTCATTTCATTTGATCTTTAAAAACTCTAATAACAATTCTATACTGAAATTCTCATCTCCTCATGAGCTATATCTTAAATACTTCAGCTCATTACTTACTGAGCCTACTTACTACTGTAAGCCAGATATAGTGCTAATATTAGAGAGGCAAAGATGACTAAAACCAGGGGAACTTCAAAGTGTTCACTGTCTAATAAGGGAAAAAGAAAAACTATAACAGTGAACATGTCCCTTGGAAAGTCTGTAAAGGCTTTCTAGAGGAAATTATTAATAGTTGAATTGGGTTTTAACACTATTGTATAATAAAGAATTTGGCTGGCCTTTGTGCCTGGTTCCTGGGAGGTAAGCCTCTAAACCTTTGGGGGCGCCTGGGTGGCTCAGTCCATTAAGCATCTGACTCTTAGTTTCAGCTCAGGTCATGATCTGGTGATTTGGTGAGTTCAAGCCACAGAGCCCCACATTGGGCTTCTGCACTGGCAGCGCAGAGCCTGCTTGGGATTCTCTACCTCTCTCTGCCCCTTCCCCATTCGCACACTCTCTGTCTCTCTCAACTAAAATAAAACTTAAAAAATAATATCTATTTATTTTTGAGAGACAGAGCGTGAGCAGGGAAGAGAGAGAGAGAGACACAGAATCTGAAGCAGGCTCCAGGCTCTGAACTGTCAGCACAGAGCCCAAGATGGGGCTCAAAACCATGGACCATGAGATCGTGACCTGAGCCAAAACCAAGAGTCAGATGCTTAACCAACTGAGCCACCCAGATGCCCCCCTAATTCTTATTTTAAAATGTTAGAAGTGACTCAATTTTTTCTTCTAACAAAAAATATTTTTATTGTAAAAAAAAAAATGTAATATACAAATAAGGAAAAAATAAGAAGTAAATACCCTAGAATATTCCTTCCCAAAGATTATGTTAACTAGATTCACATCATGGTATAATGCCATATAATCTCTCTGACCTTTTAAATCTTTTTAAGTTTTGGGGCACCTGGGTGGCTCAGTTGGTTAAGCATCTGACTTCAGCTCAGGTCATGATCTCATGGTTCATGAGTTCAATCCCCACATCAGGCTCTGTGCTGACAGCTCAGAGCCTGGAGCCCACTTCAGATTCTGTGTCTCCCTCTCTCTCTGCCCGCCGCCCCCCCCATAAACATTAAAGAAAATTTCTTTAATTTTTTAAAGTTTATTTATTTTTGAGACAGATTTTACTTTTTTATTTTTTAATTTTCAAGTTAGTTAACATACAGTGTAGTCTTGGCTTCAGACTAGAACCCAGTGATTCATCATTTACATATAACACCCAGTGAGATTTTACTGTTTTTAAGTAATGTCTACACCCAACGTGGGGCTTGAATTCACAACCCTGAGATCAAGAGTCACATGTTCTACCAACTAAGCCAGCCAGGCACCCCCATATAGGTAAATTTTTTTTTATTCATGCATTCATTCATTTACTCATTCACTTATTTTTTTTTTATTTGTTTATTTATTTACTTTTGAGAGACAGAGAGAGAACAAATAGGGGAGGGGCAGGGAGAGAGAATCCCAAGCAGGCTATGCACTGCCAGGGCAGAGTCTGATTCACAGCTGAAACCTAGGAACCATGAGATCATGACCTAAGCTGAAATCAAGAGTTGACGTTTGGGGTGCCTGGGTGGCTTAGTCGGTTGAGCGTCCCACTTCAGCTCTTGGTCATGATTTCACGGTTCCCGAGTTTGAGCCCTGCGTTAGGCTCTGTGCTGACAGATTAGAGCCTGGAGCCTATTTCAAATTCTGTGGCTCCCTCTCTGTCTCTGCCCCTCCCCCACTCATGTTCTGTCTATCTCCTTCTCTCTCTCTCAAAAATAAACATTAAAAAAAGAGCTGATGTTTAACCAATTGAGCCACCCAGGCACCCTTTTAATTATTTAAGATTTTATTTCTACTTTTTATTATATTTATTACTTAAAAATAAATAATCTCTATACCCAACATGGGGCTTGACCCAAGATCAAGAGTCACATGCTGCATGCTCTCCTGACTGAGCCAGCCAGGTGCCCCATATGTAAAATTTTTCAAACACACAGAGCACTACTATATATTAGTTGTGGATACATTTTATATGTATACAAAATTATAAAAAAATGGAAATATGTGAATTAAACCCATTTACCTCTACTCCCTCCTAAATTAAGTCTTCACTATAAATAAGAGTAAAGTAATACAAAAGGTAAAAATCCACAAGGACAAAGAAACTGGGAACGTAAATGACTGAAGGAGTAGAATTTAAACAAAATATTAGAAGCTGGAAGCAGATAAATGTGTGGTAATTGATTAACATACCAGTGTAAGAACCAGAGGGTAAATGTTGGCAAACAGAAGTATACATACTCCTACTACAGAACCCAGGAAATGCTCAGGAATTGGATCTTTGCAGGAGGGAATGTGGGGTGGAACTTAAAAATGGAAAAGCAATTTAAAAATGTGTTTAAGAAGCAGTTAGATGCTTCAAATTCTCTCTTAAAAGTATAGTTTCCTCTAGGGGTGGGATAACTGCCTTATTTCCTTCTAAGCATATAATATTATCTGAACTTTTGAAACTATGCACATGTATTACCTTGATAAAAATAAGATAGAGTTCCTTGTAGGGAGGAGAAGGAAAGGAGCTTTGGCTTTATCTGAAATGTTTTATTTCTAAGAGAGAGGATTAATAGTGGTTAATTCTGAGTGGTAAGATTATGGGTGTTTTATTATTTTTTGCAGTTTTAAAACTTATCAACACTTCCATCCCCGAGTCCTATACCATTTATGGTTCTGTCTGCCTTCCTTGGAATACTTTTTGTCAGTGTCTACTTAAATAAATATACAAATAGCACAAAAATATATTAGAACCAATACTTCTGTGTCCTGGATAAGCTTCTGGTAATACAGTTGGAGGTGTTTTTAGCAGTGACATTGCATAGTCAGTTCCTGTTATATTATTGATTAACCAAAATTCCCAGATATCTTCCATATTAACTACTACAATCAGCTCTTCCTTATCCTGTTCTTGTGCATTTGAGGTTTTGAATTTAAACATAGGGATTATCTCTGTTAAATTTAACTTCAGTTTGGGCCCATGATTTCATCCTATAGATATAATTTTTAAGGTTTTATTCATCATCTGTCATATTAACCGTAGCTTTGTAATATTTACATATCTGATTAACATGTTTGTTTTGTGTTTGTTTTAATTTTTACTCTATCCAAGGCCCAAAGATAATCCACCAGAGACTTTCCTGGTGAAGCCAAGAATCTAAATGGGTACAGTTATTCAATCTTCTACACATTTAATTAATCAACCAAACCATATTTTACCACATATCGGTATCGAATATATCATGAAAAACTGTGAAACTGTGTGTCAAATGCTTAAGTGACTGAGGTACCCAGGCACTCCCCTTTTTTTTTTTAATAATTTTATTTGAGGGGCACCTGAGTGGCTTAGTCAGTTAAGCGTCCGACTTCAGCTCAGGTCATGATTTCATAGTTCATGAGTTCAAGCCCTGCGTCAGGCTCAGAGCCTGGAGCTTGCCTTGGATTCTATGTCTCCTTCTCTCTCTCTGCCCCTCCCCAGCTCGTGCTCTGTCTCTCTCTCTCAAAAATAAATAAACATTGAAAAAAAATTTTAATAAAAATAAAGTTTATTTTATTTTTGAGAGATCTTTTTGTTTAATACCCCATATCATCTGTTTAATCATTTATAATTGAATTTTTCCAGGATTTCACATCCATTTTACAGCTTTCCAACTACCTTCCTCTTTTTGGATATCAGAACATAGGTCTCTCTTTGGTTTTTGTGATTTCTTAAAATTAACAACAGTGGCTCTGACATCATCAGTCAATTTCAGCACTCTGAAATTCGACTGAGCCAGAAGATTTAAATTCATTTTAAAATGCTCACTCTTGGGGCACCTGGGTGGCCCAGTCTGTTAAGTGCAGTACTTCTTGATTTCAGCTCAGGTCATGATCTCACAGTTCGTGAGTTGGAGCCCCACATGGGGCTCCGTGCTAGCATGTTTGGGATTTTCTCTCTCCCTCCCTCTCTCTGCCCCTCCCCCTGCTCTCTCTCTCTTTATCTCTTAAAATAATTTTTTTAATTAAAAAAATAAATAAAATGTTCACTCTCAATATTCTGAGCTTCAGTTTCTAGTTGACAACTTGCTTCATATTTTCTAGTTTGAAAACTATCATCCTTGTTACCTATATTAATCTATATAGAACTTATTTTTTGAAAGAACTTTACAATATCTCAAAATCCTATAAATAGGTTAGATAGAAATTAATATGCTATTATCCTGTTTTATGCATAAGGAAACTGAAGCACAGAGAAATAATTTGCCCAAGGTCAAAGAGCTACTACAATGAACCAAAACCTCCTATCACAGTACAGGGCTCTTTTCGTTAAGGCTATGTGGACTTCTAATAAACTACTTAAGATTCACATAAAATTTCTTGCTTAAAAATTGATTTTTTGATTAGGGTTTGACAGGGGTTAAAGAAGGGGTGTTGCAAAAGAAGTGGATGCAGCTATGAAAAGGGCAACATGCTGGATACTGTGCTGATTGTATCAATGTCAATATCCTGGTTGTGATTATTGCGCTATAATTTTGCGAGATGTTGCCATTCCAGGAAACTGGCTAAAGAGTATATTAGATCTCTCAATTCCACATGACCTAGAATTATCTCAAAATTAAAATTTCAATAAAAAGTAATAAAAAATGGATCTTTCTTTTTAAAACCAATTTCATTTTAAAGAGACTTAAAGTGAATAGTTTTGATAAATTAAAACAGAATAGAATCATGCATAGGTCTCTGAAAGCCAGCACAATAGATTGCAAAAGTAGGGTAAGTTCCATCAACTAAAGCTTAAAAAAATCTGTAAAGATTCCTGGAAATTAAAAAGGGAGCCCCCAGAAGTCTTAAGTCCCAGAGCAACAAAATCACACAAGACAGATAAAAAACAAATTATTAAGTCACTTCAAAAAGAATCCTTAAAGTTAGCACCACCAAAGCTTTTGGCAACCCACCACACACTTTACTGCAATCCTCAACTTAGAGAAAGACTGAGTGTCCATGTGTGTCACCTTCAACCTGATATTCACAGCCACATGTTTCAAAAGACTCCCAAATCACTTCTATTTTTTTGCTACTCACAAAGTGCCTGAAGCTTCAACCATTTCCTGCTTCTGGCAGCTGCAGGACTTGCAATTAGGAAAACATTCACTCAGCGTCTAGAGCAGGTCTGGTTAGAAGGATGAGCTCATCCCTTGATGCGCACCTGATCCTCAGGAAGCCGCTCCTCCTCCAGCAAACAGGTCTTTGTATGTTTAAAGTGACACCCACAACCTGTGCAACCACTGGGCCAGAGTCAGAACAAGTCCTTCCTTATACATGCCTGGTGCCATGGAAGCATTTCCTGCTCTAGCCACTTCACACAGCCACAAAGTTCAGGCAGCAGTGGCAGCAGCAGCTACTACTTGCTGTTCCTATTATGGCCTCACCAGAGAAGTATTTCATTTTCAGCTACAGTGGAGGTCAGGTCCTTCACTGTTACCCTGTGAGTATTGAGCTATTTGTTTCAACAGGTCCTTGCCCAGAATCAGACCTTAACAGAATTACCTGGGGGTTGGTTGGTTGGTTGGGTGGTTGGTTTTTCAGAATTTACAACTCATTTTCCAGAACCAGG
This sequence comes from Acinonyx jubatus, assembly GCF_027475565.1. Lineage (NCBI taxonomy): Eukaryota > Metazoa > Chordata > Mammalia > Carnivora > Felidae > Acinonyx > Acinonyx jubatus. The sequence goes on from NC_069393.1 coordinate 33,135,752, forward strand.
AATTGTAATGCTTCTACACCTCTCTTGTTGTTTGTCCTGTCTACAAGTCTCAATTAACCAAAGCAGCTAAATGCACTATATGCAATTAGAGCTAAATGCTGGAAGTCTGCTAGTTTCACTACTTTTAAGGAAACATTTACTCTGTCATAGCTGTCTATTTATTGGTAAAGTGCATAACAATCCTAACCCAAAAGATATGTAGACATCATTTCAAAATAATATGTTGGTAAATGTCTTTAGTCAGAAGTGCCTGGGTACCACACAGTCACTCAACAAATTATTTCTGTGCACTTTTATGTACAACTATCTCTAATGGGCGCTGAACTGGGCTTTCAACTTAAAAAAAAAAAAAATCTAAAAAATATCCTTTCCCACCTTAGCCTTCCACAGGACTTCTACAGTATTTTTACTTCTTCCATGATAAGCTTCTAATACTAATAGGCTGACCAAGGGGTTTAAACTACTTAGAGAAATATCAAATTAATTAGTGGTTACCTTTGAGAGATGGCAAGGGACTTGCAATCAAGAAGGGGAAAGCCAACGGGCTTAAAATAATTTAGCAATGTTTAATTTGGTGGATGGTGGATACAACGATACTTATTGTATTATTCTTCTAAAATATCTTAAATAGGGGCAGCTGGGTGACTCAGTCAGTTAAGTGTCAGACTCTTGATTTCAGCTCAGGTCATGATCTCACAGGTCATGGGTTCAAGCCCCACGTCAGGCTCTGGAGCTGCTTGGGATTCTTTCTCCCTCTCTCTCTGAACCTCCCCACTGCTATAAATGAATGAATGAATGAATGGTTTAAAATAATAAAGAAATAAAAATAAATACATTAAAATTTTAAAACAAAAAGAGGACTTCTATTCATCAAAGGACACAATGAACAAAGCGAAAAGGCAAACCACAAATGGGAGAAAGTATTTGCAAATAATTCATCTGATAAGGCATTAATATCCAGAATTAACAAAGAACTCCTACAACTTTACAAAAACTGATTTAAAAGTGAACAAAGGACAGGAACAGAATTTCTCCAAGAAGATATACAAAAGGTCAATAAGCCCGTGAAAAGATGCTCAATGTCAGGTGTCATTAAGGAAATGCAAATCAAAACCACAATGAGATTCTATCTCACACCCATTAGGATGGCAACTATCAAAATACAGAAAGAAAAACAATGATGGTGTGGAGAAATTGGAACTCTTGTGCACTGCTGGTGGGAATATAAAATGGTGCAACCACTATAGAAAATGGTATGGCAATTCCTCAAAAAAATTAAAAACAGAATTATATGATCCAGCAATTCCATTTCTGGATGTATATCCAAAAGAACTGAAAATGGAGTCTCAAAGAGATCATTATACACCCATGTTCATAGCAGCATTATTCATAATAGCCAAAAGATGGAAACAACCCAAGAGAATGGATAAGCAAAATGTAGTATATGCACATACAATGTAATATTATTTACCTTTAAAAAGGAAGGAAATTCTGACACATAGATGAACCTTGAGGACATTATGCTAAGTGAAATAAGGCATGCACAAAAGGACAAATACTTCATGATTCCATTTATAGGAGGTAGCTAGAATAGTAAAATTCAGAGACAGAAAGTAGAATGGTGATTGCCAAGAACTGAAGGGAGGGAGAAGTGGGGGGATGGGGAGTTGTTTAATAGGTACAGAGTTTTAATTTTGCAAGATGAAGAGTTCTAGAAATTGGTTGCACAAAAATGAATGTATTTAAAAATAACAAATTGTATAATTAAAAATGGTTAAGGTGGTAGGAGCGCCCGGGGGGTTCAAGTGGATTAAGCATTCAACTCTTGATTGCAGCTCAGGTCATGATTCCAGGGTCCTAGGATCAAGCCTTTATAGGGATTGGGATTCTGCTTGGGATTCTCTCTCTCCTGATCACTCTGCCCCTCCCCCACTTGTGCTTGCTCTTTCTCAAAATAAATAAACATCGAAAAAAAAAGATCTTATCCTGAACAATATAAAGTACTGAGTGAGAAAAAATCTAAATACAAATTGAAACAGTCTGCTGCTTTTCTCCTCTTTGAAAAATTGATTCAAGCTTTTTTAGTGATATTTGTTGAAAAAACTAATGTGCCATGGGCAATAGACAAATTAATTACTCTGGTTTTATATAACTGAAAAACCTAATATATTTGGGGCACTAATATATTCCTAGAGATGGAAGTAGAAAGTAAATATCACTAAGTTTGCTGAAAAAAAGAACACATGGCCTAAAGAACACAGTCTCCAAACACTAAGGATCGTAGCTTAGAAATAAAATAGTTATTATTTGTCATATTCTAGATGTAGTTTGAAATCTGCATTAAATTGTATTAGCTCCATTCCTGGGGCTTATTTACAATGGATGGAGAGAAGAAGACTATAGTTAAAAAACTAAGATATAATTCTTCATAGGAAGAAATGTGCTTTATGGGGTTGTTATCAGGATTAAATAGGTTATAGCATGTAAAGTGTTGAGCATAGTGGTTGGCACATGGTATTGCTCAACCAAAGTTATTCAAACTTTCTCTATTTTCTCATGTCCCTATTTTTTTCCCCTTAAACCAACATAATCAAAATTAGTTTGACTGTCTTTAACACAAACATGAACAGTATCTGAAATAACTTTATACAGTTCACAAAGTATTTTTATAATCAGTACCATTAAATACGTAAAACAGTTCAAGGAAGAAAGAAATGAAAATCTGAGTGCCTACAACATGATAGGTACTGTGCTAAGAATGGACATCTATTATCTCAATTTGTTCAGATAGGTTATTGTTATCCTAATTTCACAGATAAGGAAACTGAAATTTAGAAAAATTTAGCAATTTGCCTCAAATTCCTAGAGTCGTATTAAATAGAAGGGCTGAGATTTGAAATCTTTCTGGCTCCAAAGCTCATACTCCTACCAACTAAAACGATCTTAAGC